>NW_025336011.1:1718071-1872472 GCF_004798865.1 Varanus komodoensis | reverse complement strand
GACCTTTTCCAATCCTGTGGCCACTGTTGGGTTTTCCAAATTTGCTGGCATATTGAGTGTAGCACTTTTACTGCATTGTCTTTTAAGATTTTGAATAGCTCAGCTGGAATACTGTCACCTCCACTAGCTTTATTGTTGCTCAGACTTCCTAAGGCCCATTTGACTTCACATTCCAGGATGTCTGGCTCGAGGTCAGTGACCACCCCATCGTGGTTATCAGGGATGTTAAGCTCTTTCTTGTATAGATCCTCTGTGTAATCTTGCCATCTCCTCTTAATCTCTTCTGCCTCTATTAGGTCCCTGTCATTTTGGTCCTTTATCATGCCCATCTTTGTATGAAATGTTCCCTTCATATCTCCAATTTTCTTGAAGAGATCTCTGGTCCTCCCTATTCTATTGTTTTCTTCTATTTCTTTGCACTGTTCATTTAAGAAGGCATTGTTATCTCTTCTAGCTATTCTCTGGAATTCTGCATTCAATTGGGTGTATCTTTTCTCCCTTGCCTTTCGCTTCCCTTCTTTCCTCAGCTATTTGTAAAGCTTCCTCAGACAGCCATTTTGCTTTCTTGCATTTCTTTTTCATTGGGTTGGTTTTAGTTGCTACCTCTTGTACAATGTTGCAAACCTCCGTTCATAGTTCTTCAGGTACTCTGTGTAGCTAGATAGTACTAATTTCTATTTATTTATTTTTAAAAAACTTTTGTAGACCAACCCATTACTGAAGTCTCAGGACAGTTTAACAATACAAAATGTAAAAAAATAAATAAATTAAAACACAGCTTCCTAAAATTTAACTAATAATAAAACCCCAATTAAAACAGTCAGGTCTTAAAACCTTATTGGAAAATAAAAAGGTTTTGACTTGGCACCAAAAAGAATAAAGTGATGGTGCCAGGTGAAACTCTCTGGGGAGTGAATTCCACAATTGGGATGTCACCACAGAGAAGGCCATTTTTGTGTGTTATTAATAGTATATTCATATTTCTCCCCCAGTGGAAGCATTCAATACATAGACATATAAAATAACATCAACAATGCAGTCTCCTCAACATTACAAAATGACAGAAGAAACTCTGCACATGGATGATGAATAGCAAATACTAACTGGCTGCACAGTGTAATATTTAGTACTTATGTAGCTTTTGCAAATCTTTAAAGAGCCTCAGATATAATTGTTAAATGAAATCAAAACTTCTGTGGTGCATGAGATATTTCCAGACTGTTGTGCAGCTGCCCTGCCTCATCTGCAGTATTCTGCAGAGGATCTAAATATCATCTTCCACTTGCAATGCCCCTGTGTTTTCCCACTGCTTCTTCCAACTTCTCCCTTACTGCAGAATATTGTGCATGCTCCCCTGACCTCTTGGAGGAATGGTAAGATACAAATACGAGCAATAGAATTTCTGATAAATTAGCATGTAAGTAGTGTTTGGTTCCCATTCTTTTTAAAGTCCTCTCTCACTCCTTTGTGAATTTGGGTTCTTTTCAGAGGCTTCCAGCCCACCACTCCCTTTATAACATCCCTCAATTACCTTTGTCATTAAGATATCTACAAGCTTGCATTAAACAAAGCAAATCTTACCATTTGAACAACAATTCAGTCAAACCCATGTATAGGATTGGCAGCAATAAGGCACATATTCAGACCTTAGGTAATATGTTAGTATCGTCCTGTCCTGGCATCTGTGTTTCATTTTTAACATTATAGATACTGAAGGTCAGGTATTAAAAGAAATGCCACTCTGCATATGCTCTGGAGCATTCGGCAGTATTCAATGCTGTCACATCACTAGCACAAAATTATTAGTATTAATGTTGTGGCAAGAATGGATGCTGCCCGTTATTTCCTCTCAATTACTTCTTTCATTCTCAGGAAGAAAGCAGGAACGGACAATAGGTTTGAGGCTCAGAAGCTTTGCCACTGAGAAATGTAGGACAAAATAGATCTTTTCCCATGACTCTGGCTTGAGAGATCATTCTCCTTTTCCTTTGGAAATAATAACCATGTTCCTTCCCAAAATAACTACACAATTACAGGTGAAAAAAGCTGAACAGCAGACTGAGGATGGGTTGATTTTCAGTGCAAAAATATCTTCAGAACCTCCTGTGGTTCTGTAGACATTGAATGGTCCTCTGCTTTGGAGAAAGATCTCCAGAAGTCCTCAGTTTGATGGGTTCTCCAGTCCAAATATGACCTGAAGTCAAAGAATCATCAGGAGGGAAAGAAGGGGTCTTGACACAAAGCACCCAGAGTAGCACCTGGACAGCAGGTGGAGCAGGCATGGAAGTCCCCTGGTCAGTAACATCTATGGTGAGATGTACTGTATTTCTATTTAAATTATGGTTATTGTTTCTAAATTCACACCTATAGCTATATAGTAGTATGTGCAAATGTCATGTAAATTGGTATCCTTTTTTTGTGGGGGAGGTGGAGGCAAATTAAAGTGGCCATCCTAACCTTCCCTTTCTAGCTGCTTTTCCCTCCCTCTGGGGTCTGGATCCAAATTAATTCTTGGATGGATTCAGTGAGCACGGGTTTGCTTTTTCTCTGAGGTCATCTCACCCATGGTGAAGGACCCTCCAGAAAGATTGTGGATCCTGCCCCCACTCCGCCATCCTCTAGCATATAGCAGCAAAGCCTTTTGGAAAGGCGACACCCTCGTGACTCATATATAGAGCACGCCCTTCCACTCGGAGCAAACTGTGGCATTGAAGGCTGCAGCTGTAAGGTGGCCAGGCAGGTTCCAGAAGGAGGACAGCTGGCCTGACAGGTTTAGAGAGAAGGAATCGCTGGGGAGAACACAGACACAAAATGAACCGGATGCGTATGTGTGTTTCTTGCTCTGTGACTCCCCTGGGAAGAGAGGTGGGGTGGGCAGGCTTGGAGAACTGGCATTGTATGTTGTCAACATGACTCATTGGCCCAGCCTCACCTGGGGAGTGTCCAAAATTCAGAACTCTAATGTACATACGAAAAGAACCCCCCCCCCCACAAAATGGTTGCCTCTGAGTCAGTGTAAAGAGTGTTTCCCAGACAATGAAGAGCCCACAACTGACAATGCGGAAGATGCAAAATAAAAGGCCAAGTTTGGACTCAGCAGAACTTAGTGTTCCCTTCATGCCTGGGCTTTTAAATATTTAGTTGACCACCCAGGAGCATTGAGGTCATACCCATCCCAGGTTTTGTCAGGGTCATTTTTTGCTGTATGCTTTGGCTGCTCAAAATTTTTAATTTTATGATGCTTTTTATTGTATGTTCTTGTCTTGGTTTTATGGATTGTTGTAAACTGCCCAGAGAGCTTCAGCTATGTGGCAGCATAGAAATGAAATAATAAATAAATATGGAAATTGGAGAGGAATTGGACCTGCACAGACAGAGTAGTGGCAAAAGACAATGGAAGGAAGTCTGGGACCTAAATTAAGAGCCATATGGCCGTAGTGCAGGACCTCAGCTACACGCAGGTCTCACAGCCTTCTTCTTCAGGAATTGGT
The DNA here is from genome assembly GCF_004798865.1 of Varanus komodoensis. Classification (NCBI taxonomy): domain Eukaryota; kingdom Metazoa; phylum Chordata; class Lepidosauria; order Squamata; family Varanidae; genus Varanus; species Varanus komodoensis. Next base: position 1,868,981 of record NW_025336011.1, on the reverse strand, counting down.
TTGCCAAGTACAAGACCTTGTGATTTGCTGAGAATATGAAGCTTTGGGATTGGTCAGGTCTGCTATAAATAAATCCTGGGAGCTTGACCAAGTATTATCTCTGCTCAGGGTTAGTTCTGTTATTAGGCCAAATGTCTCAGGCAGCAGGTGCTGGGCAATGGCAGAAAGGTGTTGGGAGAGAGAACCAGGAAGTTTGTCAGGCACCACGAAACTGTTTTCTGGTGCTGCGGAGGATGCTGTCCCATTGCCAATGTTGGAGAAGGTTTCACATGCCATCCAGTTGGCTTTGGTACCTGGAATGGGAGGAACTGCCATCTTGATCTTTGCCTCAGGCATGGACTCACCTGTTAGGATGTGAGAACACATGGCAACGCTCCGTTTGCATCAGGCCGCAAGTGCTGGCGAAGGCAGCGAGGTGTTGGAGGAGAGAGCAACGTGTTCCTGGTGGCCTAGCCAGTGGATTCTCCCAGCCAAGGTTCCGGTTTAGCCACCCAAAACTCAAACTTGAGCCTTACCCTGAGCATCACTGCAGTTGCGGCCTCATGGTGGAAGGAACCTGGCCAGACTCCTCTTGTCCTACAGCTTGGGCTTCTGACAGGAAAGCCTTGCCCAGGTGAAAAATGTAACTCTGGGAAAGGCAAAGTAGGAAGGCTTCTCTCAGTTGGCCTCATCACAGCACCTTTCTAAAGTGATAGCGGTTCTCTTCATTTGGGCCCAAAAAAGAAAAAAAGAATTGGGTGCTACTAATGGTTTCTTTGAAGAATTAGAAAGTGGCTTGCAAGCCTCCTTTTTAAGGCCTCATAACCCACAAGAGGTGTAATTTACGGAGAGCTAATCCTGCTCCGGTGGCGTCATTCTCGCCCCAGGTGGCTGTGACGTTCCCTCAACTGGCTCATTCACAATTTCGGCTCCCTTTGATCCAGCTCATGAAGCAAACCTGTTCTACCATTTATTCTGGGGAGGGCAAGGTATTTACACCCCTTGGACATAAACACGTAAGAGGGCCAAATACCCAGCAAACAAATGTGTGCATTGCCTAGATGATTAAAACAAAAAATAAATCTCAGTCATGGTGGGTTTGTCATCTCTTCCCTGCAAAGATGAATTGCCTAATGGGTGCATGGGGGTGGGAGGGATCAAGGAGGGGGAGGCAGCTGGGGAAGGAAGAAGGGAATGAAAGCCAGGGTAGAGAGAACAAGGGGGGTAAGGGAAGAAGGAGAGATGGAAGTCAGGGGGGAGGGGTCAAGGAGTGGCTGGCCCCACCCACTTTTTGCTCCAGCCCCACCCACTGCTGGTACCCACCCCAGACAGGTTTCCCTGCATTACTATTTCCATCTTGCCTGTCAAAGCGGATGGCTCTGAGCTAGTTTATTTTTTAAATCCTTATTATTTATATATCCTGCTCTTATCTGGGGCTTTCAGTAGTCCCCCATACAGATTGTTCACCTGTTTCGCTTCTGTAATGCTGCAGCATTTGGGCCTCTTTTAGCTCCTGTAGTAATAGCACCAGTGTGTTGTAGGGTGTCTTACTAGGATGGCAGAGATCCAGGTTCAAATTCTCACAGCCATAATGGTCTTAGGTGAACCTGGGCCTGTCACACCATCTCTTAGCCTACCTCACATGGATGTTGTAAGGATAAAATGCAAGGACAGAACCAAGCATGCTACCCTTAGTGGAGAAAGGAGTGAGGTGCAGGGAATGAAATAAATAAATTGCCTATGTAGTTGGAAGCTATCCTTTCTGTCCTTTCTGGACTAGACTTTTTTTTAAAGAAAATGACAGTCAAAAATCTCAGGGAAAACTGAATTCTACTTCCAGTTGCATTTTCCCGTGCTCCCATGGTGCATACCTAGCCTTTGTGTGACTTCTTATTGCTACCTTTGCATGTCATCAGCTTGCCTGTGTAGCTTAATCTATCATTGCAAAGCCCTCTGCAAGTAACTAAGTCCCTGGCTCATAATGAAGTTACTTCTCAATAAGCCTTTTATTATGGCATTGCCCTGCCTTCTTCACAGAATGGTATGTTTTGTTCCACTTCTTGCCTTCCCTATTTTCCCATCTTTTTCCTTACCAAAGAAGGCCACTTGAAGAAGGGAAGGAAGGAAGGAAGGAAGGAAGGAAGGAAGGAAGGAAGGAAGGAAGGACAGAATAGCTGCACAAGGCTTTTTGACTGGTAGCGCTTGATGCTCTTTGTTTGGAGGCATCCTGGATACAGGATTCTGGAATGCAGGAGGAAGCCAACAGAGGGCCCACCAGTGCCCCCTGCAATCTAACAGGAGTTCCTGTAATGCTAACTGCTGCCCATCGGTTCCTTCTGAAGGCACAGCGACACAGACAGGTTAAAAAGCTGACCACTCTTGTGAGTTCGAACCCTTTGCAGGAAGAGGTACACACATGTTGAGTTACTCTGCCTGTCACCTTATATTTCATGGAAGAGCATTACAGTGATGCACACTAGTCCTGAGGTTATGAAGCAGCTAATTGTAGTTGTTCAGTCTGCATAAGATTTATGATTTCCAGCAGTGCGTCTTCTTTTTTGCTTCATGGCTTGTTGTGGGGATAGGTGGGGTGTCACCTGAAAAAGAAGGCACAATATTATATGAGAGGCTAAAATCAACCAGCCAGACCACCTACTATTTTGGTGCCTGGGGAGAAAAATACAAAATGACAACTTCTCATTAATGTTCATGGGACACAATCCAGAGATAAGTCCTCTTGCACAAGCCAAATTAAAATGAAAGAGGAGCGCCATAAAAATATGATGATATAATCACACCACCTCCCTTGATTTCAGTGGCGCTTCTGCAGGATGTGAGTTACATCCCAAGGCTCAGCTCTGACTGTCTCTTGCTACCCTCCAGGGTATCCGAAGCACTGCCGAGCACATATATGCTACATTTGCACCTTGAGTCACATGGGGACAGAGCCTTCCTTGTGGACACCATTTTCTTCCTCATTGGGCAGGTAGGCAAGTGACAGAGAGGCAACCCCGTGGCATTTTGTTGCGTGTTCGCATGTCCAGGCCCATTAGGTAGAGGGAGACAACTACCGGGGGCAGTAGCAACCGTCCTCCAGCCATCTTTCCTGAGCACCCCAGTCATTCCCCTCTGTTGGAGAGCTGAGCTAGTGTGTAAAATGGCCTGTCCAGTATCCCATAAGCTAGTTCGCTGTGGTGAGGTGTGGTGACGGTCACTGCCCCATTACCAATGTTGGAGTAACATTCCGCAGCCAGACAAGCCAGCTTCTCCTTGTAGGATGGGGTGTGCGTGCAACTGAGCTGCCTGAACACATTTCAGACATGCTACGAAAATGTGTCCCTCTCAAGAGGACAAATTCAGGAGTGGCATTACACGATGTCTTTCTGGACACGCATGCTCTGTTTGCAAAACACTGTGTGTATGTTTCTTGTTAATGATCTCTAAGGAGGTCCCTCAGATGACGACACTTAGGGTGTGTGCTAGCTAGGAACTCCTGTTTCTATTCAACTATCACCATTTTTAATTTGTCTCCAAATCTTGGACATTTTCCCTCAATAGGTTCTAAATTTGGTCAAACAGGTTCTCCCCTCCCTAAATGACAATACATGTTTTCTGATGGGGATAGGGAGGGAAAGGAAGTGAGTATAATTAAAAATCAGGTAGGAATTATTCAGGGCTGTCAACTGCTTTAGAAAACATTAGGAGAGGCCAGCTTTTTCTTCTCTCAGGTCAGATCCCAGAGGCTGGTCAGAGCCTCAGTGATGATAAATCTTGTACAATGTTAGCAGAGATGAACGAACAGGAACAGGAACAAAAAGGGACGTGATGGGATGGGAACAGAACATGCCAGCTGTTTTCCAGGGCCACAAAGGGATTAGTGAGTGTTCCGGGGGGCAGGTGGGAGGAGGCAGGCTCCACCACAATAGAAGGTATCCTGGTGGCAACTCAATCTGCTTCTGCTCCAAAGCGCCACATCTGGATGGCCCAAATTAGCTGTCTAAGGACTTTGTGGGGCAGCAGGATTATGGCAGTGATCTTCACATTGGCAGCCATTGGTGTGTAAGGGTATTCTGGATTCTTTTAAAAATAAATCTAGGACACAGTCCTAGACTGGGATGGGAGGTCCATTCCAGTCCATTTGGGATGCCCACAGCCCTCCAAACTCAAGGAATGATGGGCATCAAGCATCAAGCCACCTTGTGCCTGCTCTGGCCGGCCACCAAAGCGCCCTCGTTGCCGAGCCCCCTTGGTGACACACCCGGCCTGCAGGGCAAATGTGCACATGGCACTCCACGACCAACCAGCTTTCCTGACAAAGAACAATTTGTTTTATGACAGAAGAGGAAATTGCCGTCAGTTTCACAAGAGCCAGCTTGAGTCTGCTTGATATGCTCTGCCCTGCGGGAACAGGAGAGCTCTCCTTCCTCTTCTCCCCCTTCCTTCTTCTCTGCCCACCCCTTTTTTTCTAATTACTGTTTGAGAAACTCCTGAGCAGCTGTATGGAAGTGGCCAGAGGAGTGCAGGAATGGGAGCTAATGAAGGGGATGAAGTCAGCCAGGCAGCCAGGAGCAACGAGGAGTTTCACTGGCAACTCGTGAACATTTCCCAAGTGGATAGCAACAAGAATTGCAGTGGATGTCAGTCCTCATGCATGGGAAGGGAAGAACTGGATTAAAGGGCAGGTCTGATCCCATCTACTGCTCTGAGAGGTAGATTACTGGTGTTTCAGGCAGATCACCTGTTTTGTTTGTTTTTAGCTTACTGGTTTTGCTGCTGGCCTTGTCGACTGTCACACAAAACCCTGTCAGGAAAACTCCCCAAACTTAAGCACGGTTGCTGTCCACTAAGGTGTTCTCCGGGAGAGCCAAGCTAGGAATTTCATATCATGAAATGAGTCACATGCAGTCAGGTATCTATTCCTCTGTGGCTGGTTCCCATGGGCCCAAGGTCCCCAGACATGGAAGCTCACACATGTCACAGGCTTGCCTGTTCCTAAACGTGGTGTCAGGTGGCTCCATTCCTCAGCTTCCTCTGGTCTCTGACTCCTCATGCTCTGCTTTAGATCTTCCTGCATTACAGGCTCTTGCCAACGTTTGACCTTTCTTCACCTGCCTTTTCACTGTGCCTCTCCACTCAGCATCAAGTGTCTTTGCTTGCCTCGAACTCTAGGTCACTTGTGAGTTTTTCTTCAAGTCTTTCATGCCTCCCAAAGAACTTGTCATGTTTGTCAAGTTTCAATTACTGTTGTTAACACTTTCCTACTGGGTGGTTTGTCATAGCAAGACATCACAACAACATAACCAATGACAGGATGGCAGGTCTCAAAGGTGACAGGCACTAGGCAGATGACAGGCAGTTTGTAACGCATTTTGAATAAATGGATGGATCAGAGAAGGGACACTGTCCCTTGCTTTATGCATGCGAATTCATTTTCTTCCATTGAGCTGAAACTTTGCTCACTGACCTGCTGCTCAAGATTCATGAGTGGTGCTTTATACAAAAAAGTGGGTTTATAATGGGAGACCCTGATTAAAATTCCTGTTCAGCTATGAAACCCACTGGACAGATCTGGGCAAGTCTGTCTCTCTTGCCCCAACTTGTCTCACAGAGTTGTTGAGAAGCAGGATTTTGAGACCTTAGAAAAAGCCAAAGGAAATTAAATTAATTTTCTTCTCTTGGGAAAGTACCTAATCCAGGACCCCAAGACCGCAGTCCTATATATACTTGCCTGGGAATAAGGTACATATAACACAATGCAACTTACTTTGAAGTAGATATGCATAAGAGTGCACTAATATTCTCCATCCTACTAGTCCCTGTGATGTTTTACTGGAATGACTTGTTCTGCATATTTTTGCAGTGCACCTGTTTGCATTGGCATGATGTGGGCTGGATGCTTGTGCTGAACTGTGTGCATTTTTATGTCTGCTGACTAGATAATCTTGCCTCTAGGTGGTGTTGCAAAGAAGAATGGTTCTCTAGATTTAATTTTTGGGATCCCTTTCATATGAAGATTTAATTTAGCATCTATCTCAGGGTGGAACTACGCCATTCAGAATGAATGAAACATTCCAGCCCTGACTGAGGGCCAACGTCAATTTCAGAGATGCTGTCACAAGACACACTGCAGTGATGAAAGGAGATAGAAGCAAATGCAAAAGGATTGCAGCCAAAATACCAAAAAGACCCCAAACCACACCATGTTCATCTTAAAGCTGTTACTGCTGGTAATTGCACCTGGGGGCAGGAACTGTGCATAAATCAGGAAGTCATTGAATAATGGGTAGTAGGGGGAGGAAAGGCCATCTGAGGAAATCCAGCAACATTGTCCTAATAACGTGCTGGTGATGCTGAAGAGGACAGAACTGGGTGAAAAGGTGCTGGCAGGAGGATTACCCAGTAAAAAGGGAACATTGCCAGGAAAGAAGCATCCCTTTCCTCATTTCCAGAACTGTGAGAGCAACAGTGGTGGCTGGTGGGAGCATGACGGGTGAAGTGCATAACTTTTCCACAAGTGGAAAATAAGATTGTGTGGCATTTCTTTGGCATCAGTGTCTTTTGATACATAAAGCATTATTATCCTCATAGAACAGGACCAGCTCTAATATAAAAATGTTCTGGAATCACCCACAGTGGCCATCATAATATCTTGTGGTTACAGATCCTTAAGTGTGCTAATTATGAGCTGTGTAAAGAAGTAGTTCTTGGTGTCTGCCTTAAACCTTCTGTCACTCAATTTAATGAAATAACCCCAAATCTGACTATAATAGGAGAAAGGGAAATAATTTCTTGTCCAAATCGGTGTGAATCCCGTCACTGTCTAACAGCTCTGAATGCAAAAGTGGACAAAAATACCATCTTTATATTTCTTTTCTGGAAAATGCATCACTGGGGAGCACAGTATATTCATGCAACCTGCTTGGCAGGTTGCCATTCAATCTCTGCCCCATCAATTAGTTAGGATATAATTTAGCCATAAGTAATTGTTTTGGTTGATTTATCTGCTGATTCAATTCATTAAAGTTGACAGCTTTGTCCTTTGCTGCTGAATTTTTAGATTGCTGATTTGTCTCTTTCTGCTTTGCACAGTATGCAACAGTTCCATAAGGCCACATGGAAGCACTTTACACTTTCTAGATTGGATTTTGCCATGGAGTTTCTCTGTCTTGATGGCTGGAATGTGGTATGTTACATAGGATCAGTGAAATCAGCCCTTTCTGAAAAATGGGGATGTGGAGCCTCTTTTACCCTAAGATTCAAACTGAATTTTAGAGAAGCTTTCAAGGGGTGCTTTCCAGTTGTAGACATACCTGGCTGCCCAGCATTGGGCATGAGCTGGCCCCAAACATCTGCATAACGATAGAGAACCTCCAACACAGCTGCACAAGAATCACCAACAGCTGGAGATTGTGCAGTCTCCTGCCTCATCACACAGCCCTAAAGTGGTCCAACCTCCCAGGTGTGCATGGAGACCATGAAGATTCACAATCAGGAGTCCCTGTGGGAATTTCAACCCAATAAGCTACTGTCTTTGCTACTTGGTCATCCAGGGTATAAAAAGGACCATGTGTCCCTGGTCAATTGCCTCTTTGCTGTGATTGAACTTATTCTTGAGAATAAAAACTTAGCTTTTAATCTGCCACCCTTGTTGTGCTTTATTGAGTTCGGTGATCCCAGGTACCAACCCCTTGTGTCCAACACAGTTACTGAGTGGGACCTAGGGCAAAAGGCGCAGATCTAAAAAAGCCAGCCTATTTTAACTTAAAGGCCCTTCTGATAGACTCTTCAGGTCCCTTGGACTGTAAGGAGATCAAATCCTTCAGTCCTAAAGGAAATCAGCCCTGACTGCTCATTGGAAGGACAGATGCTGAAGCTAAAGCTGAAGTACTTTGGCCACCTAATGAGCCAAGAGGACTCACTGGAGAAGACCCTGATGCAAAAGAAAAAGGGGGTGGCAGAGAGTGAGATGGCTGGATGGTGTTATCGAGACAACAAACATGAATTTGAGCAAACTCTGGGAGGCTGTGGAGGACAGAGGGATTTGGTGTACTTTGGTCCATGGGGCCACAAAGAATCAGATATGACTTAACAACAACAACAAACCTTCTCATAGTCCCCAATCCTTAGCAGAAGCATTTTAAGGTTTGAGAAAACAGGAATACATGCAAAAGCCAGGAAACCACCAAACACTCAGTGGTTGGGGAAAGAAGCTGGTTTCAGGATTCCCTGGGGAGCCCGAGAAGGTACCAGCTGGGCTAGATTTGGCCCATGGGACAAAGGTTCAAAACTCTGCTCTGGAAGGGAGAGAGTAAACCATATGGTTTGAAAATCCTTTACAGAAACATTCCATCCTGGAATCCTGTTGACCTTGATCTGAACTTGTTGCCTGTTTTTCCCTCTGCCAAAAGCAGCCCTGCTCCAAAGGGCATTCAAGGCACGAGCAACCAACCCTTCTCTGCTGCCATCTCTTTTACAGCATCCCGCCCTGTTTCGTGGGTGTGGAATTCAGTAAATGAGTGATTTATAGTTGGGCTTGGCTTAACTAAAACACACACACGCACATGCAAAAAGCAATTAATTGAGCCCTACTTGCTCTTCAACATCTAAACACCCATCTTCAGGCTAAAGGTGGCCTTACTGTTGAATTTCACTGAAAACCTGGCAGTCCAGAAATGGGTTGTGTAGTTATGTGCTCCTTGCACTGCAGCCATGAATATTTGGCATCCAGGCTCCAGACTACGAAAAGCTAAATTCTGCCACCTCTGTAAAGAACGCAAATCAAGGAAATAGGCATAAATCCTCTTATTTTGCATAAGTTAGTCAACAACTTTAAACTGTTTTGCATTAATTATTCTAATGTTGGCAAGTCATGACTATAATGAAAGAGATTTGCTGGACACTGGAGTTTATGCAGCCACATACCTCTAGCTTCTGGACACGCACACACTGCAGCCAAAAGTTCTGAAAAGAAGAGGCAGCAGTGGGTTAAAAAGCTGCAATTTCGCATCAACACTTGTCTGCACAGATGCAATGTATATGCAGAATTGCAATGTTGTGGACCAGGGCTAGGTTTTTTTTAAACTAAGTAATTAATTGATCATTTTCAAGGTGAAGGTAGGGTGGAAAGCATGGTTGGGACAGCATCCTCAAGTTTTCTGCTGTAAACAATGTTTTTTCCTGAGGGCACATGCACAAAAAGGGAGTGAGCTGGAAATGCCATGCCTGTAGGAGCTTCTTAGGCCTTCCTGCCTCTTGGCTGATCCAGCCTTAGGCCAATCACATGGAGCACTGGCCAGCGCCGGCCAGGCCAGGCTCATCTGATGACTCCTGGTTGGATTGGATGTAGGGCTGGCTGAGTACACTTAGCCACCTGAGACAGACCCTTCCTCCATCAGCTCCCAGTGCTGAACTGGGCTAGCTAGCAGCACAGAATAACCGCTTATCGCTTATTGAACCTAGCCCATCCTTGCGCACGGCACACCTACTTGCTAACTACTTTAGCTGAAAGGTACAGGGTATACCCCGACCCTCTCAGAGTCACGTAAGCGAAACAAAATGAAACAGGAACAAGGTGGTGATGGCTATGCACAAGAAGCACGAGCGCAAGGTCAGGCAGGGAAGATAACATGACTAAGAGGCCTGCAAGACCCAGATACCAGCACGATTAGGAGTGGTCAGCAGAAACTGTGGCAAGAGACGTGCTGAAGACATACGTTAGTACTTTTCCAGAGATAAAGAAATGCTATAAAAAGGCTTGTAATACCATACATAGGCACCGCACTTTACTAAAGTGTTGGTCCCTGCACAGGTAAAATAAAGGAGCTTCTCCTCCTCTCCACTCTGGTCTTGTGGTCTGTTTGCCAAGGACTGACAAGGCGTCCTTTGGGATATAACAAGTGCCACTGCTGCAAACCCCTCTCTGCTCCCCTCTGCAATGCCAGCCTGCAAGAGACAGCCCTGGAGCAACTGACTTGTAGAATCATAGAACAGTAGAGTTGGAAGGGGCCATGAAGGCCATCGAGTCCAACCCCCTGCTGTTGCAGGACACCCCGTTACACCATCCCACTCAGACAGCTGTCTAGTTTCTTTATGAATGTCTCTAGTGTGCTGCTTGCTGCTAATAACCTCTCAGGCAACTGCAGGAGTGCCATTTTCCTGCCATGGCCAGAATGTGCTGGCCCTTCTACAGCTGAGCCCAGCACTATCGCAAAGCTCACCCCACAATGCCTTGCTCCAAGGAAGGGCATCCTTTCTCCAGGCTATTTGGAGGAAGGATGCAGGCATCTTTTCTCAGAGAGTGAGATCGTGGGGTGAGATCTGGAAGGCACTGGGCAATGTCTACAAGTGTTGAAGCACCTCAAGAGTTTTAGAGGAGTTTTTTATACTGCACCAAGGTGACGATGGCTGTGTTTCTGGGCAATGGAGAAAAAAGGTTGGCTTCCAGATCCACACCGAGACAAGTTCTTATCCTAAGAAAGTTGGAAGTTGGAGAGATAGTATTTTAAAAAGAAAAAAAAATTAAACCAAATCCAGGCTTTACCATTTTAAAATATCAGCTACTCATCTACTTTATTTTTTTCACAATTAAGAGTCAGTCTGGTGTAGTGGTAAGAATGTGGAACTGGAACTCTGGAAACCAGGATTCTAGTCCCTTCTAAGCTGCAAAGCTCACCTGGTGACTTTGGGCCTGTCCCTGGCTCTTAGCTGAGCCTTCCTTACAGGGTTGTTGTGAGAATAAAGTAGAGAGGAGGAAAACTGCATAAACTGCCTTCAAGAGGAAAAATGGTGGGATAGACATCTAATAAATAAAAATAAGTAAAAAATAAATTTCCCATTTTTCACAACACTCTGCTTTTTCTTTTCAGATTGGTGGAACCACACTTTTTATATCATCTATATCTATGTATCAAAATCAGCATCAAAATCTATTTGGAGGAGCCCATATAGCTCCCATTGTCCCTAAATTAATGTTAATTGAACTTGAAGAAGAGCTGAAAGATTGTCAGATTCTGTAACCTGAACCTTTCTAAACAGTTGCTAATAGAGGGGCCCAAGCCTAGTAGATCAGCTCTGGAGAAGCATTTCACATTTACAAAGGAGCCTCAATTCTGCATGGTGCTCTCTGTTTTATCACTGAGCTCTTGCAAAGCTTACCTAAATGACCAATATTTTGCAATGTCTGTGAGACCTCAGTGGAGAAATGAAGACCATGCAATAATTTCAGATGAAAAGCCTGGAGCAGAAAAGTAAAGAGCAAGATGGAAAGCAAGGACCAACTTCTCTGATACTGATCTGACCGGGGCAGTCCTGCCATTAGCCAAAGTGAGGTCATGCCTCAGGTAGCAGAGGTGAGCTGGAGAGGTGTGTGCCACATCACCTTGTCTACACCTTTAAGGCTCGTTGACTGCCTTCAGGTGTGGTGTCCATCACTGGTTCTGGTGAAAGAAGTTCTGTCTTGAAGAAAAGGTTTTTACATGGAAGTGGAGGTCGGGTCACCTCGTTCTTTGCCTTAGGCAGCAAAACATCTTGGTCTGGTCCTGAACCTGACTTCACGTGGTGACTTAACCATACTGATTTAGCAGCTTTGCCTTTTACAGCACTGTTACCTGGTGGATAAAGGGGGGGAAACAGGAGGGAGGGAGCGAGCAAGAACAAATTACATATCGCTGGGAGGAAGGAAGCAAAGTCTTAATGCAGCGGAGGAGGAGGGAGGAAGAAGGGATTTGAGGGTAGGGGTGGGAGATGCAGACGCGAGTCGATGTGTCTGAGCCACAGAGATGCTTTTGAGCCACCTGGAAGGGCGGCTTCTGAACTGCAGACATCAAAAACCCACCGACGGACGTGCTGTCTCCGGAGCAAAAAGCCCTAGTCATGTGCCGAGTGCAGGTCTTTCCTGCCATCAGCCAAAAAGTCTTGGGTGGGGGGTTGAAAGAACTAGGTGGAAAGAAGAAGGGGAAAGGAGGGGTCGGCTGACCCAGAATGTCCAAAATTGACGATTATTCTTAGAGGATTTATTCAAGCATGCTAGAATACCTGATGAAAATCTTACCCAAAGAATTTGGGACATAAGAGTGAAAAGGGGGTGTCTGTTCCAAGCAAGGATGCAAGAACCAGAGATGTTTCAGTTTTCAAAAATTTTCAAAACTTTACTTCACATCTCAATTTGACTCACTTCTTTGTTTTGTTTTTGATTTTTTTTTTTTGTTGGTAACATTTCTGTATGCATTTTTACCTATTGTCTAATGAAAAGGTGCATTTAAAAAAACCTTATGCATTTTTTTAAAAAAATACATATCTTTTTTCCATATATGCCAGTTTGGAAATGTGTGAATAATTTTTGAAAAAAAAATGCATTCATGGTTGAAAACAGGGATAATTCTGATGATTTGTGAGCTGAACTGAAATTGTTGTAGATCTATACATTCAAGATGCTGCTGGTGAATTTCCTGTTTGGTAAATGTGAAGAAATGGGAACTGTTAGAAGCACCCATTCCCTCATCCCCTGAATCAGTTGAAACAAATTTAAAAACAAACCTTGGATATTTTCCATGTCATTCTGACCCATTCTTAAGTTCTGATAGTTTTATATAGGTAAATAGTGGGCACCTTTATTTAAGGGATTTCTATTCCCCTAATTTTTAAGTTCTCAGAATAGTTAGCTGCATAAACTATACATATGGGCAGATCGCGCTTTCAGGTAAATGACTTTGACCTTGTCCTGGATGGGGTAACACTCCCTCTAAAGGACAGGGTCCACAGAGCTGTCACTGGAATTCCAGGTAGCGGCGGTGGCAAGGAGTGCTTTCCTACAGCTTCAGCTGATCCACCAGCTGCGCCCTTACCTGGACAAGCACTGCCTAGCAACAGTGATTCATGCTTTGCTAACCTCCTGGTTGGATTACTGTAATGCGCTCTCCATGGGGCTGCCCTTGAAAATGATCCAGATACTTCAGTTGCTACAGAACAGAGCTGCCAGGTTGCTGACGGGGACCGGTTGTTATTCTCATATAACGCCGGTCCTCTACCAGCTACACTGGCTTCCAGTTGAAGTCTGGGCCCAATTTAAGGTGCTGGTTTTCACCTATAAAGCCCTGAATGGCTTGGGACTAGGATACCTGAAGGAGCACCTCTTTCCTTACATGCCCTCATGCCCCTTAAGATCTGCGGAAGAGGCTCTGCTCCGGGAGCCCTTTTAAAGGAGATAAAAAGAACAACTACCTGGAACAGGGCCTTCTCTGTGGTGGCGCCCAGATTATGGAATGTGCTCCCTGGAGAGGTGCGCCTGGCACCAAGTTTATATTCTTCTTGGTGCCAGGTTAAAACCTTTTTATTTCATTGCTATTTTAAAAATTAATATTTTATTGTTAACAGTTGCTTTTTTGTTTTTGTTTTTATATATTTTTATAGAATTTGTTATTGTTTTATTGTCTTAATTGTACGTTTGTGAGCCGTCCCAAGATGCCGAGGCATGTGGTGATGGCATATAAAAGTTTAAAACAAACAAATAAATAAATAAATACTGTAGCACCTGCATACAAGACTAGCAGTAAAGCCAGATTTAAAACAGTAGAAAAAGCTGACATTGAAAAAACCTGGGCAAATAAGTTCTTCACCTGGTACAGAAACAACAGAACTGGTGTCAGCCCGTGGTCCTTGCAGGCAGCTGCTGGAGCTCCAGCTTCTTGGCAGGACCCACCTGTACTGAGACCTGTCCTGGTGTCTGTCTGGATCTGCGAGCCCACTTTTAATTTCCCACAATGCCATTGATGTCATGTCATGCTGTTCCCAGGGCATTGTTGGAAACAGATGGCTTCCTGCTGGCCTCATTGTTGCTGCCAGATAAGCCCACCAACACAGAAGCGGCCCATCAAGAGGTCACTTGACCTAAGGTTTCCTTAAGCCTGGTGCTGGACCTAATTAGGGTTGGTTCCTCCCTGAGGAAGAAACCTCAGGATTGGGGCACCACAGCTGAAAAGCTTATATTGCAATTTACTTTTAAATGGGGTGTAGGGAGACCCCCCCCCCCCACAAGAGGGCCCATGATATCCCTTTTTTGTGGTTGGAAAGGTTTGCATGGGAGAAGGAAGTCCTTCACATATTGTAACTGAGAAGTGACCGAAAACGCAGCTGATTTGGCCACCTGGATGCAACTGATCAAGCAGCTACATCTCCCAGAATTTAATTCTAGCTGACTGGAGAATGCTGGGAGCTGTACCATATTTTTCAGTCTGAAAATGCATAGTATTGTACCCTCAGTCACGCTTTTCTACAAATGGTAAGATGTCTTATATTTTTATTTAAATTATTTTTTCTAAATAGTACAGCTATGCATATAAATTATTGTGAAATATTGTGCAAAATGCTGTCATCTTTTGCCCTACTTTTTGATGATGCCATTTCCTCTATTTTAGTGGCATATAAGTGGCCATTTCTGAAGCTGCCGAAGCTCTCCAGATTCTCGGGGTTCTAACTAGAGATGCCAGAGCTGGAACATGAGACCTTAAAAATGAAAACTATGTGCTCTATCATGAATGAGCTGTTCCGCTTGGCCCATCTGAGGTGGCAGAAAATTTCTTTCTGGGCTAAGACGTTTGGATCAGACAGACTCTGGAGTAAGAATGCTAATCAATATCATCCAAGAAGAATGTTTCCTTTGGGCTTTGCTCTAGGCTTGCCACCTAATATGCCCTCATCAATCCCCTTAAACTGAAACGTGGGATTTTATAATGTGTATTTTGGCAAACAGGCATCCGAAACCCCAAAGTAATTTGGAGCAGTGGCAAAAGGGTTAAGAGCCTGGGAGTACTGATCGGTCCATCATCTAACTCAATATTTTTGTCTACACTGACTGGCAATAGCTCTCCGGGGTCTCATGCAGGGGATTTTCCTAACCGCGAATGGAGATGCCAGAAATTGACCCTGGAAGCATCTCCCTGCAGAACACGTGCGCTATGATTGAGTTACAAATCATTGCTCTTTATAAAATAAACATTCAAGCTTTAAAAAAGGTGAGTTGGGCTGCAGGTAACATGGGCATGCACTTCTGCTAAACAGCAGGCCTAGTATTGGCTTTGCAGCACATAGTAATCATGGAAGGGGAAATCCAACCTATAAATCCAATACCAGATGACTAGTAAGGTGAATGGGTAACCTGGGCTAAGATTTTCAGTCCCAGGTGGGAAATGTGGGGCTTTCAGACACTGATGGATTGCAAATTGCTTCACGCCAGCCAACATGGCCAAGGACCATGGGAGCTGTAAGCCAGCAACATATGGGGAGCTGAACATTCCCAGCCTGATTTAACTTGTTGCTATGTAGATATAATTGCAAATCTCAATTTAAGCCCAGCTCTTCTGGAAATCTAGGATTTAGTCTTGTAAACATGCCAAATTATAATAAAGAAGTGAGTTCCTCTGAGCCTGTGCAGAATATTTGACCTTTACATCTGGGGACAGGCTCCTGGGTATTGCTTCCAGGGCAGAGATGCTACTACCTGGAACTTTTCATAAGTGCTAAAAGCTGGTAATATAACACAAGTGGGATGTTATATACTCAGACACTGTCCCAGGCATAGGAGCTGAAAGTGGGCAACACATATGATTAAGTAAAATAGAAATGTTAAAATAATGTGGAATTACATGGCATTTGCTTTTTAGGGTGGAATAGTTAAGCAGGTCACTTTAAAGGAGAATTAGACAAATGCGTAGAAGGTGAGCCTTTTAGCTAAATGGCATCTCATGCCCCTGTCTTCAGAGACAGCATGACAGTATCACATTCAATCACAACTGCTGTAAAGCAAATATGAAGGAAGAGAAGTGCTACTGCCTTCGTGCCCTGTTTGTGGCTTTCTAAGAAACATACATTTTGTCAATATCAGAAACAGGATACTGGGCTAGATGAGTCTTTGGCCTGAACCAGCAACAGGGCTCTTCAGTATGTTCTTAAGCTGATAAACAAAAATTCAGTTCGCGGCTTGCTCAGAGGCTTACTGAGGGCAGCAGACCAGGCAAAGTAGCACCATTGCTTTCTTCTTGGCCTTGAACCTGTAGTCTGACTCAAGAGAGCACAGCTAATCTCTGAATACTGCTGGCAGTAGGGGTGGAAAATGGAGCTGTGATTTACAGCAGCCCGAAGGTTTATTGCATAACAGATTCTGAGCAGGGATAGCCTATCTCAGGTAGATCACAGGCAGAAGTGAGTGTAGAATAGGGAGTTTCCCCTGGAGGCGAAAATGGTTAATTGCAGCACTACTTACACCAGTTTCTATTCATAACCTTAGTATTTCTTACAACATCCCTCTAATGTAGGCTTCTGTCATTTAAGTATTCACAGCAAAAAATTCACCCCAAACCCACTCCCTGAAAATTTGAATGTTCACTAAGGACTCAAATTTCAGATAATGAAAATCCAACTTTTGAATTTCTATTGTACAATGTGGGGTTTCCCCAGCTAGTTCTGCCAAATATTTAGGCATCTTTCCAAAATAAATATAGGCTGCAGTGAAAACCCAAGCACTTCCATCTCTTGAACACCCCCCCCCCCCCCCCCCCTGTAAAATCCCTCCCCCCCAGGGTTTCTTCCCCCCCCCCCCCCCCCCCCCCCCGGGTTTGTCGCCATCCAACGAACGGAACTCTCTTCCTAAGTGCATGGAAAGGATTGGCGGCAACTGCCTCTCTCCTTGTAATTTATGCAAATGGCCTCTATAATTAGCTGTAATTTCAAGGCACGCACAATGCTTCAGACGCTCCTCTGCGAGGAAATGCCCCGACGGTAATTCTACAGCATTAACTTTATTTACTCCACCTGTGTGGTCTCAGCAGTAGCGAGGCCTGTGAGCAAGGATAGGAGGCCTGCTCTCTTCCTGAAGATGATCCTGAGCTGGGGGCAAGCTCCTGCCTGTACCCAGGGAACCGTGGCCTTGATCAAACCTCTCTGCAGAAGCTCCTGCGAAAAAGGGCCTGTGGGTTTCTCAACAGGGCCCTTGGGGGAGAGCATGAGGATAGGATCCATCGGATAAGGAGCAGGGTTTGCCTTCCCTTCCTCAGTCTCCCCAAGCAAGGGCGCCTCAAGTGAAACTCCTTTTTATCTCTTGCTGTTCAGTAGATCTAATATAGATTGAATTTAATCCTTTGCACTTAGAAGGACTCAGTGGCCAAGTGCCAGGGCTAGCCCTATTGTTTTGCAGAGTGAGGAAGATCCTCCAAGTGGCAGATGCTGGAAATGGCAGCATTCCTCAGGTGGCCATATCCCCTCTTTTGCAGAGGATGGGCTTCTAGTTGAAGGACAATTCCAGTTCTGGTTCCAAGACAGAGGACCATAGAAACCATTGGCTCTTGAACAGGCAGGCACACAAATGCTCACCTGATCACAGTCTTCCATGCTGTGGAGAGAGGTGCTATATCTCTATTGAAATAGTTACTGTTTCTAAAGGTGCAGCTATATGTATAAATTAGTATATGAAACTTTACGCAAATCATTCCCCTCTTTCGTACTAATGCATTTCCTCTTTTTTGACAACGTACAAGCCATTTAACCTGCCCTGCTCTGTGTCCACTATTTAATCATCTATCCTCAAGTGAAGTGAAAGTTGTCATTCCATTACAAGCTTTGAAGGAAGGTTTAGCTGCTATTCTGGTACATGGAATACAGGTGATGCAGAGGAGGGCTTGCCATCTTGTCCTTTGCCTCAGCCAACAAAAATGATTTGGGCCAGCCCTATCAAAGCTGGTGATGTATGAGAATGCATATTGTCTACATTGTAATTGTTACCTTGCGTTCCATTGAACTGGTTTGATTGGGATAAAAACATAGAAACAGAGCGAGTCAGAAGGAGCCTCCTGGGCCATCCAGTCTGACCCCCGGCTCCAGCCAGCTCCGCTCATGACATGCCCACCATGTGCATGTCTAGCCTGTCCTTGAACACCTTCACTGATGGGTCCTCAACGACCTCTCATGGAAGCCCATTCCACACCCTTGGGATCCTAACTGTCAGGAAGTACTTCCTGGCATCTAAATTGAACCTTGGTTCCCTGAGCGTTGCTCCGTTGGAGCAACGCCTTCCTCTGCAGGGGAGAACAGGTCTCTACCCACCTCCATGTGACACCCCCTCACATACCTGTATGTCGCCAACAGATCTCCTCAGAGTCTCCTCTTCTCCAGACTGGAAAGACTCAGTTCCCTCAGCCTCACCTCATATGGCTTTCCCTGAAATCCGGCCACCATCCTTGTGGCCCTGTACCGCACTGACTCTAACCTGGCTATATCCTTCCTGTAACGAGGGGCCCAAAACTGAACACAATACTCCAGTTGCAGGCACAGCAGAGTCTTATAGAGTGGTAGTAATACCTCTCTTGATCTAGAAGCCATGCTTCTGGATATGCAACCAAGATGCTCATTCATCTTGTTCATTCTCAAGTCGTGCAGAGGCGAACATTGGGAAATATTCCAATTTCCAGCTCAGGCTCAAATTCTGAAATGCATAACCTTTTGTTTCCACTTTAGAAGTTGCACATATGTCATTGGAACCTGAAATGATGGCAAGTCCCACTACTGTGCAGGTTTGCAAGTATTCATGTCAGTTCACAGTAGAAGCAGATGCTGTGCAATCAGATAATCTTCATAGCCCAAAGAACTGGAAAGAGGGGAGTCCCAACAAATGCGTGTGTTTTTCTAAGCAACAGCTCTCTGAAATTTTGATGCTGAGCTTAAAGCTGGCTGGTGGGGACATAGATGCTCCCATGAGAATCCAGCTCCCTAGTGCCTTGACAGTGGGGTGTAGCGGCCAGTGAATTAAGTTAAAAGTGGGGAGACCCAGGTCCAAATCTCTGCTCAGCCATGAAGCTCACTGGGTAGCCATCTCTTAGCCTCACATGGGTGCAATGAGGATTATTGGGACAGGAGTGCTTGAAACTATGTATGCCACATTATGTTTTTGGAGGAAAGGTAGGATATAAATTTAGTAATACATAAAATAATGTCCAGGGTACACTTCTGCCAAAGCCCTGGAGTGCTACAGCCTGAATGAGCAACATACATCCCTGGCTAGTTGTTACCCAGTGCAAGGGATAATTCTAGCTGTAATACATTTAGGTTGCACTTCTGTGCCCAATTGGTCTGCTTAAACTGAAATCCCACCAGACACACTGCAGGCAAATTTGAGAGGATGCTGTTTTGCATCCCTGGTATTATTATCAACCTGGTCTTCACACTCTTTCTGTGGCATAGGTAGCTATTAGCCCCATTTTACAGGTGGCCAACTGATGCTGGGAGAAAGTGATTTGCTGAAGGCTACTCAGGCAGGACCCAGTTGCCCAAGGCTAACAGTGACAGGCCTTTAAGCCAACTTCCCTTATATCTGAATCCCAACTTCATACTGTCCAGCCACTGATGCTGAATGTCATTGTACTGAGAGACATTGTAAGAACTGTGCCTTATTTTGGGAACTTGCATCCATGTGGATTTATTAAAAGCACACCCAGCATAGGTGCCATTGAGTGTTTCATTTCTGCATGTGTTCGGTACCCACAGATAATGAATACCTGACTAGAACTACACACACAAAGAAAAAATTGCAGTGAGTTACAGTTTTTATCTAGCCTTGCTGGCCAAGCTAAAAGTTATACTGAACCCCAACTGAACCCCAACTCCCAATGGAAGGGGTTGCTCAGTTGTCACTGTGCAAAGGTACCTGGACCAACTTTGCACAACAGCACTGCCCTTCATGCTGCAGTGTTTAAAGCCTGCCGATCTTTCCCACAGCAAAGGTCTATGCGAAATTCACCAGCTTGGCCATTGCTGGACATAAGCTCCCATCTTCCCAACCAAACTGGGACCTGGGAATTGCTATGTTGTGGCTAGGAGAATTCGTCTAAAGCCGAGCTGGTTCAAAGCCGGAAGGAGTGGTCGTTCATCATGCTTGCTAGAGGGCAGAGCCATTCTGGCCATAGTGCAGGGGTGCAGAATCAGTCTCAGAGGTAGCATCTGCCCCACTGCAGTTCCCCCCATGGCCATGCCCTCCCTGTGACCCCCATGTCCTTTGTCCCCAACCAATGATTATATGGTGGTTTCCTGGCTTTTGTGCTGGGTTCTACCCCACCTCCCACCACACACACACACACACCAAATTCTGAAAGTTGAAATGCCCCTCCTGTGGCTTAATTACTGGAATTAAGAGCTTTCGGGAATGATCCTAAGCATGTTTGGGTGGGGGGAGGTCTATTGCTCCAAGCATGCTCCAGTCAGCATGGGTTCCCCTCGACCCTTGTCTAAACATATCAAGTTTGCTCCCCAAAGTGACAATATCCTGGTATTTTTGTATCTTGGCCTGACCCCTTTTCCCTTCAGCCTTGCCCACTTCTAGAATGTGGCTTCCAAGGACTTACCTGAAGCTGAATTTGGCCCTTGGCTGAAAACGATTGATGGCCCTACCTTAGAGAATGTGCCAAGGCCATTAGTGCAATTGGCTGGTGGGATCTTAGTGCAGCTTGATTTTCTGGAGGGATGTGAAAAGTGGAGCTGCTATTGCCACCATTCTGAGCACCATTTTGAGATCTCTGCAGAGCAGATACGACCAAGAAAGGGAACTCAAGAATGGTGGACTGTGTGCCTTGCCTACAGGAGGTTCAGAGCATGAGAGCTCAAGGTGGGAATTTCCTCATGGGAAATCGAGGAGAGTTGTTGCCAGATGGTGTGTCCAGCCTCTTCTACCATTCTAACCTGCTCATGTGTTAAACTACAATAGCCATCATCCCCAAACAGTATGGCCAGCAAGTGAAGAGCACTGAGTTTGGGCAGACTGGTGCAGACCTAGGTGAGTTGGATGGACCAGCATTCTGACAAGTGTTCTGAACCCAATGGCATCCGTGCAGAGACCTCATCTGGTGACAGCCCAGCTTACCCAGAGAAGAGAAATATTGGTTGTATTCCGAGCACAGCTTTGTGTGTACCGATTACCCATAGCTTTTGGCACGAGTGAGCTCCCTGTGGCTTCTTCACAGTGCTGTGCATCTCTAATGTGTTCCCCATAGATCAAAAGTATATTTATTGCCTTGCAAGGAGCACCAAATATACCAGGGTCAACAGATCTTGCACATATCCATGCCATGCTGAACTGGATCTCCAATGGTCCCTTCAGCAAGTGAAGTTGGAAGGTCAGCAGGTGGCGCTCTTGCCAATGCAACTAAGGGCACTTGCCCAAGAGACACAACATTGCCAGGCTGCCAGCATTCAGCGACTGTGCGACCCAAATGAGGGATTTGGGACCTGGTGCAGGATCCAACAGTCCAAGATGTTCTGCTTTCATTGTAAATAAGTTTCTAGTCCTTATGGCAGGGAGAATATAGGCATGGAACTATGTGTGGCGATGCGTAGTAAAGTAGAAAGAGGTGTGGTTGGCTGGAATTTCCATCATTCTTTGCCCCCTGTGCGCATGCTTGCTATCTGAATGCTCTGCTTGCATAGCAAACATGTTGGAAATGTGCATAAGTTGCATAACCTGGATCAGTTGTAGAATTCAGGTTTCTTGCGCAGAATGTGTGAATTAGCTCGTCATCTCTTGGTGTGAACGGGTGAATGTAGTTTTGAAAACATGTATCAGAGTCAACATATTGGTTGAGGTCCATAGAAGAAGGTAGCATTACATCCATGTTTGAACCTCCATGTGCTTTTTGTGCCACTTGTGCACAATTGTGCTCTGCATGCACCCCATGGCTGGCCCTCCATCTAACTCTGCCAACCACGCATCTATTCCTGTTCCAGACTAAGGGGCACGCAGCAATCTCTGCAAAGGAAACTCCACCCAAACGGAGGTCGTGTGACTCAGGCAGAGGAGCGGCAGCATCATCAAAGGTTTCCAGGTGGTGATTAAAGTTTTTTTTCAAATCACTGGCGGAAAAACATCCATCATTTAAATTAAATATCTAACATGGGATAATTTAAGCTTTTGGTAAGGGTCTGAAAAGGGAAGCTCTGTGCTAGCCACGTTTGCCAGGGAGAATGTTCTGCTGAATCGTGTGGGGCTTCTGCCAGGTAAGTAGACACAGCACTGCAGTCTTGGTGGAGACATCAGAAAGTGGCTTTATAGAGTCAGACCAGGAACAGTATTCCTGATACGGACGGGCAACATCTGTCCAAGATTTCAGTCAGAAATCCACCCTCCAACTGGAGATGCCAGAATTAGAACCTGAGACCTTCTGCCATTGCTTTACCTATGGCTCTTTCCTAATATAATGTAATCTTTCCCAATGTGGTACCTTCCAAATGTGTTGGGATACAAACACCCAACACACAGCAAACACAAACAACACAAAAAGATGTGTTGGACTACAAACACCAGGTTGAGAAACATGTGTGTGTGTGTTCATGTGTGCGCATGTTTAAATCCCATTCTAGAGTTATATGCTACACTAACATATTTCAGAACAGTTATCTGTCTCAAATTGTAGAATCAGGCTGGGTATACATTAGAATAAACACAAGCAAAAACGGGCAACTGAAAGGATCAATACTCAGTCTGGACGCAAATGCCTCCCATATCAAATGACAGAATTAAAACTGCCCCAGAGTGACATGGGTGAAACAAACGGGCAAAATTGCTTTCCCTGCTTAAATCCCTTTATGTCATTTTTGTTTTGAAAAGCACATTTATTGGGCCAGTTTCAACACAGACATATAAGACCATTCTTTCAAAACCTGAGTACTTACAACTGAAGAAGGGCTCTGTGAAACCCAAAAGCTTGCGCTCCCAGTGTTCTCAGTCTTATCTATGGTCCATTATAGTGGCATTATCCTATTTGCTCTCCATTCCTTGTTCTGCAGAGCAAATATTGGTAGATGCAGAAGAGAGGTCAGCCAACCAACCATGGAGGGTGGGAGGGAACCCCCTCCTCTTCACCAGTTACAACCTCCTGTGTGACATTTTTGTGACCTTCAGGAAAGGCTCAGCTTTTTTCTTTAACTTTTGTTTATTTTGCTTCAGGGGTTTCTCTTTGGTCATTGAGGAATGCAGCTTGCACTCTCTTCCTTTTAATCTAGCCAGCAAACTTTTTTTCAAGAGAAACTGACTGGATTAATGTAATCTTTTCTTTTTCATACTGTAGTATCAATCTGCTTTTTAAAAACTATTGTGTAGCTTACATTGTCAACCTTATAATGTTCCTGGCAAAAAAACTAAAACAAAACAAAAAACAATTGATTATTGTTGTCATTGTTACTGCTGCGTATAATTCGTGGCAGTATATATGCTACTTTACATTGTACATTGGGCCAGTTCATACAATTACCATCCAGACCTGGAAAGTGGGGGCTTGTCGGAGAGTTAAACAAGCCTCAAATAACCAATATTGGTTGTAGAGCTATTTAAGGGCTGTTTGGTTCTCAAACCAGGGGCTGCGGTGATCATGTGAACCAAAAAAATAACAGCCCCTTATGCTAAGAAACCTAAATCTAAAAAGCAGATGGGAAAGAATATGAATATCTCCAGCATGAAGATAAGCTGATTGTACTGTTTTTAAATATTTATTTGATTGTATCCTGTTGTTCTACAAGAAAGTTGAAATTCAAGGCAGCTTACAATCATCAATAAAACTTGATTAAATCCATAATAAAACGAATGGATTAAAAATGCAACAAGAACAGAATGAAAACAGTATCCAAACCAGCAGAACCACTTATTATTAAAAATAACATGTGGAATTGAATTGAATGTGATAAAGTGGGTCACTCAACATTGTGCCTGGATCTCCAGTTCCAATATTCAGCAACAAAAATAGATTACCATTAATTCTAGGCTATATTTTATTTCCCTTCCTCCTCTAAATTTAGGCAAGGGTGGAATCCTAGCATGTCTAGACAGAAGAAAGTTTTTTCTGTCTAAACACACATAGGATCGCACCCTATAAATGCCTATTATTTTCCATCAAGCTCTCCTTTTCCATCAAGTTTTGTTGAAAGTGGCTTTATTGCTAGAAAAAATGGAGAAAGAGAGAGGTGATGCAAAATGGAAGGTCCAGATGCAAAATGGAATCAGGCAAGTTTCTGTACACTTAGAATTCAGAACCAGGGTCCTTGTACACACACGCTCAGCCCAATAATTTATTTTCAGTAGCCGACCTTTGCTCACATTTTTTTCCACACACAAAAAAGCCTTTTCCCATAAGAGTTCCTAGTTAGAGAAGTTTGATTTAAGGTGTGTGTGCGGGGGGACTGCTTTTAATTGTGGCTACTGCTGAACCTTTAGCAGCACAGCATAAGCTCTCCAATTACCTAGGAAGATTGGATGAAAGGGGTGAGGCTAGGGGAGCCCAGGCTGGGTGAATTTGACCCCTGGTTCAGATGCTCCTAACTTGTAATGTATTTGGAGTGAGGAATGAACCCTGCATTTGATGGGTTTCAACTCTCCCCCTCCCTTTGTGTTTGCGGCCTGGCTTATTTGTTTGAGTCACTTGGAGTATATTTGGTGTGCAGGTATATATATACATGTAGTACACAGTGGTCCATATGTATACTATGTGAATTGAGGGAGAAGGTTCTGTACAGTGCACGGAAGGCCTCTGAGGCCTCTCTGCTCCTGTCTAGTTTGTAAGTCTCCCTCTCAGTCCAGCGTCCATCACTTACCCTTCCATTCTTTCTCCAAATCACCTTACAAGATCTGACAGCCTCAGCTTATATAGGAGTACAATAAATTCTAGTCTGATGTTGCCTGGCATTTGTTTTTCAGCCTCCAAATGTTCACGTTCCATCCACAACAACTATTATTAGTGTATTAGTGTTAGTATTAGTATTTTGAACTTTTTTTTGTTCAGTGGCTCAATAATGGTCTTTCAGCCTCATAATAGCCCTGTGAGGTACCTTAAAGCAAGAAAGAGGAACTTTCCCCTGGCAATTCAGTCTGCTTTCTAGCAGAACAAGAACTGGGTTTCCCATGTAGAAACTACCTGCTTTTCTATGCTGATGGTCCATGAAGGAGATTCCAAATCCACGAAGAGAGAACCACTAAGCATGTACAGAGTACAACTATTTAATAACTTGCACCTACAGCTGTCCCATGTACATCTGAAGCTAGGAGGCAGAGAGTATGTGGAAAGCTCTAGGTTTCTAGGTGTGCTTTATCCCCAGTGGTCTTTAAACACTAAAATAAGATAAAAATGCAGTAAGATTGCCGCGAAGTTGTACAAACACTGCAGGTGAATGTCTTTCCTATTCTGCACCCCAGAAGTGGGGATAACGAACGTCCTGCAGTTGGAGATGCACACAGTGCTTGAAGGGGAGCGGGGGGGGAGGGGAAAAGGCTGGTGCCTCCAATTAACCCGTGTTTGTGCATCTGACCCAAGTGCCTGGGCTGCGCGCAGCTTAAACCGCGCTGCACGCAAGCAGGAGCCCGGCTGCCGAGGGTTAAAGGCAAGCAGGTGGTGGGTGGGGCAACGAGGTGGGGCAGGCGCTCTCGTGGCTCCCTTCGTGCTGCGAGGGCTTGAACCAGTCACTCCTGAAGTGGTTCTCCTTTCGGCTCTCTGCCTCATTTGCCTCTTGCTGAAATATTCTCTCTCCCTCTCTCATTCTCTCTCTCCCTCGGTACACCTTCCTTCCTTGAGTTCTGGATTTGCTTGGAGACGGCGTCCGAATTTGCCTCACAAGCCAATGTGGAAAGATCTGTCGGAGGAACACTGCTCCCGCCAGCAACTCTAAACCAGCAGGTAACTCAACTTTTTAATTCAGTCTGTCTTTCTGTTTTGTTTTGGAAGGAGTGTCTTTGCAACAGATGCTAAGGCTTCGCTTGGGCCAAGGATGCCAGCCATCCAAACTGCGGTGACCAAAGATGGCAGGATTTATTTCCCCTCTGTTCCTGGCGTTTTTTAAAAAGTTTTGCCATTAATGTTGCCTGAAACATCCTATTTGGTGGCCCATATCCTTTCACCTAATTCTGAGTTAAGAAAGCTTTCCTGTGAGCTCCACTTTGCATTATTACCCATTTATTTCTTCTTTATTTTATGTACTGTGTTTCTGTTTAGTGACATCTCTAAAATCACCTAGTAACAAAACTGGGGGTGTGATCAAGTCTGAATATATCCCACTGAACACATTGGGACTTATTTCTGAGTAATTATGCTAAGATCAAACGGCAAAATGAACATAAAATGGAGTTGAAAGACTGAGGGAAAGCAGGTTTAACCCTGTTAAATAGTATTGCATAATTGATAACCTATAATCACACTTTTTGCCACTTTTCAAACTTAGATTAAAAATACATGGTGGGGGGGGCATTTTACAGGACAGTCGTACACATGTCTACCCAGTGGTAAGTCCTACTGAATTTAATGGTGAAAGTGTGTGGGATTGCAGCATTATGTATACACTTTATACATTGTCTTCCCATTAAAAGTGGCTCAGATTAACACATGTATGTGTGCGTATATGTGCGAGTGTTGGATTCAAGATCTGCAGCCTGTGAATGGAAAGGCTCTGCTCAAGGAAAGTAGTTCCACCTGCTTTTGAGAATCTCCCCTTCTTCCACACTGCATTTCACTCACCAGCCTCCCTTGTGTTCTGCGCTGCATTGTCAGGGGCCTGGAAGGGTATCTGTGGGGAGAGGGGGCTAGGAAGTCTCCCTAATACTCTGCTAATACTCTGGTATATGCATAAATCTGGATCCAGCCCATACTTTACATCTAAAAGAATACAAAAAGATGAGAACCAAACTTATTCAACTTAGATGGTATAGATAACTGATGCTTTAATCCTGTTTTAAAAGTTGGTTTTCTCACATTTCAAACCCAGAAAAAATTGAGCCGTGTCTGAGGTTGTTTGATCTGGATATCAAAAGTTACAATAGACATATTTTGAAATTGATCCCATTTTGAAAGTTATCGCTGATGTGGAAAAACAGGATTAACCCAAGTAGGTGTCCTCCAGAGAAACAAAAAAAAAAAAAATCATAGCCTTTAAAAAAGCAATTATATTTTAAAATTAGTTTTTTCATTTTAATATGGTGAAATGGGAATTAATATCTGCAGATACATTAGACTGTTGATCCAAAATAACCAGAGACCTTTCTTTTCTTTTTAAAGTGCAGGATAAACACTTTGTAAAATATATGGAAACAGCGTGAGGTCTTCTGGAGGTTGACTTGTTTTCCTAAAAGCAAAACTTATAATTTAACATTAGAGTTAATTTATAAGTGTTTGCTTTTAAAGCAAGGGCTAGCCAGTGCTTTGACTGGCTCCCTTAGCAGGATTAATGTATGGTACGTGGAGAAATTTTACCTTATTATATGGAATGTACTAGGAAGTCCTTAACACCTCAAGGCCAACAATAATGCTGCCTCACGATGCAGAACTTGGTAGCTGTTCTCTCATAGATGCTCAGTCACTTGCTGCAGCAAAATGAAAAGTGTTCTAGTTCTTTGTTACTGCCTTGCATTTGGTGTCACTAGTCAAAAACACTGTACAGATATAAGTCAAGTGGCCCAATTTTGTGAACACGCTGTAGAAACAAGTTTCTGAGAGGATATCTGTGGTTGTAGAGGGGAGAACTCAAACAGAAATTATTTATGTATTTTTGACATTATGGTATACCCTGTAAGAAATGCTGGGCCTCTTCTCACATTGCATTTTTAGGTAGTCTCCTAAGATTTCTTAAGGGAATCTGTACAAATAATAATTTTAGTAATTTGTGAATGCGCTAAACAGGGGTTTGAAAATATGCACATCACAGAGAAACACTCATTATAGGGCAAGGGTTGACTGTGGTTCTCTACGGCTGAGTGTACATGCCGTAGCAAGCCCAGGTTTGCTGCTGTATATTGTGGACATGGTCTTCAAGCATGCGCACTGGTCACTTTGAGCACGACCACCCATGCATTGCCTTTGGTTGCTCCTCCAACTCTCCACCTTGTGGCAAATGACTTGTGAGAGCTCTGCTCTTTTCCTGTGAAAAACACCAGCAGCATCCCTCCTGACCAAGGAGGGGCATTGCTTAGAGCAGATGACAAGTGGGCAGAGGAGGAGGTGTTCCGTGGTGTTACACCAGACCAGCGCAGGGGTGGCCCTTGCAAATGCGGGGATAGTTGGACTGTGATACGGTCACCTCTGCAGTTTCACAAATCAAACAGATGACATTTATTTATTTTTTCACTTGAGCTGCAGTGCCTTTGCACAGCCCGTTTCTTTCATTGGGCTTGTGCTGGCGAATGCACCCATGGGTCGGATCCATCCATGCTCCGTCCTGCTGTCCTTAACTGAGCCCAATGACTGGTGGCTGAAGTCACTTTGCCTTGTGTGAACTACCACCTGTGTGAACTAGAACAAGTATTTTGCAAGTTACTTTGCACATCAAATTAGATTACAAAAAGCATGAAAAATACTTTGTTTGCTTTATGAACATGACCAATGCACATATTTGCTGGGGACCAGCTAGCTGCAGCTGCCTCACCTGACTGGCAGAGCTGTTGCCATGTAGTGGATGAAGTAACCACAAAGGAGGCTTGTTGAATTAAACTCGAATGGCCTACCTTTTCTTTGACTGCTTTTCTTCCCCATTTTCTTAAAACTTCAGATGCCCCATAAACCACTCCATGTTCTTCCCCGAGACCAACACAATACACGTAATGCTTTGAAAGGTTTTTTCAATAATCTTTAAGAATATTTAAATATGGCATTTTGTAGAAACATTTTGGGTGTTCAAGGTGCTTTGCACATATTATTTCAGCATAACCTTATAACAATACTATCTGCTAGGTTGGCCAGTGGTATTCCATTATTGCAGATGGGGAAGTACAGATGCTGAAGGAACAGCAGTTTGCTGAAGGCCACCAAAGTCTCATTGGAATTAAGTACTAAGGCCACATCAACTCCCTTCAGTGTGGTTGTGGTAAACATTAACTACTTGAAATACATATATGGAACTGGGTGAGGTGCTCTGTGTATGGGTGTGTGTGGCTGCCTAATCTAGAACCCTAACCCTAGGACAAAGGCAGTGGCCATATACCAAGTCAGCCTATTGGTCCACCTAGCCCAGTGCTGTTGACGCCAATTTTCAGTGGCTCACCAGGGTTTTGGGCCGGAGCTTTTCCAGCCCTGCCTGCAGACAGCAAGGATTGAATCTGGAGACCTTCTCCAGGCAAAGCATGTGCTCCACCACTGAGCTCTGGCTTCTTCCACTGTTGCAGTCCCTTTCTGTTGATGACAGAAAGCACTCACAGGGTTGTCTTCATGTGGAACTGAAAATACTTGATTTCCCAGCACGGGGATTACTCTCTGTCTGAAGACGTAGTCTATGGAGCAACCTTGTTAGAAGGGTTTCCTAGTTCATCCATTTTTCTGATGACTTAGCAAACAGAACTAGCAAAAAGCTCTCTCTCTCGCATATATATATATATATATATATATATATATATATATATATATATATGCACGCGCATGTGCACGCACATATATGTGCATGCACACTCACACATGCATACATATACCTGGCCAAGCAAGGTTCTTCTAACCAACTATAAAGTAAGCCCATTGATTAAGACAATAGCTTCTGGCCTTGCTTGTATTAGCATTACATCTGCATTGACATTATTAGAGTGGGTAAATTTCGTTCCCCTTTGGTGTGAATGATCACTGTAAACATGTAACTTGTATAGAATCTAAGCAATCCTGTTTACATTTGCTCGAGAGATAATTCCACTGAACTTCAGTGGGACTTAACCTCTGAGTCAGTATGTTTAAGACTGACCTACATGAGTGGCCCAGGGGATTAGAGATTTTGACATGGATCAAGGCGCTTGACTTGGCATCCCAGCTCTGCTATGAACCACAGTGTGGCTTTGGGCAAGGCATGGCCTGAATCACCTGTAGAGTGAATAAATATGACCTCAAAGGCATAAACCTAAGAAAATTAGGTCTGCAGATTAAAAATTCTGCAGTCACTGTCATCCCTTGGTTTTGCCTTTCCAACAACTGAGAAGGCTAAACAACAACAAGCATTTTGATAATGCGTGTTCACAGAATTTCTCATATATCATCTCTGTAATCTGTGCAATAGCATTGTCGTCTAGGCCTGTATCATCCCCATAGTCGCTGATGTGGGACTGAGAACCAGAGGCAGTAGGTTGACTAAGATTCACCTGTTTCCTTAGCAACTGCGTCATACTAACCCATGATTAATCCATGTATTAGGACCAAGTTACAAGTAGCACAAAGGAGCCGTGATCATACTTTAAAAAAGCCACAACATTACATGCAACCATGGAGGCATAGCTGGATCTGGGAAGCAGTTTGGAGGGTGCTCAACCCTTTTCCATTGGGCCGGTTTCCTGAACAAAACTGGGCACCCCCAGTGGCCTTCTCACAGATGAGAAGGCCACTCATCCTGAAGGAGAAAAATATGTGTGAAGTTTAAGTAAGTCTTCCAAAAAGTTTTTTTTTTTTTTCCCATTGTGACATTTAACTGGAAACTTTGCAAAACTAGCACTCTTGAGAATTAAAAAAATATATTTTTGTTCTTACAAAAAGGCAAAATTAGAAAATGATAAAACTAGAATGAACAATATTTGCAAAGAAGGAAAACAGATGAGTAAAATCTATCATTCCAATATGTGAATGATATTCACCCCACTTTCTATAGATAAGTCTTCACAAAATATATTTGCAAAATCCATATTATAGGAATATATTTTATTACACCATCTCAATGGTCACAGCATATATGCATATATGCATGTCTTTTTGCTCTTCAGAACCCTTCAATCCATATTAAGGTATAAAACAAAATCTTGTACAGTTTTTTGTGATCTCTGAGTTGACCTAATAAAAGGTTTTATCCTAATATGGATGTTATATTTTTTCTTTTGATCAACATGTTTAACTGTGTGTGTTTTCCAAGTCACTTGTGCACATGCAAATATATTTTAGAGTGCAGTCCCAAGCACGTTCAGACAGAAAAGCATTCTACAACACCTAGAACATGAGGAGATATGATAGTGCTCTACAAGTACAAAAGGCTGTCACAAAGGGGAAGGAAAAACCTCTTTTCACACATCCCTGAGCATAGGATATGGAACAACGAACTTAAAATGCAGCACACCAAATTCAGGCTAGATATCATGAAATGCTTCCTCACTGACAGCAAAATGACAGTGGACCCAGTTGCCTGGAGAGGTCGTGGGCAACCACACTAGAGACATTCAAGGTGAAACTGGACAGTCACCTGAGTGGAATGGTATGACTTGACAGCTTGCACCAGGAGGTGGTTGGACCTGATGGATTTCTTGACTCCTTCCAACCCTACTATTCTATGAATCTATGCTGAGAATTGTCAGACTTTCCCCTATCTATATATGCATGCCCACAGTCATTCATGCAAAATTTAGGAACTCATTATAAGAAGCAGGCTTCTTCCCTCAGATGAGCTACAACTGCTTTAACACACACACACACACACACACACACACACACACACACACACACACACACAGGGCGGGGGGGGGGGGAGAGAGAGAGAGAGAGATCCGGTGACTCCCAGCTCCTTCTGGCAAACCTGTTTATTGATACTTTCATTTATATGCCTCCTCCAACCGTGGTCTCAAGGTGGCAAATGCCTCAATCCAAAGGTTTTACAGAATGTGGTGAGCCACAATCTTCTTGACAAGGTTTTCATAGCCAGGAGATGATGGTCAGAATGCTAAAATGAAGAACTAGCAAGGGTTTCATCAAAGCACTACCTGGTAAAAATCAGTTAATCCAGCACGTACTCTCTATGGCCTGGGGTTGGAGTGGAGTTTGATTCTGAACCAGTAAATGAGTCCAAACAAGCTTGTTGGGAAGGTAAGTGGTGCAGTTTAGCCCGTTGTGTGACTGTTTTGCCACGCACAGAAGTATTACTGCATTTACTTCCTCACCATTGTTTGGCTGAAACCTGTTTTAGTAATGATACTGTAAATGTGGGGTGTGCGTTGCATGAGGAGTGAGTGACAAATTAATAGTGCAAATTGCAAATTCTTTGGGGCATGCTGATTTAGTGTAAATTATATCACCACCATCCATTTATGTGGCACTGGAAGCAGAAGACGGCTTCCTGTCCCCATAAATTTACAGTGGAAGGCAGCAGGTTGAGCAGGTTGAAGGCAGCTGGGGCAGGGAGAGGCAGCCATAAAAAGGGATAATGTTACTTATTTTAAATTGTTGCTATTTTTCCTGTCTCATTTATAAAAAAAACAAAATGAACAACAGCACTTATATGTACATAGATGTCATTTCAGTTGAAGGTTGGATCCAGATTAAGTTACCTGCTCAGATACTATACTGTCTTAAAGAAGCGAATGTCTCACTGAAATCTTTGCTTTTGAGTAGACACATAAGATCGTGCTCTTATTTCTTACTGAAATGGATAGGACTTAAGTCAAATGACTAACTTGTTCCATTGACCTCAGGTGGATCCAGTCAGCTAACTTAACCAAGATCGAAACCACTGTTTGATATGTTTTATTTACTGTGGCAGTGTGATGTGTTCTTAGATCCTTATTTATTTTATTTAATGGCAACCATATTTCCCCCCAGCTAGGATATAGAACACAAAACAAGATCTTTCTCCCCTTTCATGATATAAGTAAATACAGGACTACTTGAGTGCTGAAAAAAAATTAATTGACTTAGAGCATTTTCAGGTAAATGCAAAGTTGCTTAGCAGGACATATTAGCTAAACATTCATCTGAGAAAGCCTATGAAATACAAATTGATTTTTGTTTGTTATTTCTTTTATTAACTTGTATTTGTGCATATAAAAATATCAGATGCCTCTACCATTCACAGCCACGCTGAACCCTCCCGTGAATGGAGCTGTGGTGAATTTTTTCCCTTGTTTTACATTTTGTATATTTTTGCTTTGTATATTTTTGCTTTGCGATATCAATTCCTATGTTCTCAATAGTTAAATCTTTGTTAAACATGGCTAAGAACAGTTACCTGCTCACACCCACCCTAATTTAACATGAGGTACAATCCACTGCATGTTCTCAAAACATTTCCTGTTCATTTGATAACTCTTAGTAGATTGTGCTCCAAATGTCTGATCCAATTATCTCCCATTTGTTGTTGTTGTTGTTAATCGCGAAGTCGTGTCCGACCCATCGCAATCTCCCATTTAGTTACCCTTAAATCTACCTCCTGAGTTGAACCATCAAACTTCATCTCATGGTAAATCATCTTGGGCAATTGTAGTCTATCCAGGACTTTTTCTGTACACCCATGTGTGCATGTGGGGGGGGGGCTGTGTACACACATGCACGCATACACACTCGCCATGCCCAAGGAACAGTGTTTATACAACTGTTTTCTCAAAGAGAAGTGATATCTTCCGCATCCCGGCCTTCATGCATCTTTCTGGTATTCCACCTAACTTGCCAGAAGGAAAAGCTGTCCTCTTGAATCTAAGGGTTAGCTGCGGTCAGAGGGAGGTGATAATACCACATCCAGCCTTTCAGAGAGGTCCCAACTTTGTGATTTCAATTACATTAAATGGTCATCACATACCATTAATTTCTGAATCAAATACTTTTTCTGCAGAAAAGCAAGGCAAGCTGTCTCACTTTTCTGAAGAGGAAAGCGTGTGTAGGAGGCATGGAGGGACTGGACATAGTGAAGGGGCGATAAAGTTGCTACCGTGTCCCCTTCCAGATGAGGCGTTCATTGTCCAACCACCCAAGGACTTTCATGGGGGTGAGGGGGACAGATAATGTCCCAATCCCTTTGCCATCAGGCGGTGTTTTTTCACAGCTGCCTCATCCATCTTTTTTGTATCTGCAAAAATCAAAAACCTGGCAAAAGGGTGGGGGGAGCAGCTTTTCAGTAGAGGTGGGCAGGAAAATCGATAATTGTGGAAGGAAGGGGATGGTATGTTATGGATGCAGCTCCAGTCTCTGTCACTTGTACCTTGCTGACTTCAACCCATTCTGTCTCTTCCCTCTCCCACAGCTTATCCTAGTTTACAAAGAAGTAAGAGATCCCACTGAAGGCAGCAATGCTTGGGTAAACATAGGTAGGATCGGCGCGTCCAGTTGCAATTGTCTTAGTGGCACTCAGTAAATATTTTAAATTATTATTCGTCACTATCCTGAAATGGGTAGTCTGATTTTGCAAATGGTGGCTGTCACTTTTTCTTAAAGCAGAAAGGGAGGCAAGATGGACAATATGCCAGTTGAAACTGTTGCCTTGCCTTGTCTCTTCAAAGAGATTGCATTTGAAAGCAATCAAAGGGATCGCCAGTGCCCGGAGATATGGAATGAGTTAAGGATTTAATGAAATTGCTGCCTTGTCGTGAACCTAAGAATAAAAATCAAGGAATTGATTGGAGAACCAAGTCAGCAAGATTTCTAGGTTGTGAAAGCAATAGGAAAAAGTCAGGATTTACAGCCCCATCATAATCATGCTTACTCAGAAGTAATGCCGCAGTCTATTTGCCCTGTGCTGTATAAACTTTTTTAAAAAAATTCCCCCTCCCTGCATTAAATGGTACTGAGAAACATCCGCATCAAAAGGGCTGGTAAAGGGATAGCAGCAATGAAAACGGGAGGAAAATACTGGACATGCAGGGGATGGATGGAGCATAAAGAGATGGTTGCACCAAAATAAAATGACACTCCCTTCCTTGACATGTGGATAGTCAATAGGAAGGGCTTCCCTCTGAAATCACCCCGGGTGTTCCGGGATGAAATTCCACCTTGCAGTGCCGCTGCAAGACCGGCCCCAGCATTTCGTGGAATGGGGCTGCTGTTGCTGCAGGCACATGCTGGGGGACCAGGAGAGGTGAGGTGGAGAGGACAGTGCTGTCTTGGGCCGTGTCGTCTACCCTCAACACCCTGCTGCTGAGCATTGGGGAGGCCACTGTCCTGTCACCAGTGCTGAAGTAAAACCCAACTGCCAGTCTTTTTTAAATGTGGGATGGAGGGACACCGTTTTGTCCTTCAGTCCAGGCAGCAGAAAAGCTGCAAGTGAGACTGTCCAGGGACAGAAGAGGTGGCCTTTGGGTGACTGAGGGTTCAAGGAGGTCATGGGCAGAACTATACTGGGAAATGAGGGCAGAAAGACACAACTGAGCATGAAAATTTGTAGGAGGAAGGAGCTTTCGCTGGAAGCCATTAATAGGGGTTTGAAAAGGCCTTTGCTGAAAAATAGCATGGTGTATGATTTGGACAACAGACTTCTGGAGATTGATGAAAGAGCCGAGAGGTGGCAACAGAAGGCCAGGA
Organism: Varanus komodoensis; assembly: GCF_004798865.1. Lineage (NCBI taxonomy): Eukaryota > Metazoa > Chordata > Lepidosauria > Squamata > Varanidae > Varanus > Varanus komodoensis. The sequence goes on along the minus strand of NW_025336011.1, from coordinate 1,833,774 downwards.
AGAATAAATTCATGGTTGCCAAGATGGCAGGGAACGCAAGCTTTTGTCAAAGAGATGGAGGAGAAAGGCCATATTTTTGCGGAATGGGTCCTGGGCAAGTAATAAAAACACATGAACTGGCTCATGTGGTATATATGACTAAATGACACATGAAATGACATGCAAGCCTTGGGCAGGTAATTGCTTTACCTCCAACCATCAAGCCTGAGACAACAATAATACATCAAAGAAGGAATAGCGGAAAGGTAGCCAAATATGCAAGGAGGTAAGTTCTGGGTAGATTAAAAAGTAAAAAGAAAGACAAGGGTTGATAATAGAAGATGAAAAGTAGGATAAAAGAAGAAAGTGGAAAGGCAAGAGGCTTTTTTCTGAGCATGGGCCTCTTTAATGAGAATAAAAGAATTTTGAATGAAAAATATCAAGAAAGTAAAATACACTGACAAGTTGTAAATTTTTATAGTGAGGTGAACCACAAATAGACCAGCAAAGAACGTCTTGCCCATCAGAATGGCTTTCAGATTACATATGTGAATTTTTAGATCACAATAATATTGTTCATCGCAAATGTTTCCATAAAATATGTTTTCACACATAAAACGAAAGGGAGATCTCACTCCAAAAAAATAAAAAGTATGGCTTTCAAATGTGGGTTGAGTTACAAGTTTTGAAATTGAATATAGCTGAGTCACAACAAATGTCTTTATTTTAAACTGTTATTACAGTTCAAGATCCCTTTCATGATGTTGAGTCATCTCGTCAGGCTTTTTTTTTTAAGGATAAACAACTGAAGAGGCAAAATGTTTGATTACAGGTGTCTGCCTTTCACACTTCTTTAGTTCCATACCATGACCAAAAAAGGCCTGGGCATAGCACCCACGTCCACTACACGTTTTACTGTTTTATACCAATGAAATAGCTATGAGTTGCTGCAAAAAATACAGGGAATTGTAGCATGGTGAAGACGCTTTGCTGTTAGAGATCCATAGCATCTGTCTTAAACCTGAAGGCTCCAGGGATCCTTGGAAAGAAGCAATAATCATTAACCCTGTTCTCGTCCAAAGCATAGCCATGCTTCAACTGGACATTTCTGGCAAAGGAAAGTGGCCCATTGAAAAAGAGTTTTTGCTGACCTGCATTTCACTGTTTTATACTCACACAGTTTTTTACACAGACCTTCTGGTGTATCTTTGTGCCTTTTCTTCTAAGAAGGCTTCTTTTGTGAGAATATCTGTTTATTGCTGCATGGAGTGCTGTGTTTGTGCAAGAATCATAGACACGTCTTGACTAGTGGCATTACAAGAGATAAGGGATACTCTGAGCTCCTTTAATAGACTTAGACTGAGGTCTTGGATTCTGCAAGAGGAATGCCTGTGCTTGCAGAAAGTCCTGCTCGGTTTTATGGGATCCCTGTCTTTTACCCAGCACTACAATTCGCCTGATTCAGTAGAATATCAAGATGCTCCATGTAGCATTTTCAGGGGGCTGGAGGGGCTGCCATGGGAAGGGGGCGCATGAAGTCCAGTTCCATCTGTGCAGTTGATCCAGCTTAAATCGTGATCCAGATCTAGAATCTTTATTTTCTTTGAGAGACTGTAAATCCAATGCTCATACTCTCCAGTGAAATAATTAAATCCAGTTAAAGATAGCATCAACCTATTTTTAATCCCTTCTTTGGGGCTTAGATTTACTGGGCATTTAGTGGCTACAGTGAGAGTTTAGCTGCATTTATAATGAATGAGCCTTTTAAGATGGTTGTCTCTCCAGTCTGGAACTTAGAGCCAAGCCATCATGCTATTACATTAATTGGTATACAAGACAATGGCAATGAAATATTTTCACTGGAACCAATTTGATTTTTAGCATGGCCCCTTGCAGGAGACTAAGGAAAGAAACATAGCTCCCCCACCCCTCAATGATATGTTGATCTCCCATTCCCACCATGACTGACTGGATCTAAACTCCAGTGTGAAAGTCCAAAAGCTTCAGTGCAACTCTTTGCATGTGGGAAACTTGGAGTCCTGGAGCAATTCTGCTTCCCATTCTTTTAGTATGAGCAGTGTTTGTAATGAAATTAGGGATACCACATGACTAAAGACATCTTAGTCAATTAATCATACAGGATTAGCTCCATGGTTTAGCCGTATTTAGAGCAGACCCACTGAAATCACATGAATTTAAATTAGCCATTGATTTCTACAAGACTGCTATATATGAGACGATATCTGAGACCAGCCCATTGATTTTAGCCGATTAGACTTACAGTGTAGTCCCATACAGTGAAGCTTGTTCCTAACTCACCAATAAGTCTCACTGAGTTCAGTATGGCTTACTCCCAAGTAAGTGTATATAAGATTGCTTAAGAGCACTTCCAGACCAAGGGCATCTAACTGCTAATGGAAGACTGCCAGTCTGCTATGCATTTATTCTCCCCCCCACACACCCACACGCGTATGCGCGCGTGTGTGCACATGCGCTTTCTGGAAAAAGAATGAAAGAATGGTGGGAAAACAAGGAACATTTACAAATGTGGGGTTTTATTGTATAGAAAATCAACTTGGATGCTGTGCTCCACTCTGTTTTATTGTAAGACCATCCTGAGACCTCGGCAGCAGACGATAATATAAAAGTTTTAGAATGAATGAATGAATGAATGAATGGAGGTCTAGTGGTCTCCATATTAAATTCTGCGAGGCTGACTGCACAGTAGAAGCCTCATATGACGGTACACTAACTGCGCAATCCCATGCATGTTTAGACAGGAGAAAGTCCAGCAACTTCCAGCATTAGCTGATCGTGCATGACTGGCTGGGGAATACTGGGAGCGATAGGACTTTTTCCTGTCTAAACAAGTCTAGGATTGCACCCTTGGTCAGTTAATCAAACTATGTCTCAATCTAGCCCATGGTTTTTAGGAACTTAGTACGCTGGAGATTGTGCAGCGGGGGTTCATTCAAAACATGCTTGGGATTATGCTTTAAGGCTGCCGTCCTAGAAGAAAGTCCTACTGAACATTTCAGAGTTCTGTCTTATAAACATGCATGGGATTGCTTGGTCGTTGCTGCAGGCAGGCCTACCTGGAAGATGCTTACATGGAGACCATGGTGGGTATTTGGCGCAGGTGGAAGAAATTTGTTATCTATGAGACAGCTACCAAGAAGACCTGTTTAGAGGTCTCCTTTATCATGCAGGGTAACTTGAAGGTCGTAGCAGATACAGGAAAGGATCTGGGGAATTCTATCGCACCTTGGCTCCAAGGCTTTGGGCAAGCTGTAACATATTGGGAACAAACAAACTCCCAAAATAGAACACATGAAATGTTGCAATGAGAACACACAAATTAGAAAATTTAAATAGCTCAGCAAACCAGCTCTGATCAGGCCCTATGTAGGGTCACTCTAATCTTAAAAGAAATGAAGGCAGAAAAAATGAATGTTCTAACCTGCAATATGCATTTGGCTTTGATAGGCTATACATTATTAAAGATGCAACTACAACTATTTAACATTTAATGGATCACAGTTAGCTAAGCAAGTGTCATATGCATTGCCAAGGAAAGGATGCCCTTTTGTTAAACTTTTATTTATGTTTAAAATTAATGGTCTGTGTTTACCACTAGCCTGTGGTGTATGTCACTTATGGAAAATTATTCATGTGAGCGTTTATCTTCAGACGTAAGATTGCATTCAGGATCTGACTTCATCCAGAGGAAAATTTCAGTTTGCAGAGGCCTGCCTGAGTTTTGAGGACTCTCCCCTTCCAAATAGAGATGCCCAGAGCACTCCCCAGTCATGAAAGACCTTAAAAAGATCAAGCTGACAATAAGATGTTTAATAATATCAACCAGAATGAAGGCACAATAAAAGCAGAAAAGTTAATAACCTATAGTAAGCCAACCTAATGTAGCTGGCAGACATTTAGGAGACTTACATTAAAGTGTGGCAAAGTGTGATCTTTTGAGACTAGAAAAATCGGCACACAACTGCAGCCATCGGCAGTATAAATTGTCAAGTTTCAGTCGTGACTGCGAGGCTCTCACATGTAAGTGACATGTTTGTGGCATTGTCATAGATGTTTTAGAACAGTTCTTGCTTCAACAAGTTTGCGAACAGGAATCTAAAACCTACATAGGCCAGAATGTTAATTTACATGTCAAATGTCTTTTTCTTTCCCATCAACACTGATTAGACATTCACATAAATAGCAGGGAGGTTGCTTCATTGGTAATTTATAATTCTGAATATTGCATAGAACCAGTTCCCAGCCTGGTGACTCACTCATGCAAGCTGAGAAATTGACTAACCACTTTTTATCATCCTGTTAGCATCTCTCTACTTTTATTTTCTATCTCTTAACCAGCTCTCTGTTGGGACACCTAGCTTTCTTCTGTACAATTATCTATTATCATCATCATCATCACTATTTTTAAATAAGTTCTAAGTTTAGGAGGATTTCAGAAACAATTGAAACATTCCTTTTGCACAAATTGTGTTGGGAAGAGAGAATTTATAGTTGTAAGGCACCTTCAGACAAACTGTTGAAAGATGCTACTGTCGAATTTAGCCCTTGCAGGAAAGTTTTGCAGTTGCGATTTCAAAACTGCAAGTGCTGTATGGAATGGACTGGAAAGGGGTGAGGTGAGCGTAGCCCTGAATACCACCCATGTTAGCTTCTTGCAGCAAAACCAAGTAAGTCTTGCAACACTTTGAAGACTAACACCTGTATTAAGCTTTTCTGGGCTCCCAGTGAGCATAGCCAATGATCCCCTGCCACTTACCAGACGTGGCCAAGGCTAATGAGTACTTCTTTTCTTTCTCTTTTTACCCTATGCTTTTTGTATGGCCATGGTAGCTGGGAATTACGGGAACTGTAGTCCAAGACATCTGGAAGGTACTTGAATGAGGAAGGCTGTTGGTAAAATAATCTCATTGTCCTGAATCTAAGGTTGGACAATATCATAATCAGGGCCAGCAACCTAGGATTTGTTTCTTAACACTTAAGTTGCCAACGGTTCAAAATTAACTCACTCAATTGACTGCAGAGTGTAAAATGGCTGGTTGGCCCCAGCATGATACCTTAATGGGCAGCTACATACATTCACAGGAGAGTGACTGTGTGCTCTCTTTTATAGAGTACTTGTAAAAAAGATAAAAAGGGATGCTTTGGTTCCCTTCCAGCCATGTTGCACGCCTGTTAAGCTGCATAGGAATGTGACCAGGTTGTGGCTATAGGAAGGAACACTGTTTCCTTTCCTCTTTCTCAGTAAATTGCGGAGCAATTGTGATTTTTTTTCCCTTTTGGCACCAGGTGGAAACCTGTTTATTCTCCAAGTCATTTTTAGTCATTCCTCGGTTTAAAACTTGTGTTACCGTGCCTTTTAAATTTCACACATCTGCTATTCTTTCCTTTGTTTTTATCCTGTTGCTGTTTTAAATGTTTCTAGGGTGTGCTTTTATGATCTTATACTGCATGCTTTTTTAAATTTTTCATTTGGTGAACCACCCAGAGAACTTCAGCACCATAGAAATAAAATGAGCAGAGGTACACAAGCCACCTCCTGTTAAGAGTTCAAAAAAAAAAAAAAAGAAAGAAAGAAAGAAAAGAAAAGAAAAAGAAATAAAGCAGGTCAGATGGATTTCCTTCCTGTGGCCCTGTTGCCAAATAAGTGTATTGTGGGTGACCGCTGAGCGGGGAGAAAAAGTAGAGTGTCAGGAAAGAAATGGGTAGCCCCGTGGCATCTTACCCAAGTACGGGCAAGACCGTCATTTCCCAGACCTAGCTGGAGATGACAGAGACTAAAGCATGGGGCCTTCTGCTTTCAAAGTACATGCTCTAGTCTACATTGAGCCCAGTAAATAGAGATGGTTGGTGCACCTGACCTTCCTAACAAAAAGGGCACCTGGATACTGTACACCAAAAGAGCAACAACTACAAAGCATGTTGAACTACCCAACAGCAACCCACAAATTCTCTTCATGTGCTGTTCGTGATTGACAAGCCACAAGGAATGTTTACTTCCGTAACCATCCCAGTTGCTTGAATTATTATTTCATTAGTATTTTACCATTTGTTTGTAAAATGCAAGTGGTGTACAACAGTACATCAGTTCATGGATGTATCCTTAAAGACACATTGTTAAATCATAAACTTCCAGAGTAGGACCCTTCTTGTGGAATCACCTGACCCAACTTATTCGGAGGAATTTTACAGAGGTGGCAAACACTATCCAGACATCATCACCTCCTAACTGTGACTCTCCCATATTAAACAATTATTATTTAACCTCAGCATTTTTATCCCACTCTCCAGCTAAAATAAGGGCTTCCAGAGCAACCTGCATAGATTCATTATAAGACAGCCCCTTTCTTCAGGTTTGTAAAGACATGACACAAAAGGAAAAGGGATTGGGAAGGAGAAAGAAAAAAAAGCGTAACTCAGGCATGTGTTCTTAGTTTCAAAGTTCTTCTAGGTGTTCCTTCTGACAGGGAAGGATGAAATAAGCTCTGTGCAACTGTTTCGTCGTTGGTGGTGAAGGGGACAGCGGAGGCAGAGGACACAGCCTCTCAGCAGCTCTTCATACCTTGGCTAATGATGAATCAGAGTCTGCAGTCCCAGGAACTGAATGTTGCTGCTGCGGGTCCCTTCAGGCAGGGAGGAGTGACTTGAGTGCCCTACAGTTTCTCCCTCTGCAGCCGATGTTGGTCTCCTCCTGGCCTTGGGGAATGATGGGAACTTTTGGCCAGTAAATCGGAAAGCAACTGGTTAGGGATGACTGATTTGGGATTTTCAAGGAATGCCCAAATAATTTGCACCTGGCCTCCGAAGTCTAAAAAAATGGGGCTGTCTGCAGAGCTCTGGAGCCATCCATCCATCACTCTAATCCCCAGACCAGGCCTAGAAACCCAGTTTAGGATAGCTGTGGGGCATAAACAGGTTTGTGTGCAGAGTAAGATGTCTTCTGGCTATTGGCTGAGTAGTCTAAAACAATTTAAAATTAACAGAATAGTACCACAATCTGATGAAATAATTGAATAAGGTCATCGTGTGCCATCCAATGCCGGAGACTGGGAGCATAGGAAAGTGTCCCACCCAGCCCCAAAAAGATGACAGATTAAGCGGACTCATCGCAGAGGGTCCATTTTGCAAAGGGAAAGAACACCGCTGAAAAAACATTCTCCCTCCTTGTTGCCACCTTCAGAGCCTTTCTTGGAACAAGCACTTCGAAGGCCTCAGGAAATGCAGCATTTCTGTTTGTTGGAACTGTGCACAAATTTCCAAATGCACCTAGCGAAATGCCTAACTGTGTGGCTGTATAGTTTGGAGATACTGTTTGGGAATATGTTGTCAGCTGCTAACAGAGTTGTCTGTGGAATGGAGTGGGAAGGTGTGAAACACAAGTTTGTGCTACAAGGACATCTTCCATATTATTATTATTATTATTATAACATTTCTATGCCGCCCCTTGCCGAAACCATATTGAAGCTATGGGATCAGGTTCTGTAGTTTGTGAAACTGCAGTGGCCTTCCAAAAGGCACGCAGGTTTTGTGCATATAAGGGGGGCTGCATGTATTACTCTGATCTGGAGGCACCATATTTGTATTGTATTGTATTGTATTGTATTATATGCCACCCTATAATTCAAAGGGCTCTCTGGGTGGCTTACAATAAAACAGCAGAAAGAACAATAAAACTACAGTTAAAAGCATAAAGCCATTAAACAGTACAAAATCTGATAATCAGCAGGAAATCCCAACAAAATATGCAGCAGTAGAAATCAAAACAGCATTAAAAACCAATAGCTACTAAAACAGCTGATGGAATAAAAACATCTTTACCTGGTGGAAGAAAGAGAGCAGCACTGGTGCCAGGCGCATCTCCTTCAGGAGCGCGTTCCACAAATGAGGTGCAATCATCAAGAAGGCCCTTCTCTTAGCCATTCTCCCTCACTTTGTTGGGGGATAGTTCTCAGAGAAGGACCTCTGTTGAAGATCTTAGCGATTGGGAACAGATATATGGAGAGCGGTGTTCCCTCAGATACCTCTCAGATACATTCATGTGCACATTGCTGAATTGCAGCCACCACTACACACTCCCAAAGGAGACTACCATAAATGCGAACTTCCCCACGTAATGGGAATAAGAACCAGCAACCAATCTAGTCACCGCATAACCACATTCCCACATCACAATGAGCCAAGACACTTTAGAATCCTAGCTTACTGTCAATGATCAAGCACACTGGTCCATGCAGTTCGCAATAGACTCATAAGCCAAGATACAAACCCTGGCTTATGATTGTGGCTTCCTAAGAAAGGAGCAAGCCAGAATTCCTAGTTTGGATATCAGAGTGAAGTTTAGCAGCTAAACAAAATATGAACCAAGAGTCCCCAGATTGCTGAGCTGATCCTGTTGAAATGGATGTGACAAAACAGCTTTCACAGTATATCATTCATTTATACTGACACTCTTATGACATGCAAGCGAGACCAATAATTGTAGTGCGAGCAGGCTGCCCTTTCGCACTGCACTGAGTTCTGTCTGACTGCCATCTTGGTGTCAAGCCACCACTCCCATGCAAACTCCTAACATTTTCTGGAATCCTTCCAGGAGCCTCCAGACAAATACTCATTTATTATGTCTTTGTGTATTAAATTTATGAAACACCTAACAAATGTAATTTTCTCTAGGCATTTACAATAATGATAAAATTCCAGAGAAAACTGCAATAAAACCAACAATATAAAATTAATAAAACACAAAAATACTAAAATGTATAAAAATACTTAATGGGTGCAATCCTATGCATGTTTAGACAGAAAAAAGGCTCGCAACTCACAGTGTGTCTCCTGCTGGCTGGGGCATGCTGGGAGCTGTAGGCCTTTTTCCTGTTTCAAGATGCATAGGATTGTGACTTCAAACATTTTGAAGAAGGCTTAGAGAACAGGATGGTCTGAGCCTAATGCTGGAAAGATGGCAGTGCTGTGCAAGTTTTCCTTTAGAGATACTTTCTGGGCTAGGGGTGGAAGGGACCACTGAAAAGGTCTTCTCTCTTGTTCTCCTCTGATCCTCAGAAGTGTGGGACGTCAAGAAGGGCTTCTCTGGATAATCTTCATTGTATATTGCCACTACCGGCTGAATATCAATCTTTGGCATATGTGGCATATTTAAATATAACAAGAACCAGTAGTGTGTGTGTGTGTGTGTGTGCATGCTTGCACATGCGTGGAGGCCTTATGTGTGTATGATTTGCTATCAAAGAAGACAGGTTAGATTATTTACTTGATTTTTAGAATGCTACAGTCATACCTTCCTAATAGGTTTAGGATTTGCCCATGTTTCTTCATTGCTTTGGTATGCTGAGTTAGATCTCTTTAAAGAGATGCTATGGAAGAGGGGCAGAGAGAGAGAAGGTCTAAAAATACGTTAGGACACACACAGGTAAGAGTAGGAGACGTCAAGGGCTAGTCTGATTCCAGGCTCAGACTTCTCATGTATTTTCAAGCCTAAAACCCAGTTCCAGAGCATGTTAAGACTGAAAGGTCTCTGAGCATTAGCAGAGGCCACACACACAGCCAGGATTAGGGAACACACCTTCCAGATCGCAACAGATCTGAGCCCCAGCACCTTTTCCACTGCAAGAAAGAAACCTTTGTGTTTTTTTTCCACTCCAAAGTAGGTACATGATGTTACATGCTTCAGTCACACCCACATGTTTTGGGAATCAGCCACTGACCAGGATCCAGGAAATGCATCCCTCTTAGTACTTTTTTGGTATACATACTGAATGGTCCTGAGTCCCTTTCATGGTCCCATCTCTAGAAGGGAAAGAGTAGTTTGAATATAGGCACACAGTTATGGCAGCCTGTTTGCCTTGCTGAGAAATAGGAGCCATGAGTTCTGCTATTTGGTAAAGGAAAAGATCTGCACTCATTACATCACACTTAATGAGCAATGCAAGCCAGTTCATTGTGATCTGATAAGAGTGCCTCACTGGAGATGCCTCAGAGTCCCACCTTTTCAGCTGTTGTGCACTGGTAGATTTTATTGAACCCCTTGACACACTCAAGATGCAACATGCTTGTATATGGCCATTTTGCGCTTCTTACAGGATTTGAGAGCCAGTGTGGTGTCGTGGTTAAGAGCATGGGACTGGGACTCAGACGATCTGGGTTCTAGTCCCCGCTCAGCCATGGAGACAACTGAGTGACTTTGGGCCAGTCACAGACTCTCAGCCCAACCTACCTCACAGGGTTGTTGTTGTGGGGATAAGATGGAGGAGGAGAATGATGTAAGCTGCCTTGAGCCCTTTGTAGGAAAAAAGCAGGATATAAATCAATCAATAAATACACATGGTTGGCTGCCATATAAACAGAAAACAGGACTAGATTGGGCCTAGATCTTACCCTGCACAACTCCCCTTATGTTCTTAACAGTCATCTGTGAGGGATACCTAGGACAGCCAGCCCCCAGTTTCACTGTGAAAGGGAAATACTCGTAAATTCGTTGTTGGCTGCAACACAACACTTGTGGTTAAACCCGATGAATGAACATAGACTTTTCTAGGCAAATATGTGAGGAATCAGGCTGCACCTCTGTGCTGTGGAACAGAGGCAAGGAAGACTTGTGGGCTATTCTTTTATCACTGTAATGCAATGGTGCAGTCTCTGTAAGAGCAAATCATGTTGGAGGGTGACGGGGTGTAAAGCCCAAAGTAAAGTCGTGGTTAAGATCCAGCAACTTTCCTGCTGCACTTCCTGAGCTAATACTAAGGACAGTGCTGAGTACTGAAAAGATCCAGGGCTGAGGCCTGCCAAAAAAAAAAAAAGAAATCCACAAATTTGTGCATGCAAATTCATATATACTCTAAATTCTGTATGTGTACCTTTAAAGGATCATGTCTCTGTGAAAAGGGTGTATGGAGAGGGAAGAACAAGGTATTGACTGTAGGGAAGGAAGGAAGGAGAGAGAGAGAGAGAGAGAGAGAGAGAGAGAACAGTGCAGTGGCGGGGGGAGCAAATTTATTATTTTATTAATTATATTTCTACCCCCACATGCATGCACTGTGCCAAGTAATCCAGGGGAATCAGTTGTAACAGAGCTGATCAGGGCCCCTGTATTATGAGAGTCGGTGTGGTGGTTAAGAGTCTTGGATTGTGGGTCAGGGAGATCCCTACTGAGTGACTTTGGGTCAGTCGGTCAGTCACTCACTCACAGCCTAACCTACCTCACAGGATTGTTGTTGTGGAGATAAAGTGGAGCCATGTAAACTGCCTTGGGTTCCCCACAAGAGGAGAAAAAGGCTGGATACAAATGCAATGTAATAATGGTATTACAGCAAGTACCCAAGGACAGTGGCTGGAGCAAAATCCCAGAAACTTGGGGCTCCAAATGAAAGATTAGGGGATCCAGCCCTAGTGGGCCATTCATTAACCCCACCTCTGACTAACACAAATCGCAAAGTTGTCTTCATTTTTGAATGAAGACCCCCCCCGCATCTGTTTGTATATATTTTTGTAATGTGTTTTTCAATTTCAATATTTGCAAACCACCCAGAGAGCTTTGGCTATGGGTGGTATAGAAATACAACTGAATATAAACTAATGAAATGACTACAGATCCGATATTCTAAAACAAACCTCTGAAACTTGCAAGCAGAGTTGAATAGAGGCCTAGTCAAAGGTAACCCGTTAACTTAGAACAGGGGTGGGCAATTAATTTTTCTATGGGGCCACATGAGAAACTTTGACAGTTGTTAAGGGCTGGACCAATACGCTTACAGCTCTGCTCAGTATATATCTCTATAAAAACAGTAAATGAAACATTACAATGATACAATAAAATGTGGAGCACAGAACACTATTTAATGAATATTCACAAAAATATTAACATTAACATTACATGAAAAGCAATAAATTCAATTCAATTTAGCAGATCCTTCAAAATAAAAGCAGCGCAGTAGTATTACTTGCATCTAATTACGACGATATATATTTGCATTGACTTTTAATTTGCCAGTGACCTCATGCGGGCCAGTCAGGGTCAGCCATCGGGCCGGATGTGGCCCGCGGGCCGTACAATGCCCAGGTCTGACTTAGAAGAACCTTCAGGCTGAAAGATACATGGTTAACAAAAGACTAACCATAACAAATAGGATCTGAAAGATGTTTTACTATTGTTGAGCTGTTGGGCAATAGAAATCCTGAAGAATCTATGCAAACCTGGAGATTTGGCATTAGATCCTGGTCTCCTTTCCACCTCTGTTGTAACAAGGCTCACAAAGCAGCAGACTCTGGTATTAACATACAGATCCCGCACAGCAGCAGAAGGAACTGATAAGAAAATGGGCGTCTGTTTCTTTGAAACTGCATTAAGCAGGGGGCATGAGCAAACTATTGCGGTACTTACTTTGAAGATGCAGCATCCCTCTTAACCTACCTCGCAGGGTTCCATTGAACTCAATGGAACAAATGTAATATGTATGTTATGATTTTATACACCACTCAGAGAGCCATTTTGACTAGTGGGAGATACAGGAATTAAATGATATGATATGATATGAAATATTGCAGCCACATGAGAGACAGTTCTGGAACATTGGCTCCCACGCAGCTAGGATGGAGAATAACCTGAGTGGGTTCTCTTCTGGTTTGATTTAGATCCTTATCCATCAGGTAAATAGGTGATAAGGTGGGCAGGGGACCAGAGACGGGGATCCTTGAAGGAAGCCAGAAGTTTCCTTTTATGACTTTTTTTGAAGGGGGTGCAAACCAATTCCTGGCAGGTCCTTTCCAAACCCAGGGTGGGGTTTCTCCTCCTCTGCTCACACTTTGCACAGGATGGGAGAGTGAGTCACCTTGGAATGCTGGAGGAAGGCCTAGGCGTTCTCTGGGATGCTTCAGCAGCTCTGATCCTATCTGTCTCTTCCGGACCATGCAAAGTCGCCTTGGAACCCTAGGGTGTGTGAGCCTGCACCCTACAACCAGTCTCCTCTCGCTCTCCCTTTCTTTTCCCAAACTGTATCCTGGTCTTCTTGAAAACTCGTCCTCCAAATCAGACGGGTGACAATTTGGAAAAAGGGGAGAATGGTTCCAGAATTCTAATAAAGTAGTACCAAATTATATTTTCTCACTGTTAGTATCGTTGTTGTTGTTATGTCCTTTCACCATAACTGCTGTTCTGAATGTGACTAGATCTCAAAAAGAGTGAAATGTTTTTAAGACCAGTTTTTACTCAAAGGAGAAAAACCAACACAACCCCACTTAGAGTAGACCCATTGAAATGAATGGGATTTAAGGCCATAACTACCTTAAGTGTTATTCATTTCAACAAGTCTACGCTAAGTATGGGTTATCTGGATTTTACCCAAAATGTGTAACATGAAAATTTTCCTTGTACGATTTTAAAGCACCAGAGAATAAGTTTAGGTTGCAGTCCAAATATGCTGCTAGTCCTTGGTATTTTGACTTTATGAAACTGTTTCCCTCTTTAAAAATGCACTTCCTTTTATTTACTCAAAAATTGTAGTTTCTATTTTCAATTTTTTCCTGTTCTTAGCTGGCTGTAAGGAAGATACTTACTTTGAGGTAGCATAAGGTATGACAATAGAACCAATTACCTAGGGAGCTTGTGTGCTCTTCCACACGAGAGGCATTCAAGATGCAACAAGCTAGCTAAGAGAGGGTTTAACCTGGTGTCCTGCACTGAGCAGGGTGTCAGACCCAGTGGCCTTCTGGCCCCTTCCGGCAATACTGTTCTGCGATTTGATGGTACAGCAGTTGTAGCAGCTTAGATATGATTTATTCACAGTGCTGCACGTACAAAGCTAAAGCTGCAATCCATAGACACATGGAAGAATGCTAAGTAGATATATGCATATAGGATTGTATTGTAGGGTGCTTCTACCTTTGAGTATACAAACCTGTGGAGTACTTGGGCGTAAGCTTCAGTAAACAAGGCGTGTTTTACTTCTGAATAAATGTGTGGGATTTTATTATGTAAGCCACCTCCAGAAGGTTTTTATCCTTTGTAGTTTATCTAAGATATTAAAATAAATTCGCTTCATACACTTCATAAATATGTCAAATAGAAAATATATACATGCTAACTGAATTACAAATGGTGCATGTTATGCTATTGAAGTGGTAAGTTTAGGCTTGATAAGAATATAAATACTGCATATATTTCTACCCCTCCCTTCTGGAAAAAAATAGGGGAAAATGTTGTTGGCTTATAAAGCTTCCAGCAAAATTACATCTCTAATTAGGACTTTTAAGCTGTAGAAATGTGAAAGACAAACAGATGTTGGAAAATAGGTACTCTGATCTGAGATCTAGAACTGGCTGGGATTCCCTGTTGGATGTAGATTTGGTGGCAAGCAGGGTTTTTTGCTACAGAATCGGTGAAACAAATGGGACCTGCCACAGAATATTGTAGAGTGCTTCTCTTCGAGTGCCAGCCAGTCATGCCCCTTCCAGGATACTCCATTCTGTTCCCACTCACCACCATTCAGCATACTGCACTGCATTTTGTGTGGCCATGCTGAGCCTTCCTCGGCAGACTGCTTTGTGGGTATTTCTTCTTCCCTCCCTTTTTGTTTTTTCTTAAACTTTTTTGTATTTCTGTGAGCCTTGCAGGGAGTGTTCTCCAAAATCTGCTCGTACTTCTGTCTTGTGTGCGAATGGTGCAGTTTTGGCTTAATGAGGATCCACACTTGAAGAATGAGTTTGCTGTTCTGTCCTGTGTTCTTGCTATAGGATGGCCTGGGCTTTGAATTTGGATCTCCTGCATCTCCTGTGCTTAGTCCTTGGACCCCAGCATAGTTAGAATCGCCACTTCTTCTTGTTTTGACAGAGCCTTTGTGTTTTTACCTATTGTGTGCCAGCCAGAAATTCAGCAGGTTGAAGCTTTTTCCTAACATGACAAAACCAACCCTTTGTGGAAACTTTAGGAACAAGCAGTTAATAAGGCATGAAATACAGATCTTAGTGAGATAATTAGGGTCTTTGGAAGAACTGGGGATTTTTACAAGTAGACTATGTTTCTCTCTGGAGCTGAGCATATCTGTTATCTGTCGAAAAGCTGTTCAGAAACAAGATGGATTTTCTACAAGCTGTAAACACCGCTAAAAGAAAGGACAGCTCGACAGTTCTGTAGCTTTTTCATTGTTACCATGTTGGTTACCTCAGTGGTCTGTAGACACCGTTATATTCTTAAAGTACCTCCTTAATTTTTCTCAGCTTTATTTGGCAGGCCTCTAGCATCCTGCCCCGCCCCCACCACCACAAAAAAGGGGGTAAAAACAGCCTGAGTGTTTATGCACTAAGTACTCAGCAAGTTCTCTCTACTTCCACCTGGGACAAGGCAAGAGTTGTTCTGTTGCAGCTAAGCGGGCTGGAGATCAGATGGTGTAATTACTGTTATCTGCCTTTCAGAAGCCGACGATTAGAGGGTCTGTCTCTAAAAAAGGGTTTTGAAGAAGAAAAAGAGAACAGGCTATGTTTAAATCTCTTCCCCACCCCATGGCCTCACAACAACAACAACCATCACCACTTCTGCCACAGTGCTTTAAAACACAGTGTGATGTTTCCAAGCGGAAACCAGGATGTCTATACTACATATGTATACCTATGTCATGGCCATCAAATAAGGGATACCTGGTAACTTTTGTTCCATTAAGGGGCTATAGATACCTATCAAAGTATCACAGATAGTCACATAAATACAGTTCCAAGAGTTCTTTAGGGGAAATGACATCTCTGATCTGAAACTTCAGGATGGTTTTCATGCATTTTTTTTTCTTTTTATCATATGCTGTAAGCTCCCATCTCTTTGCATACACATGTGCCATGCAGGCATGCTTCTCAGAGGGCTAGCTAGGATCATTGTTTTAAGGAATATACACTCAAAGGAACATTTCCAATATGGATGGCACATAGGTCTTTAAATATGGGATACTTCCCTTCCCTTAAAGACATGTCTACAGCCTAGATTTAAAATATTTCCTTTTGCATGCAACTTATATTTCTGTGTGACAAACAGAGAATTCCCAGCATCCTCACTAAATTACATTTACCAGGATTCTTTGGAGGAAGTCATGACATAGACATAAAGCCAACAAAAGACTGATGTTAAATTGTGGGGATTTTCCCATTAGTATTGGTTTGTATCTCCTATTTGTATTGGTTTGTGTTGTTCTGCTCAGTGCCACCTAACTAATCTGAAATGGGGTTTGGAAATGGGTTCAAGTGGCTTAAAGCGAATCTCTGTGAGTGTGCGTTGTCTACAGTGTCATTGCCTCACCTCCATTTCTCTCTTGCTCCTCCTCTCCTCCTGTCCAGGTGTGTCTGAGAACCCACCCACCTTGGGAGTACTGCAATGCTTACAGCGGTCTGTGGTTCTCTTGGCAACCAGTGCTCGGAGACACCCTGTTCTTCTCCAAACCACTTGGAGCTGCAGCCTCTGCAGACCTACCAGCCTCAACCCAGTTCGGAGAGCGGGGGAGATTTCCCATCCCCTCTGCAACCCACAGAACTGCAGCACCTGCCTCTGGCTGGGCCTGACACAGACTATTCGGCCAGCACTGGATACGAGCTGCATGGGTCTTCAAGGCTAGACTTGGACAGTGAAAGTCAGCTGCCCCCGGGCTCATATTCTAAGCTCCTGCAGGCAGCACCAGATATGGCTCACCACTATGAACCTTGGTTCCGACCTACGCATCCTAGCAATGCCACTGATGATGGTGGTGTCAATCCATGGTGGGATCTCCATGCTGGGTCCAGCTGGATGGATATTCAGAGTGGTCTCCAGCCTCCAGGACACACAGGTGGACTTCAGCCAGCACTGAGTGGCTATGGCTCCACAGAACATCAACTCTGTGGCCCGCCTCACCACCTGCTGCCTTCTGCGCCACACCTCATGGGGCAGGAAGTGATAAAATCTCTGGATTCTACTCAGGAGTCCCACCCAATGGAGCAGGCTGGAGATGGGAGTGGAAGGCCAAAGAGCTCAAGGCGCTCCGTGACGCGGAGTTCTGGTCAAGCTGCCTGCAGGTGCCCCAATTGTCAGGAGGCTGAAAGGGTGGGTCAGTGTCCTGATAACTCCAAGAAGAAGCACCTCCACAACTGCCACATCCCTGGTTGTGGTAAGGCCTACGCCAAGACATCCCACCTGAAGGCCCACCTGAGGTGGCACAGCGGCGACCGCCCTTTTGTCTGCAACTGGTTGTTCTGTGGCAAGCGCTTCACCCGCTCCGATGAGTTGCAGCGGCACCTTCAAACCCACACAGGAACCAAGAAATTTACCTGTCCTGTTTGCAACCGTGTCTTCATGAGAAGCGACCATCTCAGCAAGCACATGAAGACGCATGAGGGCATGAAGGAGGAAGCAGAGGGAGAGGCCAAAGTGGGGACAGAACCTCCTGCCAAGGTCAAACGGGAACCTGATGGAAGCTCTTCGAGTGCTGCTTCCCAACCCAACTGAGCCTCTCCCCTCACCAAGGATGTCCCCTCCTTGTCCTTCCATAATGGTCGTTCCTGGCCTGCTGACTTGTCTTCCTTGCTCAAGGCCTGGGATTACGATCCCCTCTGAGCCTGAACATTTTTCTGTCCTTGGAATAATAGGTTATTTATTCTGTAGGAGGAAAGGACGATGTTGACACTTGTAAGGAAGGGCCATGCCCTTGAGCAGCTTAGGGGTGGGTCTACACTATTGAGTGTTTGGGAAGTATAGGAAGAAGGCTTCTGAAGGGTGGTTGCTGAGGTGGGTTCAGCTAAGTGGAATCTAGTAGGCAGTTATCAATGAAGGGATATGGTCCTCATCTGTCTTCATCTTGAACCATGGGTTACATTACTATACACAGACACACAAGTGAGTTAACAGTTATGGTGGAACCTCAGTTTTAGTTTAAGCTTGTAGAGATTTAGTGGTTTGGATCTAACTATCCAGTGTGTTCAGCTCCCATCCACCAGGTCCCCAGTTGAGTATGTAACATGGCTATCCTCCTTTAGTAAGCTAAATGGCAACCATACTTCAATTCCACTGCTTGAGTCTCTTTCTGGGAAGGATCTTGAGCAGAACTATTGGCTTGTGTCCTTGACTGCCTTGAACCTCTTTGAAATGTGGCCATTCTTGGTTAAGAAGAAGAAGATAGAAACAGCTAGATGCTTCTGCAGTGAGAATGTTTTTAACATCACAGAACAACTGCTGCATTTCAAAAGAGTGTTTCCAGCTTGTATCTCAAAAGCTAAAATCTGTGAGGTCGGAGCTGGGGCTTCACAATTGGAGCACCTTTCCTCTGTCCTCCAAGGCAGCATGCCAGCTGAGTTGGTCCTGGGAGGGCATCTCGGGGGGTGGGCAGGGTGGAGAGGAGGGCGGCACTGCTGTCCTACGTGCAGTCTTGACAGTGCTTCCAGCTCCACTCTTCCTAAGTCAGTGTTGAAGGTTTAGATGGCTGAAAGGGTCCATCTAGGTGTTTGGAGGGTGGGAAGAGTGCTGAGACCATCCTTGCCTCTCTGCTTACTCTGCCCTCCACGGGATAATCTTCTGAGTTTGAGGGTATAGGTGTCTGCCCTGGATGGTACCTCAAGGCAGCAAACTTTTACCTGCCTACCTGGGAGTAGGCCCCATTGTAATCAGTGGGACTTATTTTGATTAGTCATGTGTGTGATTTCTGTGTCCACACTGGGTCTTTAGTGTGGAAACATGCATTGTTCATGGATGCTTTACAAGTGGTAAAAGCTCTTGTAAACCTGTGTTTCCCCAGTGCCTCTTCTGTCTTTTTTTCTTCTTATCACAGAAACTCCAAGGTGGGTGTTTTGTTTGTTCATTTGTTTTTGGAGAATGATATAAAGGTATTACAATACGCTCGGACATAGATGTGCATACTGCTACTCTTCTCTCTTTCTTAAGAGGTGTGTTTTTTATGCAGGCAGTGAGATTTTCAGCAGATGAAATATCACAGTTCTGCATACATTCACTATAACCTTTGCGGTAGGCACCAGTTGATAACCCTGTCATTTTTTTTAAAGCACTCTTTTAATTAGGGTTATTAAAAAAACTTCTTGTGTTAAAACCAAAAAAAAAAAAAAAAGTTTGCATCATTTTGGAAATTTCCTCTCCATAACGAAATGCCAGTTGAATTGATTTTGAAAACTGGTTTTAAAATTATATTAGTGAAATACTGCATGAATTAAGAAGTGTTATTGCACTTAGAACAACACAATGCTAATTTTAAAAATCAGAGTGGAGGGGAACCCTTTCTGTTCGCCACTATTTCAGCTATTTGTTTTTCCCCCCTTTTAAAATATTTTCCACATACATTTGGTCCAAAACAAATGTTAAAGACTTTGTTTTTTGACCTTTCATGGATAGTAATGGGCAATAGTAATGTTGAAATGCGTAAATATTTAGTGTTAAATAAATATTTGGTCTATTTTTAAGGATTGGTTGGGTTTATTTCTTCATGTGGCTGCTTAAGTAAATTAGACCTCTGTGCTCAGCAGCAACATTACCCCCACAGATACAGAAGGAATATGGTGAGAAGAACATACAGGAAAAATGCACAACCTCCAATAGTGTAGAAAGTTGATTGCAATCCTGCCTGAAGTTTACAGCAGAAGACAATGATACTTTAGTGCTAGGAGCCCCTTCCCGGGGATGCTCGATACACCAGCTTCTCCAACCAGACAGAATCATAGCCCCATGCCATAGAAATAATTCTGGTTATAGCAGCCTTCCCTACTTGGTTCTGCCCAGATGTGCATTGGACTACGGTTTCCATTATCCCAGTGTCTGCCAGGGAGCTACAGTCTAACATGGAGGGCTCCATGCTGGGGTAAGCTGCTGGAGACAGAATTATTTGAACTGACCTGTGTTTCTGTCCTGTTCAAAAGCTCCGAATTAAGAGTGGGGCTCTCAAACCTGCTGAACTGTATTGCTGATGAGGACCATCTTTACTTTGCCTACATTGTTTGTGCAATCTTTCCAAGTGGGAAGAAGGCTGTTCTCCTGATGGCTACAAATTTTATTTTGCCCCATTTTGTCTGGTAAGCGGGTTCATCCAAAGCTTCTCATGTTGTCCTTTGCTTGCCTCATCAAAATCAGTCCACCAAAGCACATGGACCGTTGTTGGGCTGATAGGCTTGATCAGGCACCTGGTGAGCACCAATCCCAGCAGGGGTCCTTTGGCAAATGCTGCCTGGACATCCTTCTCACTGGGCTTCCTTCCTGCTTGTGCACTTGCTTGTTCTTGCTCTGATCCAAGCAGTGCTGTGGGTGAGAGCGAGCAGCTGCCGATGCCCCTTCCTAGCTCTTGCTCCTTGGCTCTCTGCAAATCAAGCAGGCAAGTGATAGCCGTAATGAGAAATAGGAGCAGCAGAAGCTGATCGCAGGCTGAATCGCCAAGAGATCTATGGAAGGTACCTTGCCCAAGGACTTTCAGCTACCTGGACCTGGTACTGAACCACTATAACACCATCTAACCACCCTTTGCAACCTACCAGAACAAGATCTTCTGGTGGGGTAGGGACTTTTAAAGATAAGGATTAGGAGAAGAAGTAAAAAGCCTCACCCAACAGCCTGTGTTGCAACTTAAGACATCTTTCTCACCTTTACATTAGTGTGTCAAACTACTGATATGAAGGACCGCGGAAACTATTAGAAAGATAGCTACATATTTTCCCCTTTGAAAAGGGGCAACTGGAAATTTGGGAGGGCAGTATCAAAATAAATGTCTCCTTTTTAAACTGTTAATATCTTAAGTCACTTTCCCAACTCCTTCCCTCTCATTGTGGAGTTTTTCTTTCTTAGTGCAAAGGAGAGAACTAACTTTGGCACAAATGGTTGAGTATGTAATCGCAAGGACTTCTTATTCACAAAGACCAAGATATTTACTATTTTCTCCCTTCTTCAAAATCACACTCCTTGCTCCAAGTATGCCTTCATAATACCTGGAAACATGGAAATATAGGGGTATACATGGTATTGTTCCCATGTTAGGGACCTCCAGCAGCTAGTAAAGCTGGGTCAGAGCTGGCAGTAGGAGACTAACCTACCATCCTATAACGGTTCTTGAACAGGGAATTTAGCATGTTGGGAATACTGCATTTTTAAAAAGTAAGTATCTAGTCCTCATTGTTGAGAAACACAGCTTATAAGCATTTTGCTGGGCTGAATCTGGAGAGCTGAGAGAACACACAACACTAGGCACCGCTCATGGTGCTGTGTCAGTGAATAAACAGTGCTCAGTGGCTTATGAGCAAACTTAAGATTTTGTGTAGCAGCTGTAGCAGATTACCTGGGTAAACCTGTTCCTGCCCATGGATTGCATTGGGTGGATTTGGGGTGTGGATCATTCCCTTGCCTCCACTCCATTTCTGGCCCTCTTTGCTGCCTCAGATTCGTAAAACAGGAACTGTGGATAAAATTGTTATGCTTAAAGCATTCTCCGTGATAAGACCCACATCCTAAAATTAACTCTGAAGCATAAAGATTTGACCACAGGCAAGATCTCTTATGTCAGTGTTTCAAGCCTAGCATTTTTAGTCAAATTTCAAGAGCACAGAAATTTTTTGCCATTGGATTGTGTGTTAGAAAAAAATATCAGGCCTGAAATATGTACAGCAAAACAATTATATGTGCATTTGTTTAGTCAGATAGCAAGATACAGGTTTTCTGCTTACAGAAACCAAATCTGCAGGATAAGGAGCAGATTACTCAGTGTCATTCCTTTTGAAGACACAGAATATCCTGAGAAAATTATGCCAAAGAAAAGCAAATTATTTCCATTGTTCACTATAGTGCCCACACCAGTTACAAAAGAGTTTGACCTAAAATGCAGCTTTGCACAGACTAACATTTGGTACTTTTTTTTTCTCTTGATTTTTTTATTTATCAAATGTGATTTTGAAAGTGGAGGGATTTTTTTAAAGGCTCTTCATCCCCCATATGGCTTCTTAATAAACAGTTAGAGATGGTTGTGTTAACTGTTGTCTTACAGACATTCAGGTTGTGAATTTGGCCTCTCCTTGAGATTTAGAAATTTAACAGCATCCCAGCCAAAGATATAATAATTAGCAGAATTTAACACTTGGGAGAATTTGCGTGAGAATTTTCCTTCCACCACTATCATGTGCCACCCCCACAATGTATTCCTGTTCTTCAAACCTCCTTTTCACACCCCACAATCCTAGCATTTTACATCCTCCCTCATGACCACGAGTGGGGAATTGAACCAGGCCATCCCCTCCCCAGTGGGAGCTTCACACTTGCTCTTCCTGGCTGGTGGCAAAATCCCTGCCTCCTGCCTGCCCTACCTCCGCCCCAGTACACCATGTGCATTGCTACTACTGGCAGAAGCGAGGACATTGAGCGAGAAGAGCAACATTGTGTGGGATCTCATTCTGCCTCAGAGCGAGAAGGTGTCCGGACATGTCCAGAGCAGGGAAAGAGAGAGGAAAAGACTATATAACTGCAATTGCTTGGGAAACGCTTGTTAAAAACAGAACTCAGCCCAAAGGAAGAATCCTTTCCATTTTTTTTAAGAGGACGGGAGTAGCTCATGGCTCCTCTCTTTTAATGCAGGCTGTCTGCTCCCACCCCAGCATAGCAACAAAGGTCCTCACACTGATTATGGTTTACAAGCCTGGATTGGCTTCAGCCGTAAACCTGAATCTGGGGGTGGGATGGAAGCCATAGATACTGAGAAAACAACTTGTATTGGGTTCTTCCTCAGCCCCTCTTGTTCAATGGGCAATAAATTCCCAAATTCAAAATACTGGGGGAAAGGAGTTGAAGGCAGTCGATTTAAGTTAGCCTTACCTCTAGCTACTTCGGACTACAATCCCCACCATTCCTGACCACTGGCTATTCTAGCTGGTGATGGAGTTCCAAAGGTCCCATCTTTCTTGATACATCATTTGCAGACTGAAGACCCTATTGGAAAAGTACCAGTTGTATTCATACAAAGATTCCCTCTAGGAGCTCTGACTGGATATAAATACTGAGTGCATTAAATATAAGAGCTGACTTGTTAACTGTCAGAAGACGGTCCATCACTAAGAAGATTTGTTAGAGGGATCAGGCATTACAGAGATTACAGATCCCTCCTTTCTCATGAAAGTGGGTGTGTATGCAATGCATATCCAACAAGTAAGGCTTAGTTGCAACCTGGGTCACAGCCTTAATAAGTTTTTAATTGGTGTCTTGAGACCATTCTGCTAGAGCAAGCTGCAGGCTTCAGGCCTATACCAGGACTTTAGCTAATCAATAAGCGATTACATTAAGCCATATACTACTAATGTGATACATGCACCAAAACAAAGAGACATTATTAAGAACAGACACATGCCAAAAGCTCCGAAGTTCTGTGAGACTAATTGGGCAAGTCCTCAGTATCTAATACGGGCCTGCCAAAGGAATGCCAGGGCATTGGTAATGTGGCACTAGGCCAGGGTGCGCTAAGCAAACTGTTAGGGTTACCTCAGTATATTATTAATTTCATCCTAAAAATGTGGAATCAAATTCAACCTAAGTCCTACTTAGAACAGACCCACTGAAATGAATGAGATTTTAGTCAGTCAAGAATAACTTAAGCCTTATTTGTTGCAAAGGGTGTACCCTAAGTCAAACTATGTTGGATTTTACCCATGGTGAAGAAAACTCAGGGTAAGATGTACTTGGAAACTATCATGCTTTCACCTTTCCCTTAATTGTGTCCCTTACATTTTCCCTGTTGCTCCCTTGTTGTAAATATTTGTGAACAGGCAGTGGTCACAGATAAAAGTATGTAGGTGGATTGTGCTCAGCCAGTGGTAAGAAAAATGTACAACGAGCATTGTTCGCTTTATCACCACTAAGGCCTTCAGAAAAGTAGCCCCCTGTAAATTCAGCCCTCACCTGAATTCACAACATTCCCAGACATTAGGAAACCTCAGTAGTGATTTCCTGACCATGTATTTTCTGAATACTTCCAGATGAAGATATTTATTAATTAGGAGATGCACAGATCTGGTCCATTTGATGCCCATAATCCACACACTGCAAGCAACTTGCTTATTGGAACAGTGTGCACAAAACTGGAATGGGAGACAACTGAACTTTGAAGAAGCTATCATATGTTACTGCTTTTAAAGCAAAGGCAACAAGCCCAGTTTTTTCAGCTCAGGATTTGTCCATGGCCTCTGGCCCTAGAAGTAGGGTGGTGATACACCATCCTTTATTAAGGACAGCTCTCTATTTGAAAGACTGTTCACTCCATGTTCCATTGAAAGAACTGTATGAAAGGATCACTGGCAGGACTCTTGGAAATCATCCATCAGCAGCAAGCACCTGGACAGCAGGTAGAACATCACCTGGTCACAGTCTTCCCCAGAGCATGGAGAGGACTTGAATTTCTCCTTAAATCAGAGCCATTCTTTCTAAATTTACTCCTGTACATGCAAAGTTTATATGAATTTGTTTCCCCTTTTTGGACCTCTTTTCTGGTGATGCATAAGTGGCCCCCTGACCCAGAAACCAATAGGCCACCCAAAATTTCGAGGACAAGGTATGCATGCCAGGGTTGAGAGAGAAAGAAAGCTGAAGCCATATGGGGATGAGCGGGTTTGGGTCTCTAACCTGAGCTGGTAATGACCTTCCAGGAGGAAGACCCTAGTCTAAGAGGGCATTTGAATGCAGCTGGCATTTCAACCCCCTGCAGCAGCAGCGGGGGAGGAAGTTTGGCCAGCAAAGTTAGTAGATTGACATTTGTTTTCTGAGTGAAGAAAGGGTGTGGGAGAGTCAAGAGATCTGCTTGGAGAGATCCTGCAAGATCGTCGGCTCGTGGCAGAATCTGCCGGCTGCATCTCATGCACCATGCTGTCCGCTGTGAGATTGCCAAACGCTAAAGACACCTACTGCTTTCCCACACCCACTCCTCTCTCGCCTGCCACTCTCTTCGCCCCAGGGAAGCTCAGGCGGGTGAGGAGCAGGAGGCGGGAGCAATTCCCAGAAGCCAGAGAAGCAGGCCCAGCCAGGATTCCAGCGAGATGGCCCAATTGTGTGGGGCACCGAAGGGTGTGTTACACCTGTTGCCTTTGGAACCTGGGCCTTAGGTTCTAATTGTGATTTATTTGCACTTCTCTGGAGAACCTAGCTCTGGGTTGTGTGTGTCGGCTATCGAGAGAGAGAGAGAGAGAGAGAGAGAGCGCGCGCGCGCGCGCAAGCGAGCGCATGTGTGTTTGCTTGTGCGTGTGCGTGCATGCATATGAATTTAACTTAAAACATGGCCTTTTTTCCTTAGGAAAATTCCTTCTACACATCCCATGCTCTCCTCATTGTGTTTTTAGGATACTAGGGACAGATCTGAATTGTAAATCATATAGGCTGTTTTCTTGTTGTTGCTCCCTCCCCACCCTGAAACCCTATTATTAAATGACATAAATTGTGTTTCATATTAAAAAGCATTACAGTTACTTCTCCCATGCTGCTGTAACCCAACCATCTTGAGTAAATACCAACAGCAACTGGATTTCCCAGGTAGCTGAAATGTAATGAAATTAGAAGGAAGGAGTTTCGGGGAAGGAAGCAAATCAGGTGAAAGGGTTGTACGTCCTACACTGGGATCATGAAATCTAATAATTTAAGCTTCTTGCACAGTCGGAGACACTGGTGCCGGGGTTGCCATTTTTGCAAGTTTGTCCTTCATCCTCCTTCCCAAGATGCTCAGCTCCTCTCAAATATCTTACCCAACCAACTGCTGCCATAGCCTTTGGCATAGCAGCACAGCCA
Source organism: Varanus komodoensis (assembly GCF_004798865.1). Classification (NCBI taxonomy): domain Eukaryota; kingdom Metazoa; phylum Chordata; class Lepidosauria; order Squamata; family Varanidae; genus Varanus; species Varanus komodoensis. The sequence goes on along the minus strand of NW_025336011.1, from coordinate 1,808,012 downwards.
GGCTTATCTCAGGCGCCCCTTTGGGCTTTAAAGTGCAGGAATGAACTCCAGCCTGCCAGCTCCAAGTCCTATTTGCGCAATGTTAATATGTGAGGTTAAACTATGGTTACTTAATAAAGAAAGGAATGATACTTTGCACATGCCTAGAGGCAATTAGGGATCAACTCCACAGCCTTGAGTTTTCAAGGACTGTCAAGGACAGGAGATGTAAGGGCATTCAATTTATAGGTCAAAGCTGACTTGATAGCACAGAATCACAACACACTTTCTAATTCCTGATCCAAGTACTGGTAGTAAAGACAAATTCTATGACTCAGCACTGGCGCATATGAAGCCCTCTTTTAAAGCATGAACTTAGAAAATAATATGGAGGCATGCTCATGTTGTAGGGAGTGAAGTATGGTGGCCACCGGGCACAATTGGGAGCCTAATAGCTGCTTGGCTCCCAGCCTATTATACCACTACCACAGGGGGCCAAGCTAGGAAGGGCCACTCAAGTTTCTGTTTTTGGCTAGTCTCCTGCCTTTAGTTAAAAAAAAACCATACTGTTTTCAGCTTTCCCGTTTTCTTTTTAACAGCCACAAGGATTAGAAACTTGTTCCCATTTTTTTTAAAGAAACAAAATCCAGGCCACAGTACTACACAGATATGCAAAAGTAGGTTCCATCGAAATCAGTTATTTCTTTTCAAGTAATCATACTTAGGATTGTGCTGTCAATCTGAGATGTTGCCTCCAAGTAGCAGTTTCTATGGCAACTGGAAAACCCCTTCCTGGCTTTTTATTGTGTAAAATTACTGTAGTCACTTGAGTAGCCTGGAAAGCAACCCGAAATACGGCTCATTCCCAAAGGGAATGGCCATGGGACCTTTTATTTTCTCCCTCCCACCATATTTCCATGAGAAATTTGAGCTATCAGCTAGAAAGAAATTGCTGGGGAGATGCAAAAGCCTTTTTTCCTCATACAGAAGGAGAAATAATTTGGACAAGGCTTGAAATTTAGATTTAAACTGTGCAATCATGAGACATGTGTTTTTGTGCTAGATTGTTTTTGAGATGTCTTTAACAAATATTAGTGGCACTTCACACCTGAATGGGCCCAAATATCCCAAATCTGCTAGGATCCTTTTTGTCAGGGCTAACATAGAGCAATTACAGGGGTGCAGAAAAGGCTGTGATGTCACTGTAACAACAGAGAAGATGTTTTTATGTTAGAAAATGTTACTGCAGGTAGAGTTTAATATTGCTATTGTTTGTAGGAGGGGTTAACTGAAATATCTCAGGATTCAGTAGGAAGGATGTACTTGTTATGGCAACTGTGAGCTGTTTCCTGACCTGTCCCATGGCTTTTGTTTATGACTTGATCTGACTATGCCAGGAGACAGCATGGGTGCAACCTTTGGAAGCTAGGGGAACAGTAGAAGTATGCAGCATCAGGCAGGGAACCTGTGCCATAAAGTTACAATTAAAGGATTTAAAAAATGATGGCTAGACATGGCTTTTTAAAAATTTGAGCTGTTAATACTTTGGATTTGCAGTTCTGGAATGGTATCTATGATAACCATGACATCCTTCCTTACCTGTCCTAGCCCAGGTCTTCCCTGACTGGGCCAGGAGGAAAGAGGAGGGATGCTGTACTGTTAATAAATCTCCCTGTGTGAGATCTGAACTGGGTCTTCAAGCCACACGGAATAGGTCAGCCTTCCCCAAGTGGATGTCCTCCACGAGGGTTGGACTGCAATTCCCATCATTCCCAGCAAGCATAGTCAACTCACAGAACAACCAAAAGCACCCTAAACCCTACTGAAGGTTACTCTAGCCTTCCTCCACCTGGGGCTTGCTTCTTACCATTCCTCTTTTGTCACATCTGTGCTACACCTTGCCGCCATATGGATGGCCCCGTAAGGCTAGAACAACCTTCAATAGTGTTTAGGATCCTTTTGGTTAAATGCTAAAAGCATAAAAGCACTGAAAAAGACTGGTTATGGCAGAGAGTAACAGGACACAGGAAAATGAAGTACACACAATCCCCACCGTATCTACAGCTAATGTACAAGGCTGGAAAGTTTGCAAATATAAATGTAGAATAAAGGGGAGTGTTGTTATATCTTCTTTCCCACCCAGTAATCTATCTCATCATAACTTGCTGGGCCTGCCTGACAGCACAGGAATTTGAGGAAATTAAAGGTTACAGTATAGAAAGGTGCCATTAAAGTTTTCAGAGTAGAAAGTTAGACAAATGTAAGCTATGAGGTATATTCAATTTATTTCAGTTAGGTATGGATATCTTGGTAGATTATACCCTTCCTCCATTATAAGTCTTGGGTCAACTCCCCCTCTATACAACAAGAACCAAAATGAAATTAATATTTATTCTATATATGGCATATATTTGTTAAATTCAAATTCCTATTTCTTGAAGATTTCAAGATACTGCAGGTTCCAGGTCTTAGCACCAGAATGGAAATGTTGTTCCCTTCCAAATTAATCTTAGAATACTGGTTTTACTTAGCAAATCATTTACTAATGTATGCACCCCAAATCATTAACATATCTGTATGCTTCATTAAGGGGAAACCAACAGTGCTTGTTCTTGAAATATTTTTCTAAGAGCCAAAATATATCTGAGTTTCAATCTCTGCTCCTCCCCCAGGGCAACTACTCTCCTTGGCCACAATTCAAGTGGCCAAAATGTGAACACTTCAAACTTAGAAAAACACTTGGTAAGTACAGGCCATTTTTCAAGTGCAAACTTACCACAGTACACTAATTGGGACGCTGGTCACCTGTTGCATTCAGCCACGTGATGAAAAGATGTTTTACTACAGATAACACACCCCACTGGAAATCAAAGAGATCTCAAGAGAGGTGTTTGCTTAAAGCAAATGGGAGCTTTTCTCCTTGTGCAAATTGCAGGTGAAAGGTGACCTACCTGTGTAGGTCACAGGTGTAGGAAAAAGGCTAAATCACTCTGCCCCCTTTGCTGAGGCAGGGTCCCTACACAATGATTATTTCTGAAAGGAGATATTCTGAAGTTGAGAGCAGACTGTATGAGTTGTTTGGTCAGTTGTTACTGCGTGCACAATGTGGTAACTTACAAGTTCACTAAAAGCTAAAACCCACTCCTAAAAGAATCTGTGCACTAGATGTGCAGATGGTCTTGTCTCTATTTACGCATAAGTTCCCATTCAGTTCAATGCGGATTACTCCCATGCATAGAATAGCAGCCTTGAATATCCCGTTATGAAACGTTGGCCTAGTGCCATTCTTTTTTTTTCTTTATGTTTCCAACATTTGCTTTTATTTTTTTTCTTTCTCTGTTTTTCTTTTTTTAAAATAAAATTATTTTTCCATGCTTTATTTCATTTTTTTCTACTAAGAAAAGCAATACAATTAACACAATAACAACAATTGTAACTAAGCATCGCTGATCAAACACAATCAAACAGCACTGCCTTTTGTTATTCTAAAGGTGGGGCTTGACTAGGATGTGTGATGTGGAGGTACAGATTTGAGAATTTTTTGCCACAAATTTGTTGCATCTTTGAAAAGCTACAGGAAGCAAAGACCTTTGTGTCTGATTGTTGGTTTGTTCATCTGATGCAGTAAAAGGCAGGCTATTTAGCCTTAACAGTGGGAAATGACTGGCTTTTGTATAGTAGTCCTTTACAGTTCACTTGTGAGCAATGGATGATGTTCAGGAGGCTACAGCATGATGTGGGTGTTTTTTGTTTAGGTGGTTGTCTATGCCTGATGGAAAGCATGGAAGATGAGAAATGTAGACTGAGTTCAGACAGTACCATCACCCACTCTCAAGGGTTGGATATGGGTTGTCATTGAATTGTGGGTTGTTGTAGAAATGTGTATTATGTCTGTACACAGTCACACTAACAATGGTTTGTTAACCATGAAGAATCTCAGTTTATAAACCAACAACAAAGCATGGGTTTCTCTATGGGTTGTTTGTGGTTAACATACCATGGTTTCTTTCCATGGCTGGGTTCAGATGACAGTCTAAGGCAAGTTTCAACAACCCACAGTTCCTTGACAACCCACAGTTAAGCCATGTACAACTCTTGAGTGTGGGTTAACATACTGTCTGAAACAGTAGGGTTTTTTCAACTGGATGAGCTATTGTTCTGCATAATGAAAAGAGAAAAACAAATCTCCTGCACTTCTGCTTCTCTCTCCACTCCTCGTCTTCCCTGCTCTCCTCGCTCTCCTCTTCCAATACTGTTTCCTCAACCTGGTAGGGGATATGTTATAGCATTTGTCTAGCTGTGAAATAAACTGGGGTGAAGACATTTGTTTTTTGCCTTTTGTACTCCAATAAAATTGTGTGTTTTCACGCTGCTTCTATCTGTGTCCTGCTTTAGCTAGCAACTTGGTAGCTAAAACTGTCATCATGAAAATTGTTTCTTTAAAACAGCAGAGAGCAACTTTTTGGTCCACAGGCTGACAATTTAAGAACCTGTCCTGGGTGCCACCACAAAATGGCTGCCAGGGGAGCATAGCAAAAGAGAAGTAACCTGCCTGAAAGACTCAGTACAAGGCAGAGGCGGGGTCTGCCCCAACATACTGAAAAATTCCCTTGAACACACAGTTTTCAACACCAACAGAAGCCTTTTTTACAGCAATGAAATGAATTAGGAGTTCAGCCTAATCTGGCAGCAGCATGCCTTTCTCTATGTATTCATTCTAAATGGCCATTTTTGGCTGTCTAGATTTAGCACCAAGTAGGGAAGGAGGCTGGAGAGCTGTAAGGCATCAGCTCTAGCCGCCTCCTCTTTCTGCCTCCTAGCACACCCGTTTTTGTCCTCGCCCAGGCTGTGTTGCAACCTGGGGAGGGTGCTGCTGTCTGGGGGGAGGGGATGCAGGAAAGCGACCCAATTGCTAAGGCCACAGGACCTTGGAGCTGGGGCTCCAAATAATCTTATGGTCCCACATACAGTTGGGATTACGATCGTTCCTTAAATTGTGTCAGTTTTTTTTTTTTTTTTTAGCAAAGGTGTAGGTGCCAAAAAAGATGTCCAGGGGCACATTCGTGCCCATGGGCACTGCATAACCTATCAGCAGTCTATATTATATATATTTATTTACAGATGCAATGAGTTTGTGCAGGCTGCTCTGCTTGAAACTGTGAAGCTCAGTTGGCTTGTATTTATCACAACAGCTCGTTAAATTGTTTTTTTAAAGCACAACAAAGACACATCATGCACTTACAACTCATTGAATTAAATGACTCTAGGCAAAGGCAAACAGCATGGAATTGGGTACTATCCAATGAAGCTGTGTTTATCTGACAAAAAGGAACAGTACATGTATCCTCTGAACCCAAATCTCAGGTGCCTGATAGATGTCAACAGTTTGCTCACCGCACAGTTCATAACTAATGTATAGCATTCCATACTGCAGTAGGTGAAAACAGTTTCTGGCAAAGATGGGTTTAAAGGGGTGATTGGACAGAGGCGAAGAGGATAGGTCAGTCCATGGCTACTAGTCATGATGGCTAGATCCAGTCTCCAGGGCTTTTGACTGTGCAATCACCCTGCCCAAACACAATGCAAGAAGCTCTCCTGCACTGAGTCAGATTCCTGGTCTATCGAGCCTAATCCACAATACAGCAGCCCCCCAAGATTTCAGGCACAACCTCAGTTGTGATGCTCGGAACTGCATCTCGCAACTTCTGTATGCAAAACTTGTGCTTTACTGCTGAGCAACAGTCTTGGGATTTTAGAAGGAATTCTAAAATTCCAGATGACATTTTCTTCCAATTCTAAGTATCGTGCTTGTAACTTCTTTCCATTTTGTTTTCTTATCACAGAAAGTCCAGCATGGAAGGAAAGATGGAATAGCTGTCTGGTGCTGTTTGACTGATCATATTAGGAGCCTTCCATCTGGAAGCTCACAAGTTTCAGGGACCCAGTTGCTGGGGATGACAAGGGCAAGGGGCTACCACTCCTACAAAGTCCTTGTTTGTGGCTCTTCTGGAAATGATGTGCTGACATGGAGGGATCTTTGGCTTGACCCAGCAGGGCTTTTTCATGTTACTCAGTGGTAATGGAAAAACATTCCTCAGATGCTGACAGAGAAATGCTCTCGACTGGTTTCTGCAGAAAGATGAAAGGGTTATTTGGGTGGTAACACAGTGTCTGCTCCAAAAGTGGCCTGCCTCCCTACTGATTGCTATTAGGATCCCTGTAGCTACAGGCCATCCAAGGTCTGGTGCCTCACCTGCATCCCCTTGCAAGAGCAGGCAGGGCAGAACAGTTCCCAGCCATTTTTCCCTTGGCCACCTTACATGATTTATCATCTGTGTTAACAGGAGGGAGGGAATTGCTCAGCCGGGCCAAACTGGTCTGGTTTCATACCACTCTGGCAGCACATGACAAGACAGTACTTTTGATGTATGGGATGAATAAAAAAAAGATAATTGATCCAAAGGAAAACTCCTTTGTAGCTGGGAGGGGAATCAGTGCTGGGAAAACAGAACCTGCTTCAGAGCCCTGAGGCTGATCATGGTGGTAAATTTCTAAAACAGGGTTGCCAGGACAGGAAGTGGAAGCCCTCTTGTAACCCTGGAAATGGAGTGACTATGGAGTTGAGGGGAAGGCACTCTACACATGTGCAGAGGCACATTCTTCTTACATCCTTCAGAGCACTTTTTAATGTTTGGGTTTTTTTTTCTTTTAAGGGCACGATGCTGAGAATTATCATATGTTTTCCATGGATCCGCAGTCCATTGCAGGAAATTCTTGGCCATAAGACAGTAGCCAGGCCTCTTGGTCCATACCTTTGCTGCATGTGAATGAACAATGTACCTTAGAATAGGCCCAAGGCACCCCTGTGCCTGCACAGTGCAAGGGCAGACAGATGGTGGTGAGCAAGTTGACTTTGAATGTTGTCTTCACGGGATGTTGCCTCTGAGGAACCTCAGTGTTCCTGAGAATACAGCTGAAAAAGCACCAATTTAGAGTATCGACACACCAGGGTTGATCAAAGTGATTATGGTGCCTGCTGCTGCAGAAGAACTAAATGACACCTTTCCAAGTAATTAATATGGGACAGGAGCCGCCAGGACAGTTTCTGACATGAGCCCTGATGGAGCACGTCTGTGCTTTTGCAAAGCTCCCATGGTATTGAAAAGAGCTCTTTGGAGGAAGGGTGGGATACACTTCAAATAGGTAATACTGTATATGCTGACTCACAAGACAGCTTTCCAGTGATGTAGTGAGGATGTTAATGGTAAAGTGGCCAGATGCCAGAGAGGACATGCTTCCTGAAATTCCCTCTTCTATGCAGCTATGAAAGGTACAGGAACCCTGTCCATTTCTGTGTCTGAATGCCCTAATTAATAGCCATATTTTCCCAGGGAGTGTTATCAATTTCATATATGCTCTCAAAAGGGGAGAGATTGACAAAGTTCACCGAAAACAAAAAGAGGTAGACCTTGAGGATAAGTGCACAACAACTGTGTTTTGCTGGCTTATTAAAACATCTAGTTAGTAATTTTATTTCCATTTGTAGCCAGGCATGAAAGTGATGGGCATCCATTCTTTTCTAGCCTGTCTCCTGGTATCCAAAGCATCTGCACAGGAAGGTTCCATTTAGTTATAACCAGTGGCTATTAAGAGGCATGTCCTCCATGAATTTGTGTCCCTTTTTAAAGCTACCCAAATTTGTGGCCTTTATTACATATTACATATTTATTACATATTGCCAAGGCAAGTTCCATAAGTTAATTTTGCATTGTGTGACTTTGTTTTGTCTGCCCTGAATCGACTGCCAATACCTTCCTATTATGTGCACAAACTGACTCAGAAAGAAGTCCCACTGGGTCCAGTGGATCTTACTTCATAGTAAGTGTGTGTAATACAACCTAATTCAGGTAACCCTAACTTCTAGTATTTTAACAGAGGAGGAGCCAGGATAACTTTTAAAAACTCTTAAAAGCCTTGAAAGGCCTTTAATCATGTTAAACAAAGAAGGGTGAAAATTCTTATGACTATTTGAGCCCTCTGAAATCTATAGTGGGGGCATTTCTGGGTAAACTTGCATAGGATTACACAAATCTAAAGTAAGCAAAGGAAAGGTCCACAAAATGCCAGATTGTTGATGGAAGAAACATCTTTACTTGTGTAAGCTGCTTGTTTCTAGGTGAGATGAATGTTTAGGAGGGAGTATGGTGATGTTGCTGGGGAAGGAATTGTGTTGCCTAAAAGTGGACTCTGGGGGATGGTGGAGGACAGGAAGGCCTGGAGGAATGTTGTCCATGGGGTCGCAATGGGTTGGACACGACTTTGCGACTACCAACAACAACGAATCACAGTACATTCCTGACTCAAAAACACACTGCGTGTTGGTATCACCTCTGCAGTTGATATGCTAGCTTGTGTGCATCAATTGTGTGTATGGAACTCACATTTTCCCAATAACCAAATGTTGCAGTTTATAACTGGGAAAAGGCCATTTCCCTGTCACAGATCCATCTACAACATAAACTGTATATTCCATGCATAAAATTAGCCGCAATGGTTTTTCTGGGAATGGTCTATTATCAGCCCATTTCTAAGCTCTGAGCAACACTGACGAACAGCTGGAGATGAGAGATAGAATCTCCATTGCCCAATGTATTTGTGGAAGATATTTCCCCCCCTCTAGCTTATTCTTTCAAAACATGTGGGGAGGGATGGGAGGAACTCCCTTGAACAGCCGGTTGGGCAGGACCAAATCACTTCCGACCCAGGGCCGGTGCTTTCCGTCGGCCTGCATTCTTCATCTTGGCTTTTATGTCATCGCATGACAGGGAGTGAGGGGACAGAAGTATTGACTCAAAATTAAAATGAAAAGGATCTCCCATCACCACCCAAAATTCTTCAACATATCCACTCCCAGTTCAGATTGCTTCATCAGGACAAATGATATGCTTTTGCAAACTTACTTAAAGTGAGATTATACACAAAATGCATTCTTTCCCTACAATGTAACCATTTATGTGTGTGTGTCTGAATCATTGGGGGGGGGGTCCCTTAATGAAATCTACATGCATCAGACTGATTCGCCTCCATTTTAACTAAGGGTGCTTCTAATGGAGACTTTCATCAAATAATTTCCTTCATTTGCGTAATTTAAGGCGGGTCAATGGGGACATCTTTCACTTGTAACCCTCCTGTTCCATCCTGCTTCTTTCCACAAGAGAAGCAGTGAAGGAGGATAAGACAGGTTTGGACGATCCAGGAGAAAGAAGCCATAGTATGCCCCTGCCTGTGCTGTGCAATTTGCTTAATTGCCCTCACGGCACGTGGCTTGCAGTCTTCTCAGAACCTAGCAAGGTGTATAGTAGCAGATGGCTTCAAATCCACCCTGGAACCCTATAACAAACCTTGAGCTTTGACACTGTGACAAAGCAAAACAAAACAGGTGGTTCTTTTATTTCATACTTTTTGTGCAACAGTGTTTTCATGAATGGTGTTTTAATGCAATCATAAACATTGATATAGAAGAATCTCAGCATGCTGCCATTCCAATCTTTCCAGTTGGTACCATGGCAGCATGTTGTTAATTTTTCAATTTCAAGCTCCATTTTTTCTTCTAGATTTTTAACATCACTGAAGCATTTGCACAATGGAACACAAAATATAGAAGCACTTTTATGCAAATTTAGAAAAAAAAAATGTCATGCTCACTAATGTGGGTGAAACACCCTCTTTAAAAACATAATATCCCCATAATAGTCAGTTGCAACTTTGTATAAACATTACTGCAGAAGATTAATGATAGCCCTAAAAAATTCATCTGGAAGTACCAGATGTATATATACTATTAAACCACTGGGTTTATGTTCTATCCAGGGCTTATCAAGCAGGCAATGAGACTATGGTTTGTTTTCTCAAATCCCTTGGTTTTTGTTTTCCTTCCTCTGTCATCTATTCGCTTCTTGTATTCCCAGTGCCATTGTGATATTGTAGCTGGCATGCAGAATGGCTTGTTTTATTATGTTTTACCACTCGTTTAGCTCTGTAACCTGGAGAAACAACTCATGGTTCTAAAATTGCAAATAACAATATTCCATGGTTTAAACAGCACAGAACTCGCAAACCATAGGTTCTGTTTCTGAAATGTTCGTGGTTAACAAAAGTTACCATGGTCTGTTAATCTAGAATGGTTTGCAAAACATGAAAACCCAAAATCTAGACAGTTCATGCATGGGCTAATGTTATGTGCAAATTCAGGCCTGGCATGCATCTTAGTGGGGCTTCTCATTCAAAGGATCTTGGCAAATCTATCAACAATTGCTCAGCCCCTCTTATTTCACAAAGGGACCAGCAGACCCGACTTGTAGAGGAAAGTAATACCAACATCAGTGAACAACTTTTGTATAATTCTTTTATTTATAATAATTTGTGTACATTTAAAAAAAATCCATCACTTTTACAAAACCTCTCAAAGGAATGTAGAAAATTGATATTTGTAAAATAAGTAAGTTAAGACAAAAAGAAGAGATTCCTTCAACCCTATGAGGAAGAGCCTGCAGTATGAGAAAGCAAAATGAAAACTGCTCTGAAAGTACTTGGCAGGAAGAAAGTATCTGGAATGGATAGGATACCTACAGAACTATTCCAAACTGCAGAGAATGAACCAATCCAAATCCTAACAAGAATATGCCACCATATATGGAAATCAAAACAATGATCCACGGACTGGGAATGTTCAGCATACATTCCAATACCCAAGAAGGGAGATGTGAAAGAGAACAGCAACCACAGAACCATTGCACTAATTCCTTATGCAAGTTGGCTACAGGAGCATACCAAAGAATTTCAGAAGATCCGTCTATGCTTTACAGACTAGTGTGAAGCCTTTGATTGTGTGGATCACAAGAAGATATGGATGGTCCTGAATGACATGGGTATGCCCCAGCACTTGATTGTCCTGATGTATCATGGACAGAAGCTACAGCTAGGACAGAATATGGAGAAATGGAATGGTTTCCCATAGGCAATGATGTCAGACAAAGATGTATTTTATCTCCCTATCTGTTCCGACAGTACACAAAACCTAGATTAGAATCAGAGGAAGGAGTGAAAATTGGCAGAAGAAACATCACTAATTTTAGATATGCAGATGACACCATACTACTGGCGGAAAGCAGCAATGTATTGAAATGACTCCTTTTTGAAATGGAAGATAATGTGCAAAAGCAGGATGACGACAGAAGAATTACACAACTTTACTGTTAATAGTGAGAAATTGAAATTGTGCAAGATTTTATCTACCTCAGCTTCATCATTGACTCAAATAGCCAAGAAATTTGAAGAAGACTGAGCCTTGGAAGGGCAGCAATGAAGGAACTAGAAAATATAATCAAGTGTAAGGATATTTCACTGGAGGGCAAGGCCAAGATCAGCCATACTATTCTATTCCCAATATGGGTGTGAAACCTGGACAGTGAAGAAAGTTGACAAGAAAAATATTGATCCATTTGAAACATAGTGCCGGAAGGAAGCTATATGAATACTCTGGACCAACAGAAAGACAAATAAGTGGGTCCTAGTTCAAGTCAAACCAGCACTTTCCCGAGAAGAAAAAATGACAAAACTGAGACAGTAATACTTTGGGCACATCGAGAGAAGGCAAAATTCCCTGGTGAAGACAATCGTGCTGGGGAAAGTAGAATAAGAAAAGGAAGGTCAAATATGAGATGACTTGAGTCCATGAAGGAAGCCACAGTCTTCAATTTAGAGGAGCTGAGCAGTGCTAGCATGGATAGGACATTTTGGGGGACTTCCATTCATAGAGTCAGCATAAATTGAAGATGACTTGACAACAAATGATAATAACAACAACCCATGTATTACAAACTGCTCAAAGAGTTTGACCACCATAACTGAAAAGGCCCGAGTCCCAGTGGCAAATATTTGGTCTGTGGCAAACTATACACTCCTGTATGTGGACAGTCCTACAGTCTTCCAGCATCATTTGGAATGCCATAAGATGGCATCGCTGCACCAAGGTGCTGCCTCCAGCACATTGGCAAGTCCCTGCCCCTCTGCATTTGGCATGGAAAGAACCATGCTGGCTGCCTCTTTGAAAACACAAATGCATCTTGGAGAGAGGGAAAGGGGATGTGCTGGGAGTGGGGAGGAGAGGAGACTGGGGCTGCCTATGTATGCCGATTCAAAAGATGGCCATTGCACTGGGCAAAGCCAGATGATGGAGAATGCAAGCCTCTGATAGGATTGCATCAATAGGAATACATTGTTAATTACTAAAACCCCCAGCTACCAAACACAGAAAGTCCAATTTAGTTCTTTCTGCAATTCCTGAGCCTTTTGCAGGTCGTTCACTAAAACCTACTTTGTTGCTGTTTCATCCCCTCTCTTTTTGGAGACTTGAAAAATGCTTCCCCCCTCCCTAAGCAACTAAGGCTTGAAAGATGAACATCCTAGGCACATTCTGCCATCAAGCAAGCACAAGAAAAAGTCCTTCCGAAGCCCCGTGCACCACCTTGGAATTCAAGCTGAAAGATAGAACTTTCTCAAAGGGTGAGGCTCTATCTCTGTAGCAGCTGAGGGAGGAGTTTCCGGAGCATAGTTCATAAAACTCAGGTTGGAGTAAGTTCCAGCCTAAACCAACCGGTTGCAGAGGAGGGAAGCTACGGGTGAGGCAACAGGGTGGAACAGCATCCCTATAAATAATGCCTTGGGTACAAACTGGAGGGAGGAGGTTACAGGACTAGTGACTCTGTAGGGAGTATTACTTTCTGCCTCTTACTTTCTCCACCCTTCTCTGCATTTTTTTAAAACCAAGTGGACACTTTCTCTTATTCCAAAAACTTGTTCAGGCTTGAGTTCATGGGTGCAGTCCTCTGACCAGTCTCCAAGGCAAAATCACAGCAGGATCTAAAAAGACGACAATTACAGGCTCACTGGGAAATGGGTGTGGAACAAAAAGAAGCATTGCGCTCACCCACCTGCCCGTGCTCAGAGGGCATGAGGCATCAGTGTGGAACGCAAGATGCCTAGGAACGAGAGCACCTTCAGAACTGGATGCTGATTCTGGGAGGAAACACACTTTATTCACTCACTCTTTTATGGGGCATCTCCCCAGGGTTGGTTATCACTGACCTTTTGTCCTCCTGTGCTTCCCCTACACTCATTTTTCAGATTTTGGGGGAAAGAACAGAACAGTAGCACACTCTCTCCAGTTGGGAGTCTTCCTCTACCTGGAACCCTCCAGATGTTTTTGGCTACAGCTCCAAGAATTCCTGACCATTGGCAATGATGACTGGGTATGAAAAGAACTAAGGCCTAAAGCATCTAGAAGGCACCAGGTTGGAGAAGTTGCCTTATATGAGCTACTTAAAAGCTTCTTAACAATGGGAAAATGTGAGGGTGATGTACTGAGACTCTTCCATTCCTAAACTTCGTCATTTAATTGCACCTTTTTGCCACACATGTATGCACAATTGCATTTAAATGAAACATAGTTAATATGCACATTTAGAAATTGATTTAGAGTACATTCCATTAACTTCTGCCCTGATTGCACAGAAGCCACTGGATGCAGAAGTCCCAATGCATGCACTGAGTCTCTGCTGGTGCCACACCTTGCACCTAGCATCTATGTGGCCCCAAATGGCTATCTAGTTGTAGTGGGGTGGAGAGGGAGGAAAGAAGGCTGGGGTGCCATTTGGAAATTGTGCGAGCCATTGGCCCCAGCCTCCTCCCCTTACTGCCCCCCAGCACACTCTTCTTCCTGCACTCTAAGGCCAATTTGTAGCCTCAGAGGGGCAGCTGGTGTGGTTCTTTCTCAATTCTGAGGTCATAGGAACTTCACACTGGAGCTCCAAATAATCCTGCATCTCCCTTATAATACCAGCAGGAGGCCATGAGACCACCTCCTTAAAGGCACAATCCTATGCATGTTCAGAAAGAAAGAAAAAAAGCCCTACATCTACCAGCATTCCATTTTTTATTTTTATTTTTATTTTATTTTTTGTGGCCTAAATATGCCAGGGCTGCACCCTTAAAAAGCTGCGTTTCTAGTCTTTCCAATCGGTTTCTATTTTCAAACAATCTTGTTAACCTGTTCTTTTTTAACTTTTAAATGGGAATCTACACTTAATAGCATTGTGCAATAGCTTAGCATTTTTAAAAGTACTATAATGCAGATTTTGTATGTGATTTTAAAACTAGATTGGATTTTTGTTTTTGTTTTAGAGTCATGCTCAAGTGAATTGTCCCTTCTCTGTCTGCACAACTATGTCATGTCCACTGACATGGTCAGAACATGGCAAGATGGATACACAAGGGTACCATAATCCCCATCTCGTTCCCTGTACCCCATCTCCACAATATGGAAAGTCAACTGCCATTCCACCTTTAGCTTTCAGTAAGGATTGGATGCTAAGAGCCTTCAGTATAGAAAATGAAGTTAATGACACAGTTTTTTTAGTGCAGGGCAAATTGAAATAAGAACTACCTGAAAGCCAGGGTGGCATAGCAGTTAGCATGTTGGGACTGACAGGATTTCCAAGATCTAGCCCCCTCTGGGCCATGAAGCTCACTGGGATTTTTTGGGACGGTCTCAACATAAATTACTTCGTAGGGTTGTTGTGAGGACAAAAGGAAGAGAACTACCTAAGTGGCCTTGGGTTCCTTGAAAGTGTAAAAAAGGTGGAATATAAATATAATGCTAAGTCGAAGGCAGAAGTAGAGGAAGACCAACCATGAGAAGCATTGATTCCCCAGCCTTGAGTTTGGACGAGCTGAGCAGGGCTCTCAAGGAGAGGTCGTATTGAGGGGGCCTTCCTTCATAAGTCGCCGTAAGTCGGAGGGACCTTCGCAGCACGTGAGAACAGCAATAAAGCGCAGTTCTGGATCTTTTGTGCCTCAGGCGCCCAAACATCTTGAACCGGTGCTGTGAGCTGCTCTCCAACCTTTTATAGGAGTCAAACGCCAGGCAGTGGCCCAGATTCTAATTTAAATTCTCCCCACTTGGCCAGTTTGGGAAAGCTTCAATAGATGATACAAGGGCGCCTTCTAGCGTCCCTCTCTCTGGGCAACAGGCAACGTCTCTACTTTCTTTCCGTCTCTCTCTTTTTTGGACACCTTCCGGGCCGCTCTAAATCGAATCCGGCCGCGGCGCGGAAGCTCCAAGCTTGGATTTCGGCGTCGGAAAGTTTGCCCCCGGCTGCCCAGGCCGCTGGACCCGACACGGGCCTTTTCTTTTTGGGACCGGAACTGGAAGATTGTGTGAGTTGGAACTAACTAGGGGAGGAGGACTTGGGGGTGTGGAAAGCAAGCGCAGCAAGAGCATGGCGGGAGGGGGGATATGAACCTGCGAAAGGTCGGGTGATGCAACTTGGGACGCGCATCCCTCGGCGAGTTCAATGTAGTTCAGCCTGGTGCGCTGCGGACAGGTTGGACTACTACCTCTAGCATCCCCTATACCGCTGGAGGGCACCAGTTTGAGAAAGACTGATCCAGAGATAGTAACGGATATATAATTGTAAATATATATTTTATATAACGTATTTTGTGTGTATGCACAATCCATTAGCGGACACTAGCATTGGAAAACTGGCTTGGAGAGAGTAATGGCGTGTGAATGCTTTGCAGAAGTCGAGCGGGGGGGATCTTACCTAAGGGGCATGGAAGAGTTGGAAAGGGGTGGAAGAGTTGGTAGCCATCTCTGGGCTTCGGGCGTTGTGGAAGAATGGGAAATTATAAGGGGATGGACGATGGGGGGCGGGGGGTGCAGCAGCGAATGATTGTTACAAAGCATTCTGGAGTAGAAGCCTTTGCTGGAAAGTGCATCTGGGGAGCTTCTCTGTCATATCTGTATGTGATGATGCTCTTTCTCCCTGCAAAATCGAAGCTGCAAATAGTAGGGGGAAATAAAGAGTAAGAAGAGGGGGCTTTGACTTTTAAAGGATGTATGAAGGATTTAGACAAAAGGACTGTGGGAAGGAGGAAGGGATTATTATTGTTAGCTATAATAGCTCTTATCAATGCATGCTGCAGTTACACATGGTGAAAGGGTAGGCCCCTGCCCCAAGGAGCTCACAATCTAAGAGCAAACACAGGTGAGTGGACAGAGGAGGAATATAGAGGCAAGGAGTGAATATAGCGCCCTCCCCCCAGCTTCTCATGACAGTGAGATACAGGGACTAAGGGAAGGCAAAGTCTTATCCAAAACTATGGGTTTCAAGGAAAGATCAGGAGGAAACATATGTATATATACTGCATTTATATGCCACCTTTTTGTTTCTGTAATAAACCTAAAGAGAGTTACATAGTCATCTTCTACTCCATGTTATTTTCACAACAATCCTGTAAGGTGGGTTTGTCTGAGAATGATTAAAGCAATTTTTAATAAACAGCACAATTCAGTTACAGGAATCAAAAACAGCAGTAGTTTAAAACCTATTTCACCAAAGTTTTAATAGAAAGTGTTTGAAACAACAACAAAAAGGTTTGCTTATAAACAAAAGCGAGGGCCATATTTTGGTGAGAGAATCCAGAAGATACATGGCCACCACCAAAAAGATCCTGTCCCTATTGCAAAGGTAGGCAAATTGTGACCCTTCAGATGCTTTGGTCTGCAGTTCCCATCAGCCCTACCTTGCAGAATCAATAGTGAGGGATGATACAAGTTGTGAGCCAAACTCTGGAGGGCTTCAAGTTGTCCATCACTGCAAGTTTAGTGCATGCCCATGTTCATGGCAGGCTGCAGGTAGGGCCTGAAAGACCCATCTTAAGGCCCAGGCAATTCTGTGTGGGTTCAGGTGGTTGGCATTGCCACTTTAAATAGAAAGCCAGTGTGGTGTAATGTTGAAGAGTGTGGAAGTGGGACTTAAAAGAAGTTGGTTCTAGTATCAACTCAGCCATTGAGCTAACTGTGTGACTTTGGGCCAATCACAGACCCTCAGCCCATCTGCCTGACAGGGTTGTTGTTGGGAGGATAAGACTGAGAAGAGGCAAATTATGTAAGCTGCCTTGAGTTCCTTGAAAGGAAAAAAGGCAGGGTATAAAGATAATTAATAAATAAAGCTATTAAATTGGGCATGAGTAACAGAGGCAAGTCCCGCTTTCTTTGTGAACCAGCCTAAGTTGCTAATACCACTTCTGCCTCCATCAAAGAAACCCCCAAACTTCAACCATGATCTTTCTTGGGGAATGAATTCCCATTCAGATCAAAAACAGGTAAATATAAGCAGAATCTAACCATTTCGAGGAATCTGTTATTTATGTTAGATACCCTCATATCTTTAGCTACCCAGCTCGTTGAAATCAAATTGAATTGATTATGAAAGCCCAAGGGGGAGCCCCTCTCTGTCCCATGGAAAAAAGCAGAGATTCTCATCCAAACTTGGTGTGTATGAAGGTGCCAATCTTCAGCTGCCTTGTTTTATGTTTTCCTGTAGTTAGGATGGCTGACCCTCAGCCCCAGGCACCCTCCTCCTGCGACTGCTTCGTTTCGCTTCCGCCAGCCTCTGCTAACGGAGAGGTGATCTTTGGCAAGAATTCAGACCGGCCAAGGGACGAAGTCCAGGAGGTAGTCTATTTCCCAGCTGAATGTCATGCCAAAGGGACAAAGGTGCAGGTGAGTTGAAATCTGGGCATGGGCATGGGCTGGGAAGGACTGGGGGGTATGTTGGAGTAGTTGTGGGTGTGGGGAGAATATTCCAGAAACCAATGTGGAATGGGAGGATCCCAATATATATTTTGCTGTAGTTATGTGCACACATATGCTCAATTTTTGATGTACCATTGAAAGAGCACAATATGTTCCATATGGTATCAGGAGGAGGAGGACAATATGAGTCCACAGTGCAGTGCAGTCCTGGTGCCATGGATGTAAAATATCTATCCTGGAATAATGGCAGATATGGGGATGGGGAGGGGGTTGGTGCCAGATTGGTGCCCTTACCTTTATTTTGTATTTATATATTGCTTTTTTTTTTTGCAAGGAATCCTATGTTGCTTACATAATTTTGTTGCTTCTCTCTAGTTAATCTCACAGCAACACTGAGGTAGGTCAGACCGAGGGTCAGTGATTGGCCCAAAGTCACCCATTGAGCTTCATGACTGGCTGGGGACTAGAACCCAGATCATCTGAGTTCAGTCCTGATACACTTAACAGTACGCCACGTTTTCTGTCTTTTGAAACTCCATCCTACATTTTGGGCCTTTTTCTCAGTTCAAGCAAGGTAATACAGCCTTTCCTAGCCTGGTACCCCTAATGTTGGCTGGGGATCATGGGAATAATGTTGCAACACACCTGGAGGGTAAAGGATCACTCTTTGTGTAAAAAAGTAAGAACTAAATCATCTTTAGGGTTTGCATGGATGCAACCTTTCCTACAATGCCAGGCTTTCTTTCCAGTGCACATACATTGAAGTGGATCAGGCAGAGAGGACCCATGCAGTCATTCTGAGTCGACCCGCTTGGCTGTGGGGAGCTGAGATGGGGGCTAATGAACATGGTGTTTGCATTGGCAATGAAGGCGTGTGGACCAAGGAACCAGTCGGGGAAGAGGAGGCCTTGCTGGGCATGGATTTAGTCAGGTGAGAAACCACGTGCTGTGGTATGCAAGCCTGACGAATCCACACACAACACTGCCGTGTGTTCTGCCTGGGCAGTCTTAGTCCATGTGAAGGCCAAGGTACTGTGGTCACATGTGTCCGTCATGCTAAACCATGGTTTAGTTTTACGGGGATGAGTTGTGATGACCCTTGGGCCTGGGCCTTCTCCTGCTTCCTCCCTTCTCACAGTGGTGCAGCTTCATAATTTTGAACTCTGGACTTAGGGCAGCATCCTATGCCCCTACAGGCAGAAAAAAAATCTTACAAAATTCAGCATCCTGGCTGGGAAATGATGGGAATTGTAGGACTTTTTTCTGTCTAAACAAGTATAGGATTGAGCCCTTCACTTAAGTTTCCTGGGAACTAAGCTTCATTTTGTGGTAGAGAAAAATAGGATTTTTGAAAAGTAAAAATAATAAGTTCAACATTTGTCCTTGGGTGTATGCTTGTTCAGCATAGATAACTTCTATTTTTGTAGTATAAACTTAGTGAAACCAAGTAGTAGGCAGCAAGATCTGGGGTGCTAATAAGAGCAAAATGTTGTATTTCAGGCTTGGTCTGGAGCGGGGCAGCAGTGCCCACGAAGCCCTCCAGGTCATAACAACACTCCTGGAACGCTACGGCCAAGGGGGCAACTGCAAGGAGGAGCCAACCCCTTTCATTTACCATAACACCTTCCTCCTGGCAGACCGCACTGAAGCGTGGGTCTTGGAAACAGCCGGGCGGTTTTGGGCTGCTCAGAGGATTCAAGGTGAGCATTTTTGAGAAAAAGATAGGAGATGTAAATAACAAAGATGCACTGAATGTAGCTGCAGTTGTTTCATTGCCAACTGTCTGTGCATTGTTTGCTTGATACTGATACTCTCAGATTGGAAACTGCATGGAAAGAACCTTAGTTCCACAGCCTGGATAAATGGCCCAACTGTGCATATTTGCTTGCTTTTCTTCTCCCCTTATTTGCTTAGTTTATTTGCCTGCCTGCCTGCCTGCCTTCTTTTAAAGTTATGAATAGCAAACTCATTCTTCCGGTGTAGATTCTTATGTAGCCAAAACAGCATCATCTATGCCCAAGAGGCTGAAGTACCAACAGACTTGGGGGAACCCCTTCCCCATAACACACACACACATGCAACAGTTTAATGAAGATTCAGCTTGCTTAGTGGGCCCAGAATGCTGACTGGCTGTTGCAGAAACAGAAAACTGGTCAGAATGGAATGGAATATGCTGGAGGTGGGTATGGGTGACTGGAACACTTGCCACTACAATATGCACATTGTACTTTGCTTCTGCTTCTCATGGGAAGGAGGCAAGCTACTGGCCCATGAGCCCTGGAAATCTTTATTTAGCGTCTGAAAATCACCAGGCGTCGCTCACATATTTCAGATTGTACCTTTGTAAAAATGAGGGCTAGTAACTAAAACAGAAAGGAAAGCAGATTCTCTCAGGAAGACAAAAGCATCACCCAGTGCCAGAACCTGACCACAATACAGGGCTTATTCTGAGATAGGACTTACCAGGATAAGAGTATTCTAGCAATTATTTATTATTATCTATAAACATCTGCTCCCATTATGTTTCTACATTGCTCCTATTAATTTAGAGGGTCTTAATTTTCAGTTGACCTATATAAGGTTGTGCTTTACCACATCTAACAATAAAAAGAAATTTGATGCATACAAGATAATAAAACAGAATTTAAAAAGTGCTCAAAAATTAAAACAACTAGGATGCCATCATTTATTCATGCTGATCAGCATGTGAGGTGGCCCTGATTTACATGCTGATTTACATGCTGT
Source organism: Varanus komodoensis (assembly GCF_004798865.1). Classification (NCBI taxonomy): domain Eukaryota; kingdom Metazoa; phylum Chordata; class Lepidosauria; order Squamata; family Varanidae; genus Varanus; species Varanus komodoensis. The sequence continues at coordinate 1,787,626 of NW_025336011.1, read as the reverse complement.
AAATGGCTGAAACTCTGTGGTCCCCTTAGTGTACATGCCGGGTTTCAGAAGTTTGGATTTTATGGTCCTGTCATCATGGCACAGACAGACACACCAACACAAACTCTATTTTATTATAGGCAACAGGATTTCTGTCCTGCTTTTCTGCAGCCTAGGAGAAGACATGAGAAAGCTCTGCAGTGGTTGCTAGGAGCCAGAGTGGCTCCTGCTGGACAAATAGTGACGATCACAGCCATCCCTCCCTCCCTCCCTCATATTTATATATTTATATATTTGCTATTTTAATTGTATTGGTTTAATTTGTCTTTTGCTATTTTATGAAACATTGGAAAAATGATTATTTTAAGGTCCAAGAGAACCGATTAAAAAGTTCTGATGAAGCAGAACACAGGATGAAAATCAAGGACTTTAAGAGGCAACATTTAGGTCAAAATTTTCAGATTGTCAACATGTATTTTGGAATTGTTCCATGAATGGAGCCATTCTTTTCTTAAACCTCCTGCTGATTAAGATCTGTTGTCCTCCCCTGCATCCTCACCACTTCCCTAGAAGGTGCCCGGAACATCTCCAACCAGCTGAGCATTGGAACAGACATTACCGCTGAACATGCGGACCTACGACAACATGCGCAGAGGCAAGGATGGTGGAGCGGTGAAGGGGAGTTCAATTTCCTAGAGGTGTTCTCACTCATCCAGCAACCAGTTCGCATGGAAGCTGCCAAGGCTCGGTATTGTGCTGGTCAGCAGCTGCTGCGCCAGCATTCAGGTATATTTTCAAAATATGTGGAGGGTGAAGTGTTCAAAGTGAGCAGAGGAAGTGCAGGATCTGAAAGAATGGGCTTCTTTTGTCAGGGCTCCTTTAGAGCCCGACAGGGCAGTTCAGGCATTCAGGATGCTCCCTGTGTGATACCCTGATGGATCACAGCTACCTCTCGTCTTGGTGCATGGTGGTTCTAGTTCAAATGGAGTTCTTGTGCAGTTACACTGTAGTGGTGAGAAAGAGCACTCGCTGACATACTGTGCAGTTAATGTAACATGTAGCTTGTCCCTAAGTCAAACCACTGGTCTGTATAGTCTTCCTCCAACTGGTAATGGTATTCTAGCGTTAGGTGAAAAAAATCTTTCATGTCCTTGGTATCTTTCATCCGGAGGTACTAGGGAGTGGATTTGGAGCCTTCGTGCAAAATAAGCAGCAGCGCAGGGTGTCATTATAAGTTACCCTCATCTGACACAGTTCTGCCAGGGCTGGCCCAAGGCAGTTTGTTGCCTGAGGTAAAGGAAAAGAGGTGAGTGGACTGGCAATTGAATCTTGCTGGCATCCATTGAATTTTGCACAGCATCCTACAGAACCCCTGAAATTTGTTTGTTGTATTTTAATTTTATGTTGTGAGCCACCCCGAGGCTTCGGCGAATGGGGCGGCATAGAAATGTTTTAATAAATAATAAATAAATAAAACAGAGCTTTATTTTATTAAAATATTTATTTTATTAAAAGAGAGCTTAGAGGGCTCTCTTCTCCAGCACCTGGTGCCTCTTCCTAGCATCTGCCACCTGAGGAGGGTGTCTCACAATGTCTAATGACAGAGCCGACCCGAAGTGCTGCAGACCTTTCAGCCTCTTTGCACCATGTAGATAACCTTGATGCTAGATGCAGAAAGCATTGCAACTGACCCCTAGGTAGCGGCTTCTTTACACCACTGCAACAATCTGTGCTGTCAGGAAAAGTGTCGTCCTCACACACTGTGACACAATCTGCTGGCAGGCTCTATTCTGCGAGCCCTGTTGGGAAATACACTTTCCACATTAGACACCTATTATCATGGGCTACCTTTCCACTCCTGAAAGCTGCCGCCTTTAGCCCTACAATCTGCTCCACCCTAGCCTAGATACTGAAGCACTAGCTCTGTTTCCTAGGTGGTCAAGGAAAGGGGAGCACTCTGCTTGTGATCAGAGGCACTCTCCTCATTAGCTGATGCATCCCATTTCCTACACCCATAGCCACTGCACCATGTAGATTTTGTTTCTTTAAGAACAGGAAGCAACAAAGGTCTTAAATTGCAGATCCTTTCCACCCCCCTACAATGTTTGTGTTCTTTAAAAATCACAAAACAGAAAAACAGCTCATTTGACTCTTAGTAGGTCAGAACATGCCCTGCTGTGTCATGGTGCGCTAACTGCAGTTGTAGGAAATCCGATGCAGCTAGTAGGTGGAGTGCCTCTGACCACATGCAGAGTGTCCCCCTTTCCTTGACCACCTAGGAAACAGAGCTAGCCCTTCTGCATCTTGGCTTGGATGGGGCAGCCATTAAGGTTAGAGGCAAACGTTTTCAGGAGTGCAAAGCTATTCCAAGATAGTTTGGTCCCTAATGTGAAAAGTTTGTTTCCCTATGGGACTTGTGGAGAAGACCCTGCCAGTGGATTGCACCACATTGGTCACCTCTGTCTGCCTTTCCCACTTTGCCTCCTGTAATGGTTCCCCAGATCTGCCATGTTTGCCTTCCCCTGATTGATGGTAGAGCCTTCTCTTCAGGACCATGTGAACTGCAACACCTTTGAAAAAGGAAATAAAAAATGGCTGATGGGACAACCAACTGGCTGTTGTCATTGCTGTTCATGTAGGATTCCTGCATCCATGTTGTTGCAGGGCAGATCACTGCAGAGACCATGATGACCTTCTTGAGTGACAAGGCCAGTGGGATTTGTGTGGACACGGAAGGGTTCTGCACCACAGGCAGCATGGTCTCCATCCTTCCACAGGATTGCCACCTGCCTTGCATCCACTTCTTCACTGCCACACCAGACCCTTCCAGGTGAGCCAGCGATTCCTGCTCAGTCACAGGTGGCAATTGGCGAATACATGGAGCCTCCTCCTGCCAGTTGCTGCCAACTTTGCCTAGCTCAGGAGTGCAGTGGAGGGCACATTACTGAGGACCCTTAAAGGTAGGATGCTCGCTGTCTATATGAGGCTGCCCTTGATGGGAACTGCTTTGTCAGCTTGTAGGATTCTCCCAGCCTGTTCTTCATTAGTTACATCAGTTTCCAGATTGCTTCTGGATTTAGTTGAAAGGAAGTGAGAAAATGGAGGAACAGATATTCTTCATATTTGAGGGAAGTAACCGAAAATTAAGAAATACTGAAAGAAGATTTTGAACACGGAAATGTCTTTTGATCTGGCTAACAATAATTGAGTTAGAAGTTGATTATTTCATGCTTCGAGGAAACCCACTGAAATCAAGGGGACAAGTGAGCCATGGCTAAATGGAATCCCATTGATTCTGTAGGTCTTAATCAATCTAAGTATGATTTGCATCTGGATCCAATCCACTGTTCTGTTTATATGACTATCATGTTGCAAGATGATGAGGAAAGGACGAATCACTTGTTGACTGAAGCTGGATGTCTTACCACCTGTTACTGAAAGCAGCAAGATACCATTTTGTTAATGGAATGCATGACAGAAATATGTGATTTGAGCAGCATTATTAAATTGGCTGATATTATTAGGGTTTGAGAACAAAGACAAGGAAATAACAGGTTTTTTGTTTTTGTTTTTTGAGAAATGGTAATGATTAACGATGTTTTAAAGCAAGACAGAATACTATCATATGACATCTTTGCAAAGATATAATTTTATTGTTCTGTGTTTTGTTATAATACCAAATTATCATGAAGTGCAGTATTTATTGATGGTAACAATTTATACATATTGTTGAGATTTTTAAAGGTATATATGTATGTCAATATTTGAATTTGTATTAAGCATAACATTATGCTTAATTTTTTAAAGTTTAAAAATGGGGCTTCCCCACTGCCTCATCTTGCTTTAAAGCATGGATTGGTACCCCTCCAGATGTGTTGACATGCAAATCTGAGGGTGATGGGAGTTGTGTGCCAAAGCATACTGGATCCCACAGTGAGCCCCATCCTAGCTTTAGGGCTTTGACTTAAGTTGAAATTGTAAGAATTCATGAAGCGTGCTTGAGTTTTCAGTAAAGTACCTGACAGAACCCTCTTTCTCTTTTGCTTGGCAGGTCTATCTTCAAACCTTTTATCTTTGTTCCCAACATCACTTCTTTTCCCCAGGTGAAATCACCAAACTTTGGTGACAAAGACCCCATCAGAGAGACTCCTCGGTTTCAGAGCCAAATCGATCGACGACATGATCTCTACCAGCAGCATCAGTTAGCTCTGGAGATCATGAATCACAATCAGGTGACCCAATACCCATTTTGTGTTACTTCTCAGTGTTCAGCCTCTGGGTTTAACACCCATGGCCACTGCCCTGGGTGAGATTTCAGGGATGTAATTTTAGAAACTTCCTAATGGTAAGAGCTGTTTGAGAGTCAAACAAATTGCCTTGGGACCTGGTGAGTTCACCTTCACTGGAGGTATTTAAGTAGAGGTTGGATGGTCAACTGTTAGGGGTGCATTGCAAATCCAGGGTTAAGCAGCGGAGTGGAGTATATGACCTCCACATTTCCCTGCAGCTCTGTGTCATTCTATGCCCTAACCAAGCCTGAGAATCACCAAACCTCAAAATTATAATGCTCTGAAAGTGATAAGAGATTGGCTTCCAAAATGTAAAAGCATAATAAAACAAATTCAAAACATGCATATTTTATAGAAATACACACAATAGAATGTGTGTATAGAATGTAGAATTATAGAATGTAGAAATACACACAAAGTGGTAAAATCACAAGGAGCCACATAACAGCAAGCTCAGTCAGGATAAATTAGATCAAATTGAATCTATGAACCTGCGATTTAAAGGGAAAAAAATCAAAAGTTCCTTGCCTGGTGCTGAATAGGACCAAGTAGGTGCCAGGGATTGGGTGTATCCTGGGGATACCCAATATTGGATAATCCTACTTTAACCCTAAAGCATTTTATATTCATATCTGCAACTCATCCACTTGATCTCCCTTTGAGTGTTACATTTGGCAACATGGAGGCTGTGTTACAGAGGCTGGACCACAGCTTGTCCTTGTACCAGCATTGCCACAGTTCCCAGAAGGGCTGATGCTGTTCTGGGAGGGAGAAACAATTTGCAGATTGTTCCCACATGGCCTTGGACTGTAGGCATGACAGAGTGGGTCAACAGGGGCAACACAGCAGTGGCAACTATGCCTCTGATGCTCTCAGCGAGCATATCCTTCCATTTCTGGGTGTCGGGGCTTGTGGGCTGGCCTCTGTCATGGTGAGGGTGGAGGGCAAATGGCAACAGTCCACATTAATATCCCATCCTCTCCCCTCTTCCAGCACAAGTGCCAGAGGCTCCAGGAAATTATGCAGAAATTTCAGCGGCAGATCCTGGAGGCTATGAAAAATCTGTTGGCAGGCTCTTCGACGCTGAAACCCCAGGAACTGGCTGACCTCTTCTACAGTTCTGTGGACGCAGAACTCAAGTTATATAAATGATGGATTCTTTCCAGGGCAGATAGTCTGAGGTATAATCCTGCTAGAGCTGAGAATTACATATGCAAGTCTTACCTCTGTTTGATGTTGATGATGATGATGAACTTTTCCAAAGCTTAAATCTTAGAGTTAGCACACACAGCTTGTGGAATTGATTTCCACTGAATGTCTGAAATCAGCCTTCCCCAACCTGGTGCTCTTTATATGTTTCTGACTGCCGACTTCCAACATTGCTGACCAGTGGCCATGCTGGTGGGAATTAGTGTCCTCCAGATGTTTTGGACTTCCAAGATGAAAAAGGCTGCCCTAAGGCTGTTGGCACAGTTGTGACTTTGAGAAGTTTGTGAAGGCTGAACAGTGGTTAAGTGCAATGTTTTTATTTTGCATTGCTTGGGGCTTTTTGGGATCCCCATCTGTCCACTGTCAGAGAGAGGACACAGGCTAGATAGACGTCCAGCTTTCTTATGAATATTCAGTGTGACAACTGGGGATTCATTAGATAAATTTCAATCAGCAAACTAGAGCAGTCTCAGACTTTAATAAATTTCTGTAGTTTAGTAACTTGGGGTGCAACACTGTGGAAATGGGCATAAGCCTCCAAACTTGGAGGTTCACACTTAGCTAAAGCAAAGCAGAAGGAACAACAGAGGTAATCTTTACCTCCCTGCTTTGCGTTTTTATTAAATGGACACTTTTGGCCAACAAGTGACAACCTTTCAGGAAGGGAGACTGGCACAGCTTCAGGATACCTTTCACACATACCTTCTGCCCCTCTCCCTGCCCCCTTTAACCATTCTCCAAGGTTGCTTTCTAATCATGGAAGGCAGCCCATGTGTTTTCTTCTGTACCAGCTCCAGGGAAGCTGGGAATCCAAAGCATCCTATAAGCCCTCAGCCTCTGGTGTGTTCAGACAATGCAACATGCCATGGTGAATTTTTAACCATTGTTGGTCTGTCATGTTATCTGAAGCGAGTCGTGGTATTTCATTATAGTAAGCTTGGTCTTTAGAAAACATAATAAGAAACAATAATTTGTTCTATTGTTTCTCTGCACCACGTCTTGCCATGGTGTTTGAGCTCAGGATCAAGGTTTGCAGAGTCCTCTGGAAAGAGTGGCAGCTGCAGGCCCCACTCCAGCTTGTATGTGTGGAACACTGAGGAAGAGGCAGGCAACATAGGCAGGGAGCAATGCATCTTGGGATTGAATTTCTGGCCCAGTGGCTGATGTGATCTATGCTAGCTGTTGGAAGACTGAGCAGTGAAGATGGAAACCACCATAAAGTAGAAACCGCTTGATTGTCTGTAGGTAGATCATGGTAAACTCTGAACCATGGGAACCACATGGGGTTGCTTGTTGTGTTGAGTGAATCCAACCGATGTCTAAGGTCATAGTACGGTATTCTTGGAGAATACCGTACTATGTTTGGCCAAGTTTTGCTGTGTTAGATCCATAGACTTCTAACAGCAGTGTATTAAGAAAGGCATGACTTGAGCACAGAGCATAGGAAGGGGAAGAATCATTCATAAATTGAGACTGATAACCATTCAGAGGCAGAGAAATGAAACGGATTATCTTCCTTGATGCACAAACTCCTAGCATGACCCATTGACTGCAAATTTCCCTGGCTCAGGAACTTTTCAGGCTGAATGGTTTAATTCCCTCTGCAAAGGCAGAATAGCCACAAAGCCAATTTGGGCTGAAAGGGAAGTTCCCTCTCAGACTAAGACCCAAGTATTGGTGAGACCCAAGCAGCTTGGTTAGGGGGAGTTTAACAAGTTTCTTGCTTATATTCACAAGCACTCATGCTACACAGACACACTTTCATACAGTTTAGAGCATTGCTGTTATTTCAGTAGGCTTTCATGAAGTATATTTGTAAGGAAACATATATTAATCTTGGAGAAGGGTTTTTCACTTTAAAACAACATTTGACATGCCAGACTATTTGTCCATTATTATGAACACAACATAGCAGAATATATGTAAGATTTGTGCTCCCATTTTCCTTTCTAGTTCTAAGAACTTCAAAGCACCAAAGAGAACCGTTTGCCATCTTCTAATCCTGCTGCTGTAATCCTGATACCCACTTTGGTGGTGTTCACTGCTGGTGAGGCGATTGGCAACAATCTTCTCAACTACAATAATAAATAATCCTACCCAAGCCTTTCAGAGAACTGATGCTGACACCTGTGATCTTCCATAAACCCAAATGGACTTTAGTTCCCATCTAGCACATGCAACCTGCTAGACTGGGAGGACTCAAGTCGTTGGGGTCTGTTTTAAAGGGCGTCTCTCAGCCACCCTTTTTACACTTTGGTTTCACAAGTCAGGTTTGGAACTGAGTTTATGCTTGCCAAGAGACTTCTGGGTGCAGCCTCATAAGTTTGTATTCTCCAGGCATCTTTTGGGTAGCTGCTAGTTAAACCAGTTTTCATGCAGTGAATATTTGTAGCACAGAGCAAGTCTCTCTACATTTTAGTAGAAAGGGGCCACACCTAAGTAAACCTGCAGCTGGCCTCAAGATTCCCACTCTTTTTTCAGAGGTACTGTTGCCTACGTTGGGATTCTTATTTCTAACTGAAGCTTCCTTCTAAACTACCCAATATTTCCTTATAGATGGACAATAATCCATCTTCCTATTGGAGCCAAGGAAGCATTGTAATTGACAGAATATAAAGCTTATACAAAACTGTTATTTTTAAGGATGCAGTACTCATTTCTTTACTCCCTTGCTTGCAGTTTTAGCTGAGCTTGATGCCTCTTTTGAGGATTTCATCTGGATCTGGTTTGTGCCCTCAGATTTTCTCTTTGGAATATTTGACCCTGTGCAAAATACTGGATTTCTTGTTTTTAGAAGTGGGTTAGCATCAGTTTGGGGCTTGTCATCCTTTGAGGCTGGGGTTCTTAGTTCTGATACACTCAGTGTCTTGGGACTATCTTGGTTTATGTTGAACACCAGTTCCCTCAGCTTCTCTCTTTGCTTCAGCTCCTCCAGACGGGTCTCGTGCTCCCTTACTGCCTCCTCTCTCCTCCAGGCTGAGCGGCTGCTAAACTCATTATGGAGGTCAGCAAAGAAGTCTGCCAAAGCAAAAGGATAAGAAAATGTCATACTCTGCCTGTTGTGATCTCTGAACTCAGGGCAAGGAGTACAGATATCTACTCATGCTTTCCTTCTTAACAGAGCAGGGAAGGGAAACAGCACTGCCTTCCCACAATGCTGTTACTTTTCAGCTGATCTCAGCCAATCTGCCTAGACGTTGTCCTGTTTGACTTTTAAGGGTATCAGCATACACAGTTCTGGCCAAAACAATTTCATGAGCATCATTTCATTGAGTATGACGCCACAGTAATTCAGAAGCTACTTGCTCTAGATGCACATGGAGTTCTGCATCAGCACGGGCTAACAGTATGTACAAGGAGTGTGCCTGTATAGGCACCTTAGAACTCCAGGAGTTTTGGATTATGACAAGGGTGTGCAATATTGGAACAGTTGCTTCTTTGCCTTCAATTCAGCTCAGCCAAAAACATGGAGTTGTGCAAAGCCTTCCTGTATGTGTTCCTGTTGCTATAATTAACCTCTTAACACAAACATATAGACACTAGCTTACAAAGATTAAACTCTACCAATGTTCATTTTTCTCTAAATTGGGAATAAAATTAGTGGTGAAAGTGAACATGGTAAAGATTTTTTAGAAACCAAACTATTAGGAAGAGCTGTAATAATGATAGTAACAATCCTTTCCTCAACATGCCTTATCTATGCTTACATGCATGCCCTGCCTTTCTGCTAAAGAGCACAAGCAGTATAGCTGGGTTTCTTCCTCCCTTTATATTCTCACAACAGTCCTGTGAGGTAGGTGAGGCTGAGATAGAGCTGAGTGAGAATATCACCCTGGACCTCCCTCAACCAACCTGTCAACTATTCTACCATTCTTGCTCAAAATGCAACCTGAAGGTCTTTGCTCCCCCATCATCCTGACATCCGAAATCTAGGTCTGCAATTTGGGGTACCTTTTTCTGTGCTGAAAGGGCAAGAGAGTTCAGGCCAGTCCTCATAGTCACTGTCTTCTGAACCGTCATCGTCATCTTGGACAGAGGCCCTCTGGTTGGGGACATCCTGGCTATCCAGCTCTATCAGATGGGGTAGGGCAGCCAACACACTCTCCCTTGGGACAGTAATCAGAATGCAAGAGCTATCAAGCGAGGGTCAGACAAAAGGGTCCATCTCCAAAGCTCATGACCATCATTCTAGCAAGATGGATTTGCTAGAGGAGCTGTATACTTCCTGTTGCCGTTTCTCAGGCATGTCCAATTCTTCAGTGATTGAATGCCATGCAGGACACAGGGAGAAGAGCTTTTGGAGTCAGCCACAAAGGTTTAATATATTTTTTAAAACCACACTTTTGGAAAGTCCTCCTTCCTCTTGCCAAACACACTGCACTTACTTGGCACACCCTCTTTACTAACATCTCCATTCTGCAGTGCTGCACATGTAAGATCCCACATTCCTGTGGGTTGCCCAATGTGCAGACAACAGGCAGATACAGAAATGGGGCAGGTTTGCCAAAGCATGAGTGCACTCTTTACACATTGTTTGCACACCGGTACAGCTGTGTGTGCATAGGCCTATGGGGTGGGCAGGTATAGACTGTTTCATAGTTTTACCTGTAGCCATTCTGTTTCATGCATTTATTCCCTGTCAGGTCAAGGACCATGAGGCTTTGGGGCAGTTCATCTGCATAGACCACAAGGCAGGAGCAGAGTTAGGTAAGGTGGCAAAGGTGGAAAGAAATATAGATTGCCTTAGTTTTCTGGATGCAAGGTGGCTCTCACACCAGAGGTCAAGAAAGTGGACTATATGTATTTTCTGCCAAATATTTGTTTCTGCACTTGTCTGCACTGGTCTCAGAATCTGGCATCAGGGATGGAGCTTTGTGGGAGGGTGGGGTGCAGGGTTGGCCCCCTTTAAGCAAGGGGTCAGGGATTGAATGATTTAGTTGTTGTTTAAGTGTAGTGTTTCCCTAGCCCGGCATCTTTTGGTCAAATTGGCTATCTGTCAGATTTAATACTAATAAAACTGAAGGGCAGGATGGCTTGTTTTCCACAATACAGCCATAGGTGGCACTTTAAGAAATTCGAAAACTTCGTTCATTTCTAAAAACATTTAACAACACATGGGTGATATACAGGTAGTCAAGTAGAATGTAAGAATACCTGTGTACAGAGTCTCAATGTAGTTCTGCGAGAGATCCAAAAATTGCAACTTCAGAAGAGGCTGGAGGTTCTCCACTTTGCTAATGTGATTTCCAGCTAATGATAGGAATCTGCGATTAAATGGGAAGGCAAGAAGCAGAAGCTGACATTCATTACCCCAAAGAAGCCACTGCCTTCCAGAAAAGGGGAATTACACTGAAGCAATGAGGCAGACTAAGGTCAAAGGATTTGCTGGATGACTTCACAAAGGCAGTGGGAAATGTGCTGATCCTGCTCTCAATGCAAATGCTGTCTGCTCTCCTCCTCCCCACTTTCTCTTCCCTCTCCTTTATTTTCTGTGTGGGCTCAGAATCAGCTGCTAGTTTCCAATTCTCATTATTAAAGCAAATAATTCCTTTGTCCCTGACAATGGCCTAGTGATCACTGAGGTGGTAAAAATTTCCACCACATAGAAAACGAGAAGACTGGAGGAAAGGATTCTAGGCCAGGCCTCTAATTTCCTACGTGGGAAGGAATGCTTTTGTTTATCTGTTTAAAGAAGCATTCAGTTACATGATGTTCCACCTGCAGAAGGGAGCACTGAAACCTAGGCACAGGTTTACTGTCTGAGAGAGAAGCAGGCTTATATAGTTTCTCTGTCTTCTGCTGTGCTGTTTCCTTCATCAAGTCACTTCTTATTCCTCATTCAAGTTTCTCCACTGGACTCAATTACTTTAGGAAAGCTGTCACTGAACTCCCACTGCTCCTCATGGCTCTCCTTCACCTATTCCTTGGGCCAGATCGGGCAATTTCATGGGCTGGATTGGGCTTGCAGGCTGGAGCTTGTCCTCCACTGTACTATTCTGTAATAGCTTCCCATTAGGCAAGCATTCACTCTCTGATAAAAGCCTACCAAATGCTGGTGCAAAATTCACAGGTAAGTACAGTGGTACCTTGGCTCACGAACTTAATCTGTTCCAGGACTCTGGTCGTGACCCAAACTGGTCATGAGCCAATTTAAATTTCCCCATAAGGTTCAGTGTAAATAAGGTTAATTCGTTCTGTAACTTTAAAATCAGGAAAATGTGAAGCAAAGTGACAAAGAACAGCAAAGCTCACAGCCATCTCTGCCCCCCCCCCCATCACCACCATGACTACGATCACGCCTGTCATCCCAGTGTGTTGGGGCAGGGGGGTGAGATGGGCGCGATCACGGGGGCACTGGGGGGGGGGGAAGAGACGGGCGTGATTGCAGGGACACTGGCGGGGAGAGATGGGTACAAACGCGGGCGTGCTGCGGGGGAGACAGGCAGGATCGTGCTGTGCGGGAGATGGCCAAGATTGCGGTTATGCTCCTGCAGGAAAGATGGGCACAATCACGGGCGCGCTCCTGCAGGAAAGATGAGCACGATCTCGGCCACCTCCCCCACCTGTCCCCAGCATGATCACGGCCATCTCCCCACACGGGGGGAGGTGGGAGATGGCTGCAATCGCAGTTGCCACCCAATGCGAAGTTCGCAACTTGAGTCAATTTTTTAATGAAATTTTTGTTCGTGACCCGATTTGGTCATGAGCTGAGGTACCACTGCATTGCCCACCTAATGTTGACTGCAAATCATCTGAACTCAGAACCTGGTCGCTGTATTCTGTGCATGGTGCCTCACTTGCAGTTGCCTTATGAATCAGATTATAGAATATTGTATTCCTCCTCTTTTATAGACCCAAAGTCTTAAACATTTGAGCTTCATTTGTGAATAGTGGGAATTGCTTTCATACATGCTTTTTAAATTGTTGTTCAATCTTCTGCCTTTCTAAGTATTTGAACATGTTGGAAAGATTAGAAATATTACTTACTTCAAATTGGGAAAGCAGCTTAAGTTTTCAATTTTCTTTATTTGATTCTAAAAATGAAATTAGTTTGAGTCAACTTCTAAATCATGAAGAAGGACATGAATTTCCAGAAGGGGTTGGGAAGGAATTTGTATGTGTGTATATTATACATCCAAATGCACATGTATGTACACACTCTATCCTCATTGAGTTGTTGGGATTCCACACCCCTCCTTAAGGATTTTGTTTTCTAAAGATTATATATACTTCTGCGAACCTTACAGTTTCCCTACGTCTGCTGATTCCTCCCTCTTGTGCTGGAAAGGTGCTATGAAGTAACAGCATTCACAACCTGAACATTGAAAATCAGGAGAATGATGTACACATGCATTTCTGCTGCCTTTGTCCTGGTTCAGTGCTACAAGTAGGAGGCATCTTTGAAATTATGGCAAGATGTACAAGCTGTCCCCCTGACAGAAGAAAACTCTTCTTAGCACAATAAGTAAGTGCAAAAGTCCAGCCATTATTTGTCTCTGTCCCAACATCCCTAAGTGTAATCTGAAACCTGCATAGCACCTAGAGGAACCTAACTTAATTTTTAAATCAAAGGTAGTGGGCATAGTGAAGCAAAATCTATATAAGTACCAATCAAAATATTGCAATTGGTGCAAGTTGAGTTCTCCAGGACTTTTCATCAGACTAGGTGGTACAGAAAGCAGGAGGCAGGACAGGAACAAAACAATACAAAAATTAGACAAGAAGTTGGAACCAAGAGGTCTGCATTTTAGGAATTTAGAATCAGGATGGAGTTTCCAGAATGAATGAGTTACTGCTATTTGTTGCAGGTATCAGGTTACACCTAAGGTTCTGGGATAATGAAACAATGTCCAAACCCTACACTCCCTATTTGGAATATGACTAATGAAGATTTTATAGTCTAGAGCATGCTAACTTCTCCCATCTCCACTTTGACTTAACATCCAGCCTGATAGAGGGTTCTGAAGAACCTGAAATCTTGATCACTATTTGGTGATAATTGGTCCTAATGAAGTTACAGCCCCACTGTGAACTTCAGATTCCTTCTTATGCGCCAGCATGGTGCCTTTGCTTTAAGGGTCCTATAGTCATTCCTGCATGTTTTGTCAAGGAGGAAACTCCTTGGATGTAAACCTCACATACATGTAGCATAAGGGAATCAGACTTTGATGGATTCACTTTTAAAGAGAATGTTGTAATACAATGGTAAAAGCAATAAACGGGTGTGTTACCTGTTGCAAGCAGATGCTGTGGATCTGTTCTAAACCTTGAAGGTTGTTGATGCAGCTAATTTTCTTCCTGTCTAGCCGGAGGATCTGGAGAGAAGTCAGAGCTTGGGATCTGAAGTGAGAGACATTTCTTAGTCATCAGCACTATTCCTCCTTTCCCCCTTCTCTTTTATCACCAGCAGTGTAGTGGTAAAGCTTAAAGTGAATTGCTGCCCACTATGACACCCCATGTCCAGGCCTCCATGGAGAGTTGAGGCAGCTGTGTTGATCCATATGAATAACCTAGCTGTAGCAGGTTATTTTGTGGAATCTAATGGGTCTTAATTGCACATTTAAGAGCAACCCACTGAAGTAGTTAAAATTAATTTCATGAAAAGAGGGATAACTGACATCAGTATATGTAACTAGAAGGATCTGCTTCTTCCCAGCTGCTGAGAGGACTGTAGCTGAGCTCAGAGAGAACAGGGCAGCCTGAGTGGGTTTGCCAATGACATCATAGTTCTTGCTAATCAAAACATATCAGCACTTTGACCCCTATGTGCCCTGGTATCACTACATCATGGATTATCAGCATCCCAATGAAAGCTGTATACCAACTTAAGCAACTACAGCATACATACTCCCCAGGGTCTGTTTTTCTGCTGGCACATTCAAATTCCTCTGGGCAATGAGGAATTTTGTCAAGGTCACCCCTCCTTTGGGGGATGACTGTGAATTTTCTGAAAGTAAGATTACAAGCAGTTCTGCTTATCTGGATCTCAAACCCTATGGATATTTAGCTAATAATCCATGTAATGTCCCATCTTAATGCAAGTTAATTACAAACATGAGAATATCTTTCAAGTGCTTAAGGCACTTCTTGATTTAGAAATACTATAAGGCAGTGTCAGGCAAAAAAAATAGAATTATGGTTCAAAGCTGCTGGTCAGTTTTTAGTGGATCACCTAGCAAGAGTCTTGTAAATAAGCCCTCAAAGTCACTAATCTGATTTTTAAAATTAGTCTGCTTGTGTGACATATTTCCCATATGTCTTACAAAAATATATGTGAAATATGTCATACAAATTAATGTCTACATGCAAAGACTACCTGACTAGAGAATTTATAGCTAAACTGAAATCTGTTCCACTAGTCACAGATCAGCTACCCTAGCTCTCTAGAGCAACTTTTTTAAAAAAACTTGCTGCTTTTGAAGCCCATCTTTATAAAACTCAAGGAACCATACATTGCTGCTTTTCCCAGTTTTCACAACAACTGTGTGGGGGTAGCTTAGGCTGAGAGATAGTGACTATTCCAAGAAAATCGTGCAGTGAATTTCAAGGCTGAGTGAAGATTTAACCTGGGTCTCTCTCCAACCTTATTTTGACACTGTAAGCACAATGCCACACCTAGCAAATTCAGATAAATACTTAGGGTGGGTTTCTCTCTATAATCACTTGCTTCCTATCCTATCATTGTTTGGTAAGTGCCTGATGTAGCAATGAAAAATGGCTAACAGTAGCAATAGAACAGACTAATCCAATAACCTGTTACTTGAAATATGCCTCCGTGAACTCTGTGGGATTTTTGAGTAGAAGCCTGTAGGTTGGTGCTGTAAGGCAGCAGTTTTGAGAACACAAAGAGTAAATACTATTGGACACAGTCTGTCTTGCTTCCAAGAAAATATGTACAGGATTGTTATTAATTAGTATCCAACATCTTTGTCCCACCCTTTTTTCACCCCCCATATGTATATATGTGTAGGTGTGTATACACTCGTTCAGATAAATAAGAGGGAAAGGCAGGCAGTTCAACTGAAAGTCTGAGGTCCTTTCAGACAAATTTACTCACCTCCTGGCATGCTTGATGAAAAGTGTCGCCAGTTGAGATATAGTTCCCAATAACGCCACTGCCTAACGAGGCCTAAGAAATGCCTCTGTGTGGGGCAATCCAAGAATCCGTGGGGCTGGGAAGTTTCATGGTAACATCATAGCAACCAATTGGAACTAGCAAAAGGAACACAGATGGGTCGCAGACCAGGGGTGAGGGAAGCAGAAACCTTCTTAGCAACAGCTTGAGGGTTGCCTAGTTAACAGATGGGAATCCTGAGATCCTGGGATCTCCTGAGGAACAGATGGAGGTTTCTGAAGAAAGGGAGGGGTGGGAGGCTTGTGTGGGCAATCCCACAAAGTGCAGTTTGGTAGCCGCTTGGTTGCGTAGCAACAGCTTGAAGAGGCGGTTTCTAAGGAATCCTTGTGGGTGAGGCCGGCCTGAAAAGAGCTCGGCTTAAAGAGGAAACACGAAAGGATCGCTGAAGCCCCCTTAGCAATGCCTATGGGATGCGGGTTTGTTACAGTTGAAGATGTGTCTAGCAATGCTTCTTGGGTCCCTCTGCGGGAATCCCGAGCAGCAACAGGATCCCGAAGCAGCACGTGCGATGGGGCCTTGAGGAGGGTTCTTTACTGTAGCAGCGGCAGATGGGAGCGAAGTTCGGGCAGGAGACTCTACCAGTAGCTTGAACAGGGTGTGCCCTAATAGGGATTAGGGAATGGAAAGAGGGTTCGGTGATAAAGCTTCAGCAGCGGGGCCTGGGGGAGACAGTGGAAACTGGGGGGCGGTGGGGCGGCCTTCTTAACAAGAACAGGAGACGGCTTGGCAAGAATCCCCTCTCGCATCGAAGCTGGAGCTGCAGCCAGACCCGCTGCCTACATCTTAAAGGGAGTAAGCAAGAGAGCGAGCGAGCCCGTTGCTAGGAGACAAGGTGTCCTGTGGGCAGGGCCTTTTCATGGAGATAAGAAAAGAACTCCTTCCCCTTTAAATCCTTCCCAAGGAGGGACGTTTCCTTCCAATCCCATAATGCTTTCTGCTTTCCACACCTTCTCAAGATGGCGGCTCTTGGGAGCTGCTGCGAAAGGGTTTGCAAAACTGGTAAGGACAGATGGGGGTTAGAGTTGCATGTTTTTCTTCTTCTGACGTTACGTGTCCGCTAATAATTATCTTCCGTACGCGCTCCATTCCCTGTAGCTTGTTGGAGAGTTAGGTTCTAGAAACATTACACCTTGCACTTTTGAAATCCAGGTTTTCTTAAAGGGGCCCAGTGTATGGTATTTCTAGGGTTACAGTGCGAGTTCAATTCTATATATACTCCCCTAAGTGCCAGAATTTAGGGGCTTATGTATACAGTTTCATTCCCACTAATTTTTTCAGATGCTTCCTGCTTCATTGTATTCTGCCTATGAATCTGTTAGTTTCTGCTTGTGGCATTTCTGGGGTTGCCATTCTTTAATTAACTAGACAGTGGAGTGCCATGCCTTTTGCCACATTGGTAAAGCAAGACAAACCAAGTCAGAGGGACTTAAGGAAATTGTCTGTTTTCTTTAAATCAGTTTGGTTTGAGAACTCTTAAGAAAGCCACACTCAGATTTCCCAACAGGTATTTTTTTTGTCCTTGCTGCCTTTGCATTCACTTTGGAATGGATGTTCAAATTCCCTGTATCAGTGGAAATTTTCCTGTCTGATGTTTAATTGGCAAATGAGATTAAACTTATTGTTGCCCACTGGGATGTTACTTAATATAATAATATGGGCAAAGCCTGCCAATAATATTTTGATTGCCTTGTCCATAATAAACTGTTGGTATTATTAATGCAAGAGAACCCTAAGCAATGCTTGATTGTGATGCCATTAAGACCTATGGCAGTTCTGTTCCTATTCATTATACATTTACAATTTATAAATTTTATAAATTTATAATATAAATTATATATGGGTTGGATGTGCATTTACATTGGATCAACTGAACTGGCAGAAATGGACTTCCCCATCTCTTCCTTCCCATTACAACCCTCCCTGAAAATGCTGCACAGAAAGTCAGAAGACCCTGCAGCGCAAAGTGAGCTGTGGGGGCGGGGGGGGGTACCTTCATCTTGTGGGAGGGAGATTCCAGTTCCAAGTCTCTTTCTAAGCATATTAGATGCTACTTTTTAAAGCCGAAATGACTAGGTCTACACATAACCTGGATTTATTTATGTTTAGGTTTGATCATACAGATAAACTATTAAGATTGTGGAATGCACTCATCAGAGAGGTTCACCTGGCACCAAGCCTATACTCTTTTTGGCGCCAGGTGAAAACCTTTTTATTTGAACATTATTTTAAGAATTAGGGATTTTAGAAGTTAACAGTTGCTTTTTTAAAATCTTAATTATTTATATTATCTTTCTCTTTGAATGTGTTTTACTTATTTTTAACTCTGATTTTATTTTATTATTGATTGCATTATTACTATTATTGACTATTGTATTATTGATTGTTTTTTTTATTGTTGTTGATTTTAAGCTTGTAAGCCGTCCTGAGATGCTGCCATAA
Source organism: Varanus komodoensis (assembly GCF_004798865.1). Classification (NCBI taxonomy): domain Eukaryota; kingdom Metazoa; phylum Chordata; class Lepidosauria; order Squamata; family Varanidae; genus Varanus; species Varanus komodoensis. The sequence goes on along the minus strand of NW_025336011.1, from coordinate 1,769,575 downwards.
AGGACGGGATACAAATATTTTAATCAGTTAATTAATTAATTAAAATAAATAAAATAACAGTGCCATTAATAATGCAATTCCAATAGTAAATCCCATTGATATAAGTGATATTTATTCCATAGTATTTAGGATTGCAGTAAAAGGGTCATGTGAGGAACTCTGTGTCTGCAGGAACATTCTATTTTATGATGAAAATGCTTCCCTTTGCATATTTTTCCTAAGAGAATGGAATTGTTCAGTTGGAATCCCTCAGTGTTCCTCATCACAGAGGCCTGCTGTGTCTAAATCTTTTACACCCTACACACAAAAACAATACAAAGGTAAATTTCAAAACCAAATATAAGTGGTTTTTGGGACTGATTTTATGCCTAGTGTGTAAAAGGTTTAGAAGCAATAATCTCTGAGCAACCAGGCCTTCAAACAGTATATGAAATGTAGACACAGTGTACATTTGTAAAACAGTGTTATAAAGTTACTATTCAGTATGGCCTTCAGTTTTTTGTCTTCCCTATAGCCCATGACTTGGCTGGCTTACATGGGTCTTTTGAAACGAATGTGCTCTGTAAACATCCCTTAATGTTTGCTGCTCGTAACACACCAGCTTGGACTGTGTGAGACTAGACTTCCAAGGTAGAAGATAGCATGTTTTGAACCTTATCAACTCCAAGTTTCTTGACAGCACTTGTTTTTATGGTTAGCAAGGCTGTCTGTAAACAGTTTGGTAGGTCACAAAATGCCCTGTATTGTAAAATAATCTGATTTTTAAATGCTTTTCCACTGCTACAGGCTGGCTGCCTGCTCTTCAGTTCATCCGCCATGGCTCCAAAGCTGTCACCCGCCACTGGAAACCTATGAACCTTATGCGGAAGAAGCTGATGGAAGTGACAAAATATATCCCTCCAAAACCTGCAATCCCAGAGGAGTGCAAACCCCGTGTTAATCTTGTTGAGGAGGTAATGATGCAGTCCAGCCTTGCTAATCTGGTTGTGGCTATGGAGAAGCTTGTTTGGGGGTAAAATTCTTGAGTGCCTTTGTCACACTTCTTTCTGTGTGATGTTACTAGGGTTCATTAGCAGGGTTCATATAATTTTTGTGCTTTGTCCTGATGTCCATTGTCCTATTTCTACTTGAGCCTTTGGTACATGTATACTGCTGTTGGTAAATAAAGCTCTAAAGTGCTTGCTTGGGATTAACATCTTTAGTTATATTCCACCATCATTGTGAAGAATTGTTGAAAACTGCTGTAGTTACTTTGTGTGTGAAATGAGCACCTGCAGTGATGTATTTCAGTTAAATCTGAATATGTTGTATAGTTCACTCTTCTAGTTGTTTTAAACTTCTTTATTGAATTTTGTATGTATTTTCACCAGATTTTGCCATATATGGCTTTACAGCCAATTATAAACTGCCACCTGAGCCCTGTCAACCAGAAATATGGTTTAGGAATACATACATAATAAATTAATATTAATTTATTTATTTAAAACATTTCTATGCCACCCCCATAGCAACAAAGCCTCAGGGCAGCTCACAACATTCATAAAAAATACAATTAATAATTTAAAAACTGGTACCATCTCGGCCATATATATTAAAATCTATAAATACAATAATAATAAATTAACAGTTAAAATAACTTTTAAATAAAAAGGTCTTCGCCTGGCGCTGAAAAGCAAATAATGACGGCACCAGGCGGACCTCTCTGGGGAGCGTATTCCATAGGTGGGGCGCCACCGCAGAGAAGGCTCTCCTTCGGGTACTCACCCTCCTAATATCATTCACGGAGGGTTCCCGGAAAAGGGCATCCGCTGCCAATCGTAGGGGGCGGGAGGGCATATATGGACACAGACGTTCCTTTAGATAACCAGGTCCCAAGCCGTTAAGGGCTTTATACATCATAACCAACACCTTGAATTGGGCCCGGACTTCAATAGGGAGCGAGTGAAGCTGACGGAGACTGGGGTTATGTGAGAACAACGTCCAGTCCCCATCAGCAACCTGACAGCTCTATTTTGCACCAATTGAAGTATCCGGACCGTCTTCAAGGGTAGCCCCACGTAGAGCACGTTACAGAAGTCTAGTCAGGAAGTTACCAATGCGTGGGTCACTGTCGCCAGGCAGTCGTTCTCCAGGTAGGGACGCAGCTGATGGATCAGCCGGAGCTGAAGGAAGGCGCTCCTCGCCACTGCCATCACCTGAGCTTCTAATGACAGCTTAGGGTTGAGGAGCACTCCCAAGCTGCGAACCCTGTCCCTCAGAGGGAGTGCAACCGCATTTAGGACAAGGCCCAAGGCCCCCACCCCGAAGCCTAGGCCACCCACCAACAGGACCTTCGTCTTGTCTGGATTGAGCTTCAGTTTATTGGCCCTCATCCAGCCCATTACCTCGACCAGGCACCGGTTCAGTACAGCCACTGCCTCACCTGGATTGGTGGAAACGAGAGGTAGAGCTGGGTATCATCAGCGTACTGATGATTCCACAGCCCATACCTCCTGATGACCTCTCCCAGCGGTTTCATGTAGATGTTAAATAGCAAGGGGGACAAAATGGATCCCTGCGGAACTCCATGGCATAACTGCCATGGCGCAGAGCCATAGTCCCCCAGCACCACCTTCTGTAATCGGCCATTGAGATAGGAGCGGAACCACCACAAAGTGGTGCCTCCAACTCCCAATCCCGCTAGCCTATCCAGAAGGATACCATGGTTGATGGTGTCGAAAGCTACTGAAAGGTCCAGGAGAACCAACAGGGACGCACTTCCCCTGTCTCTTTCCCTGCACAGGTCATCGTACAGGGCAACCAAGGCAGATTCAATACCGTACCCGGGTTTGAAGCCAGACTGAAATGGGTCCAGATAATCAGTTTCATCCAAGAGTGCCTGGAGTTGCCCCGCCACCACCCGCTCTAGCACCTTGCCCAAGAACGGGATGTTGGCCACCAGTCTATAATTGGCGACCACCTCTGGATCCAGGGATGCCTTCTTTAAGACTGGCCGAACTACCGTCTCCTTTAAAGGGGCAGGTACCTAGCTGTCTCTTAAAGATGCGTTGACCACCTCCAGGATCCAGGTCACAATCCCGTCCTTGGCATTCTTGAGTAGCCAAGATGGGCAAGGGTCTAGTAAGCAGGTGGTAGGACGTACTTGTCCAAGCACCTTGTCCACATCATCAGGCCTCAACAACTGAAATTCATCCATCAGTTGAAGACTCGACGGCGTCATTGGCACCTCCCCAATAGAATCTGATTCAATAGTAGAGTCCAGCTTGTGACGAATATCTTGTTGGCATGCCAAGAAACATCAGAGGTATTCAACAGAGGAGCTTCTTTCTGAAAGAAATTCATGAAAATCAGAGCTTTATAATTTTCTAGAAGTGCTGTAGCACTGTCTTGTTTATATGGCCTCTGATGCCTGAGTCAATCTGATATGATGTGACGGCAGATAAAAATAATAATTAGGTCTGTGTGTATACCAGTTACACCAAACCAGTAATATGAAATCAACCTGGGAATTGCAAGGTTTCTTGTTTCCTTGGATGAAGTTTCTAGTTCTTAGGACTATGAACATTGGATTGAAACCATGCCTGCCCAATACCTGAAAGATTTTAGAAGTAAAACATACTCTGATATGCCAGTTGCCTATCAAGATAAGATTTAACTGCCCTCTTTTGTTACAGATTGTAGTTAATATTCCTGGCATTATGTGATACTCGGACTTGTGGCACTTTGCTCCTAACCTCATTTGTATAAGACAGGCATGGCCACTTTTTGGCCCCTGGGGTCCCACAAAGCTGTAAAAATCCTTTTTGAAATAAAAGAGCACACTGCTAACCATTTTAATCCCATTTTTACCTTTTTAATGCTCCATAACTACGTGAGCTCTGTAGCCACTCTAAATTTTCTCAATTAAAAAATGTTTCAATGAGGTCCAGCCTAAGGGAAGGGACTGTGGGGTGAAAATGGTCCCCCATCTCCCAAAGTTGCCCACTCCTAATACAGGAGAAAGGTTTGATGCATATAAGTCATATTCCTCCTAAAACTATAGCAGAATTCACAGTTTTCACACATGTTCTCTGCTTAACCTTCATATCACCAAACTCTTTCCATTGGAGTACACATTTAAATTAAATGTTTATTTAGTTTTAATGCTTTGCTAGTGTTCACAGAGCTTGGAAGTAATATATTCTGGCAGAGGGCAGGTTAGCTAAGATATGCATAAATTAAACTGTTAGATCATTAAAAGACTAGCGGAAAACATTTGCTTAAATCCCGAATTCATCTGTTTCCTGAACAAGCATGCATACTGATTGTTATAACCATACAAACATGTCAACTCCAAATGAAATAGATCCTTTGCTACCTAGCAGAATAATCTGAAACTTCTGAATTTGTATCTGTTTAGACAGTCCATTGTGTCAGTCTTAATGGTTGCAAACCCATTTTTGTCCCCAGCCAAATGGCTATGAGAAGCTGTTGTTTCGGGACGTGAAGGAAACTTTCCTCACAAATAAAATGATTGTGGTATGCCAGTACAACTATCTTCCTGGAAATGACATGATATTCATGAAGCATCGGCTGCGGAAACACAATATCCATGTCAAGTTCTTCCCCAATAAGGTACAGTTTTATGTAAACAATCCTTGAGATGCAGTGTGCATTGGCATGAGCTTTTTTCCCCTCAGCAGCTACCTACCCCTTTGAAAACAAAACATATGTGGACCTTAGTTTCTATGTGCAGATTTGCTGCCCTAGATGCACAGGGGTGTGCACAAGTGTATGTGGAGTAGAAAATCAGTGAGCATGCCACATCTCACTGGTATCATCAGAAACGCTGGTACAAAAATCACAACCTACTGCTGTTCTGGAATTTTGTTAGAAAACAACTAGATGCTGCCAAATTTTCCTTAAGGTGAAACCTTTGAGGCATCATTTGGCGATGGGGCGGGGGCTATTCAGGAAAAAAATCAAGTTGAGCAAAAAGAGCTTTGGCAGGACTGGCAAAAATTTCTCAGAGAGCATGCTGTTCTTTTCTATTCAGTGTGATTTACTGGATGCCATTTCAGGACTGTCCAGTGGGCTGGCTTATTTTATGCATTTATATTCCACCTTTTTCCTTTCAAGGAACTCAAGGCAACTTATATTATCCTCCTCTCAATTTTATCCTCACAACAATAACCCTGTGAAGTAGGTTAGGCTGAAAGTCTGTCACTGGCCCAAAGTCAGAGTTCCATGACTGAACAGGGACTAGAACCTTGAGCTCCCAGATCCTCAGTCCAGTGCTCTAACCACTATGTAATATTGGTTTAACTAAACTCTAGAATATTCTAGGACAACTGTCTCCTCCAAATCTTTGGTACATGATAGTCTTTGCACATCCTCTTTCCCCTCTTTTCTTTAACTTAATATCCCTTATAGCTACAGTTGCCAGACCTCAGTTGAGAGAACTTGCCCAGTCTTTTAAAAGTTCCAGTGCAGGTGGAGTTGTATCTACTTGGTGTCCATCTGCTGACATAAGGTGGTTTGATTCAGCAGATGCTTCCCTCAGTGGAATGAAAAGGCAGGTAATTTTTGCTGCTTGGTCACTTTGCTCTGCAGCTCCCACAATCCCATACAGAGTTGGGGGACCCTTCATAGCTGCAGGACGCTGATGTACGGTGCTGCAGTGAGAAGAATGAGTCAAAAATTTCCTTCTCCATTCCACTCATAAGAGTCTCCGCTAGATCTAAGAGCCTTCTTTTAATGGGGGACCCCATTCAATACTGTTCTTGATGATTAACAGGACTTTACCTTCACCCTTCTAGATTGTGAGAGCTTTCCTTTCGGAATCCAGGTATAAGAATCTCCTTCCTCTCTTTGTGGGGCGCAATCTTCTAATAGTGAGTCAGGAGACAAAGGCACGGGAAATGTTGCGCATCCTGAAGAATATTCCACAGGTGACCCTCCTTGGTAAGTATGTATACTCTACCTTTGTACTATTGAATGGCACTCTTAGAGTTCTAGGCATCCAACCAAAAACTGACATGGTACAGTTTTTACCTAGAGGGCTTAAAATCCATATTTATTAATAAGATGGGAGTTATCCAAGGTTTAGCAGTGAATTATAGAGATGGCATAAAGTTGGGTAACAGTGAGGGAAGCTGCTTGATAACAGAGAGGATGCAGACTATCCTGGCCAGCCTTCCTGAAGTTGGTGTCCTTTAGATATTGTGAACTATAACTCCCAGTATTTCCAAACTTTGGTTTTGCTAGCTGGGGCTGGTGGATGTTGTAGTTGAACACATCTGAGGAGCACCAGATCAGAGACAGCTGGTCTTGGTGTAATCATATCACAGAGCTAGACCAGATCATACTGTGAAGGCATGTGACACAGTTCTGTTGCTGAACCTAAAGAGGCTGGGCCCTGTAAACTGTTTCTTAAGTAAATACTTGGGAGCAATATGGAAGTTTCTCCGAAAAGAAAAGTGGGATATAATTGTAGCAAATAAATAAGATAAAAGGTCTATGAGAGGTCTTTGAGGCCCCATCAGTGAGGGTGTTCAAGATAGGCTGGACATGCACGTGGTGGGCATGTCGTGAGCGGAGCCTGCTGGAGCTGGGGGTCAGACGAGATGGCCCAGGAGGCCCCTCGCTCTGTTTCTATGTTTCTATGTCTAATGAGGCTGTGGATGTGTTGAGTGGGGGGGGGGGGAGTCACTTCTTGCAAGTACAGACCAAAAACTGTTCCCAAGGAAAACCAAATGCATGTGTATATTAGGCAAAAGTGGCAGTTAATTCTATATTTGTTCAAGAAATGACATTCTACTTTTTAGACATCAGTCAGCAAGCATTCTGATGGTGTATGCATATGTGTCTAGAATTCTGCATGTGGGTTCTGGAATTAAAACTACAGTGTATTCAGATTCAGCATTTCTTTTCTCAACAAGATTTTAAAAATATTTAAGTGCTACCCATGCATCTCTTTGTCTCACCCTTCCAGGAGCATATGTTGATAATGTCATCCTAAGCAAACACGGTTTCACAAACTATGCCAATCTACCATCCATGGTGATCACCCAAGGAGAGGTGGTGGGTGCTCTTTCTCTCATGACATCCCAGACTAGCACACTTCTGCGGCGCGGACCTGTTTTCTTGACTTCCTTGTTGGACCAGTATGTTAAACAGCAGAGCTGTGAAGCTGTGGAAGCAACGGAGGTGGCGGAGACTCCTGACAATTCAGAAGGCCTTTGCTGAATACCCTTACTATTCCTCGCCTCAGATACAAATTACCATCTGTCCGTTGCATGTTCATGGCTTAGGTTGGGCGTCCTTAAGTTGACAGAGCTGATATCAGTTCAGTATATCATTTGGATTAAGAGGAGATAAAACTATGACCAGATTGTGTATGAGGGGGTGCTGGATTTCAGCTTTTTGTCGGGATATCAGGTCAGCCCTTGATTCCTATTTACGTTGGTTTAAGGTGTAATCCTATGCATGTTTAGACAGAAAGAAGTCCAACAGAATTCTCAGAATTTCTTCTGGGGCTGGGAAATTCTGGGTGATGTAGGATTTTTTTCCTATCTGAACATGCATAGGGCTGTATCCTTATGTAAAATCGAGCAGGCATCAAAGTAATGCAGCAAATCAAGTCACCTAATCAAAGTCTATTACAAATTATAACAAACTTGACAGACTGGTGAATTGAGAAACCAAGTATTAAATGCAGCATCATGCTCATCTCTGTGGAGGTTTTTACACTTAAGGACTTAAAGAATTATATCTCATGTTTGCAGTTGTAATATTATTAAACTCTTTTTTTAAGGATCCTGCTGTGTATATTACTGTATTAGACAACTGGCATTAAGGGAAGAAAATTGACATCGGCCTGGGTACTTTCTTTGAAACCAGATAGGATTTCTGCACCATGAATACATACCTGCATGTTATTAATTTAAATATTAGTTGATTTGCCATAATTTTCATTTTGGGAAATGCAAGAAGCTATGTATGACTGTAAAATTTATTTATTTTAGAACATTTATTCACCATTTTTCATCAGGGCTTTTTACTAACATCCAAACTATAACAACCAGATAAGAATAGACAATACTAATAAATAGACAGCAAAGGCAAGATAAAGCAATAGTTAAAATGTCTGAGAGAAAAAGAACAGCTTTACCAAAGCAGCAAACCATTAGCAATGTTGGTAAGCAGGAAAGCTTAATTAAAAATCTGTAAAAATATAAACAATATATAAATATTAAAAATATTAAAATGCCTAGAAAATAGGACAGTCTTCCCCTGGTGCCAGAACACTGGTAACGAGGGTGCCAGGCAAACTTGGGGGAGCCCATTCCAAAGGTGCGGCACAACCACCGAGAAGGCCTTCTATTCATCATCTCCCTCACTTCTTTGGAGGATGGTTCTCCAAGAAGTGCCTCTGACTCAAAGAAGAGGTAGGTGCGTAATGGGGAAAGGCAGTTTTTCAGGTATCCTGATCCCCAGTTGGCCATGATGTGCAAACAGGATGCTATGGGAAGCAATGCTCCACCAGGTACTTGGGTTCCAAGTTGTTCAGGACGTTAAAGGTAAGCACCAGCATTTCAAAGTGGGCTGTCCACTGCAATTTCTGCTCAGTCCCAACACACAAAGATGTATCAGAGCCTCCACTTACTTTCAAGCGTGTTTGTCATAGCCAACATGGTTAGAAAAACAATGTGCTGAATAAAAGCAAGCTTGGAGACTATTGGATGGTATGTTGGAAGAGGTCTGCCCACCCCTTTTACTCTCCTTCAGCTGATCACTACATAGAAGAAGCTGGCAAAATGCAAAGCTAATTTCTGCCTCTCATGTGATCCCAAAATGAATTTTGTGATACCAGCCAACTGTTCTTGAACCACTGAGAATTGAATAGCCATAACAAAACAAGTGGCAGTTCACAGCCCTGGACATAGTTGAGGATGTTCTGCATTTGACTGTAACCTTTACTTGAAGAGCTGTTCTATCCAAGTCCAGGTGAATGATAACCATAAAATGGAGATAAGGGGCTTTGAAGTTGCCCATCAACAGTACCTGGACCATAGACAACAGCCACACAGCTCACCTAGATAAGAGTCTTCCCCACTACAGTGGTGAGATGCATGGCATATCTATTTAAATTACAATTTCCTTATGTGCATTCATTTATATATATTGGCATATGCAGATTTTATACAAACCTAGCACCTCTCTTTTTGGCAATGAATAAGTGGCCGCCTTATTGAAGTCATTATTATCTAGACTCAGCCCTGGTGTTATAAGTACTGCTGCAAAATCCCAGTCAACTGGGAAGTAAGCTCTCGTGTTCAGAAGGACCTACTGTTCTGCAGAAGGAGGGATAGGATTGCAGTCAAATATGACTTCTGGCATTCAGAGTGTCAGTGTAGTGTAGTGGTGAGAGTTCTAGAGGGAAATGAAGGTCATTCCATGAGGCTGATTGGTGAGAGATTTGGGACAGATCAGAGGAAGTATTTCTTCCCATAGGACATAGTTAAACTATGGAACTCACTTTCACCAATTTGGCCTGTTTTAAAAGGGGATTATGCAAGTAAGGTTATCAATGCCTACTAGTTCTGATGGCTATATGCTACCTCCAGTATCAGAAGTGTTAAACCTGTGTACATCATTTGCTGCTGAAAATAAGGAGGGTGTTGTTGCCAGTCTACTCCGGGCATCTGACTGGTGGCCCCTGTGTGAATAGAGTGGACCCTTGCTCTGCTCCCAGATGCTCCTCATGTTCTTATATCCTTATGTTGGATGGGACTCAGAAGGTCTGGGTTATAGGTCCTCCTTGGCCATGAGACTCTCCAGGTTTGACTGACTGAACCTGTCCTAATCAACAGGCTTGCTGTGGGGATAACTTGGAGAGTATGATATTTGTATATGTATATCTCTTTAAGAAACCTGCAGCCACTAGATTCCCTTTAGGCAGGGCTCCTCTATTTTCTTTCGTGCATGCTTTGATGTCAGGCAGTCTAGTGCGTGGCTTTTCAAGTGCTAAGTCCCTTCTCATGTAGATATCGATAGGGAATGGTTTTGTGGAAGCTGAGCAGCTTATCCCTCGGAAAGCAAAACCTAGGGGTGGAATGCCGGCTGGGCATGCAAGCTCATCCCCACGTTAAGCATGCCCGCGGGCCATTACCGAGCGGAGGATGCGCACGCGCACCGCCTTGGGTTCCTTGCAAGAGGGAGAAAAGGCGGAATATCAGTGTAATCAAATTCGAGCCGCCTGGAACCAGACAGTCCTCCAAGAGGCCTGGCGGCAGAGGCGAGTCAAGTGCAGCAAAAGCGGATGCGAGAGGGGCCAAGCTGGCTTCTTTCGGCTTAGCTGAGCAGCGGCTTCCTGGTTCCGGTTTGCAGTGGCAACAGTAGCCGTTGCTGCAGGGTTTGCAAAAACGGAGAGTCCAGAGGAAAGCAAGACTCGCAGCGGCGTGCAGGTAGTTGCGGGGAGAAAGGAGCCCATCCTACTCTTGGAATGAGGAACGGGGGCGCAGGTCTTCAGCGCTGTGTCTGGGAGGTTATCTGGGCACCTCGTCCTCTAATTGCGGGAAGAGGGCTCCTTTTGGACTTTGCCCCGTCGACTTGGCAGATGGGGAGTGAAAGGTGATGCTGCCTGTTTCTATATTTAATAGGGGAAGTGTTGCAACCTGGCGAGGACAGCCAAGAGATTCGGAAGGAGAGCGAGGTAGTCAAGAGTAGGAGGGAGGGATTTTGTCCCATTTTCGAAGGTACCTTGGAGAGGGGAGGGCATCGTTGATCTCTGTGTCAAATAAAGTGGTAAGGAAAATTTGTTGCTAAAGCAGAGGAAATTGATGTGGAAATAAGATGGCTTTTTTGGGGGATGGGAACCACATCAATAGAAATAGATTAATGGAAATAGTGCCCATGCAACCCGTAGATCAGAGGACTGGAGGATGAATGAAATGATCCCCTGGCAGTGTAGCCCATTGTAAAGGCAGAGGTGGATGTAGAGCTTAGAGAATTGTTGGCAGTTGGGCCCATGGGAGAAGTTGGACCCCATTCAAAGATGGTGGTGCAGGAAGGAAGGAAGGAAGAATAACGTTGACTTTCGTGAGAGATAAACTGAATGATTAGATGGTGGATTTTGACTTGTTCATCTGCACTGATGAAACTTCCAAAGGTTGAGAATTCTGCTTTCCCATCAGAGGGAGAGAGAGAGAAGAATGAGTATGGGTGTGCCATCAGAAGATGCCTTTGCCCCAGTGCAAAGATATGGGAAAGCTTGAAGGTTTGATGTTGGCTAGGGAATTTTGCCCCATTGCTCAGAAAGAAATATGGATTGTGGGTGACTGAGTGCAAAGAGAGATGGAAAGATCAGGTTAAATTTTGTTCCATGGCATAGATAGGTAGAGGATTGCCCCCATGGTACAGAGAAAAATGAGGAGGGGGATAGAAGAGGAGCAATTGTGACTGCTTATGAGAAAATTGACAATGTGGTAAGGAAAGGGTTGCAGTTCAGTGATACAATATGTGATTTGCATGCTGAACGGTCCCACTTCTTGGTTTCTCTAGGTACAGCTGGAAAGAAATCAGGATTGGCAGCTTTCTATGTTTGTGTGAGCAAGATGGGAGTAAGGAAGGCCCTGTGATCAGATAAAAAGGAATTCCCTACAACACGGGCTTTGAAATGAACTTAGCTGAAGGCTGCTGAATGGCTGGTTTGCAAATGTACATGCAGGCTTGATTTTTGTACACTTGGGACAAATTCACACATACTTCACAATCGTAGCATGCAGCAGCGACATGCATGTATGTATGGGCTATCATGGGCTGAATGCCACAGAAAGAGTGTTTATGGTTCCTCCATCATAGTACATATTGCAATGAAGTTTAGGGAAATAAAATGATGTACATAGATTTATGAATCAGGCTTTGGTGACCTGAAAATGAATGCCTAGACTATCTCCACAGAAAAGCATTGCATTTGAATTCTTACTGGTTGCTATGAATGTTTTATCTGAGGAGTAAGCTCTGTGATGGCACATTCTCCCACCCACAAGTCATCACTTATTGTGACAATCATTAAGCAATGAACATGCACATGTGAAGCAGGCTTTATTCCAACTTGCTGCCCTGAGGCAGAATCTTTTATGCCTATAATGTTTTAGGGAGGTATTCATCTACACATTTTAAAAGGAGTTTCCTAAACTCCCTGGGCCCCTTATTTCATTACCGAATCACTCATAACGGTTAGGTAATTCTTCATAACAAGCAGGAGTTGCCAAATTCATAACAAGCGGAATTTTGTGGTGTTGCCTCCTTTCTAACAGGAATATGCCTTTCATGCTTCTAACCATCTATCCCCTCCAAACAGGGCATTTCACCCCACAGTCCTGTTTTCCTGTCATTCAATATCCCATGGCTGCAGAACATGATCAGACATCACTGGATTGTGGGTTGGGGGTTGATCCCCTTAGCTTTTTATTTAAAACTATTGTTTGTACTTCTGCTCACTTTTGTCCCCTCAGCATGTTGATAGCTCTCTCTCTCGTTTCTTAGTGGCCCCACTTTCTCATGGCGGCAGTGCTCACTGCTAGCTTTTGCCATTAAGAAGGAGTGATGTTGAATTGTAATTTGTTTCTTTGCAGTTTAAACTCATTATCTCTTGTCTGACTGTTCCTCTTATCTTTAGAAATATATGAAAATCATGAACATTCTAGTCCCTCTTTTATATATTTACATTCACGCACGCATGCACATATGCATGCACACACATGTGCATGCACACACACACACACTTTCATGATGAACCCTTCTCTAGGCTGAGGTCACCCAGTTCCTTCTCTTGCTTGTAGCTTTCTTCTGAATCCCTTCCAACATTGTCAAATATCTTTCCTGAGCAGTGGTACTCAGAACTGAATGTGCTGTTATTCTAAATGGAGTCTTGCCAGTAACCAAGTATGACAATTCTAGTAATTTTCCAAGGCTTTAAAACTCTGTTTTTATTGATAGTACCAAAGATGTCACTGGCCTTTTTGTGGCATACAATCAGAGGCCAGTGGATGTCAGACTCAGAACTTTTGCATCCTGTGTACAGTTCCAGTGGTGAAATGGGATATGTTTGGGCTGTCTGTCTGTCTGTTGCATGAACTTAATAACTGAGGTCATGAGAACAAAAGTAATCCTGTTGTATTTCCTCCATTACCACCTCTGATTTACTTTGGAAGCTCAGGAAAGTCACTTAGTGAATTATGGCAAAGGCTGGTGAGCATTTTGATTAAACAAGTATTGCAAATGCACCCAAAGGGTCATGATTAGAGTTGTACTCAGTGCAAGATCCTGGACTGTTGTTGGGTTAACCTTTCATGTGTCAGTCTTTGCCTCAGCTTCCGTTTGCTGCCACCTGCTCACCAAAGCGCTTCATTCTTGTCTTGAGGGGCTGTCTAAACAATTACAGTACTTCTCATGATTGACATGGCTGCTCTTTTACGCATAGCCAGACCTACTCCTGAAAGATAAATGTATTGGTGGTATCAATGATACTAGCTAAAAATAGAACCTCCACAGCCAGAGGCAGCAGAATACATCTGTTTCTAAGAGCAGAGAGCAAACAAGTTACCTCCATCATCTGAACTGGTAGCAACAAGGTGCTCAGGACAGCACAGAGTAGTGGTTAGAGTGTCAGATTTGAGCTAAAGGGATCTGGGTTCAAAGTCCCACTTAGCTTCTTATCGGGTGATTTTGAACCAAACACTATCTCTCAGACTTAGCTTCATCTCAGGATCATATTGTAGACAAAATGTAGATGCAGGAAGAACCTTGACTTTCATGAAGGAAAAGTGGGATGAAAATTTGCTGTCAATAAATAGCCTTTGAGGCATTCTTCTAAGGCAATTTTGTTCAAGAGTTTAGAAACATGTTGCTTTGTTCTATCTGGGCACAACTGCAAGCAACTTTTCTTTTTCTTTAAATGAAAAGCTGCTGTATAATCAGCTGAAACCTATTTTTAACACCAGAGGCAGGTGACTCAATCTGTGTGGATGGGATTGACAGATGGTTGGCAGCTTGGAAGTCTCTCCAAGTGACTGGCTGTCCTCTGAATAGGGCGTTCCCCATGCAGGTGCTTAGTTCTCTTTACAATTGTAGCTTGTTTGTGTGCTGATTCTAAAAAGCCTGCATGTAAATATTATTATTATTATTACTATTATTATTATTATTATTATTATTATTATTATTATTATAACATTTCTATGCCGCCCCTTGCCGAAACCTCGGGGCGGCTTACAACATGATAAAATACATTGAAATAGGCGTTCATATCCAAATAGGCGTTCATATCCAAAAACCTCCTGCTTAAAGAAAGAAATATGATCAGGGCCTCTGTTTCCAGCATTCAGGGGTGAGAAGCAACATCCATGGAAAAGCAGGAAGTTACAGCTTGGGGAAATCCCAAGGTTGGCAGTAGTACAAAGCATTTTAGGGACTAGGGGTCCTAAGGACAAGGGAAAACCTCTCAGGCTCCCCATCAAGGGCTTAGTATGCTCAGAGGCTACAGAAGGCTAGCAGGGTGTTTTAGGGGAGGGGGTAGAAAGGAGTATTCTGAATGGTGGCATTCCACACTTCAAAGGAGTGTCAAGGAGTGATGCATGTGTGATCCAGCAGCAGGTGCTTTTTTGCAAGGCAAACCCTGATGAAATGTTGACAAGCCGCTACCTGAGCTCTTGTGCAGTTCCCTTTCCTCTCAACAGGGCTTGTGCAAGAGCACTTCCCATAGGATTATGCTGCACACTTGTAGCATTGACAGTGGGGTAGAAAGAGAAGAAAACCTGTTGTACTATGGTATTGGGCTTGTCCAACACTGGTGAAGTAAAGCTTCCTTTCTGTTTTTATTCTTTATGTCTCTTGTCTTCATGGACCTTTGGTCCCAGGCAAAGTAATTATCCCAGAAAGCTTTTGAGTTTCACTGAATAATTGTGTTACCAAAATGCTTTCATTCTGTCACCTCTTAATTTTGTTTGCTCTGCTTTTGAATTTTTATTGATACCACTTTTATAAATATATGCTGTGCTTTTACATATTTTGTTAGCTGTCTTGTTGATCCAGTGTTGAACGATGGGCTTCCAGTGCGGTCAGAAGGCCAGGGAATCTACATCCCTGGGGTGCAGTCTATGACATGCAAACATAGGACTCTGCATCTCAAAGGGAGAAAGTCTAGGTTGTTCTTTGGTGTTGTTTCTCTCTCAACAACCCAGCATTCTGGGTTTGCACATCAAGATAAAAAGTAGGAGGTTACAGTTTTTTTGATTCTTCAGCATAATGAAAGAGGGCATGTGGTCAGGAGTCATCATTCTCCCTTGCCCCTGATCCCTTGTTTTGGTAACCATGGATACACTGTGTGTACACTATTTCAATAAGTTTGTGACATAGCATTTCATGAAAAAAGTAATTGCTTATAGAAGTACTAGGAGCTGAGTTTTCATGTCAAGGCATATGTTTTCCTTGTGAGTCGCCCCGAGGCTTCAGCGATGGGTGCGGCATAGAAATGTTATAAACAAACAAACAAACAAACAAACATTTACTTATTTCCTACATTTTCCTCCAGAGAGCCCAAAGCAGCATGCACTGAGCCTCCTCTTCTCCATGTCCTCACAACAACTCTGTGAAATAGGTTTGGGCTGAAAGTCAGCCTGAAAATCACTGGTCCATAGTAACCTGGTGAGCTTCATGGCCATGAGGAAATGGGAGCCTGGATCTCCCCTGCCCAGCTCTAACCATCATTCCCCATTAGCTCTTTCCTTTAAACAGACAAACAAGCAAACAAATGATACCAGTCTGCAATGAATGGGAATTCTCCATAAAAATTACATTACAAGAAAATAAACCTTAATAATTCTAAAAATATATATATACATTGGGTTGTAAAACATGTTAGTCTTACTTAATTCCTATTCATTTGAATGGATCTACTTGAAAGGATAAACGGTGAATACACACCTGTGTTTACAAATGGAGTTTTTAAATTTTACAAAGTAAATGCAGGGCTCAGTCCTGCCTTGAGGATCTGCCTGCTGAAAGGTGATAATAGGATACAGAGGAAATCCCACTATACTAGTGGAAACACCAGATATACAACACCATGGCAAATATACTGGAGGAAAACGTCCCAGTTACGCCGGTGGAGCTGATTTGCTACAGAATAGCTGAGCAGGACTGGAGTTAAGGGATGCCACAGTCACATGCATCCTACACTTCTTCAGCCCCTGGCCGTGTCCCCTCACTGGTGCAGCTTTAAACCAACCCTTGACCTAATGCAAATGATTTCTCTCCCATTGACTCCAGTGGGAGATGAGAAAACTGAACAACTGCTGCTTTGCTGGTGACTATCGTATCCCTGTTTCCTCAGCAGACCATGGGATGTTTTTGCAGGACCCTGATATAAAAATCCCCAAACAAGGATAATTCAGGCAAGAGAGCATGTGGTCTGGGCTTGCATATTTCTGACTCATTTAAAGCTTCCTAGGAGGGGAACTCCAGGGACAGAAAGTGGGGGAAAAGGTGTAAAAGTGGGCCAGAGGATGCCCCTTCTTTTCCCCCACCCTAACTGTGGAGCACCTCACCCCAACTAGCCCCTGCCCTGTGGCTAGGCACCGGATTCGGCATCATGGCTCACTCAGACCCACTGTTTGAGGGAGAAAGTACCTTGTTAAAATATAAAGAAAGGGAGAAAGGAGTAGGGATTACAGAAAAAAGGCAAATAGAGAGCAGCAAGGAAGTACAACGTACAGAATCTCAGATGATCCCACACCTGCAAACTCATATCACACCTCTCAAGCACTACAACAACACAGCTAGCCCTCCTCTAATCTTTACCAACACGTAGCTGTCCGATGATGGAGCTTCAGTCTTGGGCCCAGGGTTCAAGTCCTCATACCAGATCAGCACCTGACAGGGGACATATGATCTTCCTTCATTTTTTACCCCCCCTCCCCAAGTTGGGGGGGGGGTGATATCAGCTGCCAGTCCAAAGGACAACTTTCCCACCTGTTAGCTGTCACACCGAGATTGTCCAGAGCTGGCAGTTCCCTCTTTCGGCGTCCTTCAGTCTGGCTGAAGAGATAGCATAAGATGGAAACATCCCCGCTAACCTTAGCAGTAAAAAATCCATGATTATATAAATCACTCCTTGGAGAAAGCAATTTAAATTCCCATCCCATTAGGGTCTGACTTCAGCTCTTTCCAGGTATCTGTTACAAAGGGCATTTTGTGCAAAGCTGTATTGGACCTGAACATCCCATGGCGGCTTCTTCAGTGAAGTATCTTCAGGGCCTGGCATGATTCCAACCTAGCTGGATTCTTCATAGGCTTCTTGGTCCAGCTAAGCCACGTTTGAGCAACGCAGCCTCGATTGTGCAATCTGTATGGGGCTCATGAGGGGAGAGAGCAGGGGGAAATTTGACAGTTGTGGGGAGATCAGGGCACCTGTGAGGGCTGCAGGAGAGACCCTGGAGGACTGCATGCATCCCACAGGTTGTGCCACCCTGATTGAAACGTGTGCTGCCTGCTTAGACTCTCACCAGCCACAGAGAGAAAATAACTTATTGCCACTTATTGCAAGGAGAAGCTGGTTATGAAAGGGTAGCATAGAGCAACACAATAAAAGCAGAAAAAGCTATGGGGGCGGGGCTGGATGAATGCCCTTGGGCAAGTTCAGCTGGTGGCAGTGGCAAGGTCTGGCAGGCTGCCTGTTACTTATACATCCCCAAATGCCCTGGAGGTAATGTGGAGCATTATAGGAAATGTTAAAGAATGGATGGCTCTCTACAGCCAGCCACTCAGAAGGTCTGCAGATGAGTGAGCAGGCCAGGACCTACCAAGCTACCTGAAGTAGCCCAGTGCTGACAGTCCCCTGCAAATGTTGTGTGTTTATGTATGCTGTGCTTCATGTCAGAGGTGCAGGTGGCTGGCCTACAGTAGAGGAGAAAGCCAAACTGTGCCTACATTCAGGAGCCTGTAAGAAGCCTTCCCCAACCTTCCCAATATATAATCATTATTATATATGATAATATAATATTATTTTTAATAGATTTAAAAGCAACAAGAACTGCCACTACTACTATTCTATAGTGCCTGAAGAATAAGGAGGACACCTGGTACTAAAAAGGATCATAATGGGGGTGCCAGGTTAGCCTCTCTGGGGGGGGGGAGGGGAGATTGCATAACCAGGGTGCCCCAACTGAAAAGGCCTTATCAGTAACACCTGCCTCTCCACAGTTGGCAAGGCTACTTGGAAGGTTTCTAGAAGTTATCTTAGCATCTGGGCACAAGTATGTGGGACAATATAATTCTTCAGGTAACCTGAACCAAGTGTTTTAGGGCTTAGAAAGTTAATATCAACACTTTGAACTGGGCCAGGGAACAGACTGGAAGCAAGTACCAATTGTTTTCAAAGGCATCTCTTCCTGTAATGCATTGATTACAGTCCAGCAGCAAATCTGCAGGTCACCAGTTGGGAAGAGTTATTGTCAAAGCAATCCTGCTTCTTTGATGACAACCCCATATCTGTTTTGGAAAATGGGTATCATAGTGGGAATGAAAGCAATCCCCCTAACAAAAATCTGCCTCTTTTTCAAATGCTTGGAAATGCTGCAATTCTGGATCAGTTACATTGACCATGGAACTGGGTGTTTCACTGGGGCAGAATTTGTGAGAATTTATTTTCTAGGAGGGCTTGCTAAGCTGCTTTTCTGCTCCCATCTCCCTCATGACTGGAGTTGCTGCTTTTGCGTTGTGAAGAAGCCTCACATTCTGTGCTAAACAACTCCCTCTCTTACTTTTTCTTCATGCAAACGCAATTATGCAAATCAATACAACATGTTTGCAAACGGGCTTAATTTGCATCATCATTGCTCAGTTTGTTCAGTTCCAGATTGTTGCTGAGAGTTTCCCCCCCTTCTTTTTGCTATATATGGAGAAATTGGGAGCAGCGCAGTGTAGTGACAGAAGGAGAAGGAGAAATGTGTGAGTGTCGAGCTGGCCATATGGGAAAGTAAGGTAGCTATGGGGATGTATACAGAAAAGTTTCCTAACACCGCATCCTTTTGCAATTTGTCTCAGTCCAGCAAACACAATCTGTGAGTGGAAATTGGGGTTTGATGCACAAATCAGCTGCAGAAATGACAACTCAGTGCAACCAGTCATTCAGATTTAGCCCCATAGATTACCCCCATAGCCAGTGGGGTGGTGGGGCCAGGGCCTCAGGGGCACAGTGCTGGCACTCTTTTTTAATTAACAGGGACAAGGGCATCATCTGTCACCCTGCCAGAATTCCATTTCCTCTAATGCATTTTCCAGCAACAATATACGGTTCCCTCCTGTAACGGGAAGGATCTTACGCCGAGTGCGTCCTGAACAGGCAATTAAGTTCTATTAGGAGGTGAAAACTCCTTTAGTTGGTTTGTAGATATGGATCAGCACAACTGCTTGGATTTTGGCACTCCTCTTGGAGATGAGGCTTTGTGGAATGACCTAATGAGGCCCCAGTCATCAAAATTTACTCATCCATGGCAGCCACAGGACATCCAGTACATCTAAAGGGCACGAGTCAGGCAAGTTTAAGGCAAGTTCCTTTATGTTTTAAGTGTCTGTTAACCTGGAAGGCTGGACATGTGGAAATGTACAACCAGCAAGAATTACACAGGAGGTCCTCAGGAACCCTGTTCCTGCTCTTAGTCTGCCTTTGGCACCTTAACTTCTGAATGGGACGGAAAGCCACCTTGCCTTTATTTCATGCCATAGAACTTTTGGTATCCTGCATTCATTTTCTGAACCACAGTTTTTGAAAACCTAGTTTAAAAGAAAGCAGCAGCTAGCTACAGTGTGCTAAGTGTATGGAAGCTAAATCTTTAGCCTGAGCTTAATCAAGCCATGGAGGGTGGGGGTGAGGGCAGAATGAGAAAAGGTAAGAAAGGGATATGGCTGTGATCAGCCATAACAATAAATGATGGTTTCTCATTGCAAGAAGGAGCTTCTGCAAGCCTTGGGCTCACCTGCTTCCCCTTCAAGTACTGCTTCAACAAGTAGAGCAGGATCTTTCCCCTTCATTTACAATTAGCTGCAAAATAGTATCACATCCAAAACCTGCACTGTGTAATCGTAACTATGGTTTATTGAAATGAGCGGCTGAGTAGATTATCCAAAGCAAGAAAAGCAGCAGCAACTGAAAAAGTGTAGGCAGGCAAGCTGATGAGTTGGGGGAAAGACAGGCTGTGTAAATGGGGTTGGAAGAGGCAGGTCCATGTTAATAGTTGGAAAGTTTTAGGTATTTATATTTTAATATTGTATTGCTGCTGCTATACTGTGAGGTAATTTGTATAGAGGTATTGCTGTTTGTATTTTTAAGGGAGATTTTTTAGAGTCTTGTGTTTTATCTGGATATTGTACTTGGGGTTTTAATGTCTGTAAACCACCCAGAGAGCCCTCTGGGCTATTGGGGTGGTATATAAATGCAATAAATAAATAAATGTTAGGTATCCAGTGGAGAGGTGGGAAAGGTGATAGTTGTGAGAGCACTGCGATTTTAATTTCCCCTTTCCCTCTGCAATATCTGGCAAGCCCATCTAGTCCTCTGCACATACCCTTAATCTATTGCAGAAATTGCACATAACAGTCTTCCAGTTTTTCTGCAATGAGGACTAAATATTAGTCCTTTTTTTAAAGTGGAGGAAAAAAGCTAAGATTTTCAGCAATTTGAAGAATCTTAATAATGTACAGATGAAATTATGTGCAAATGTGGATGAGCTAAGAAATGCTTTATTCTACAAATAATCATCTACCATGCCTTCAGCAACAATAATGAACATCCAATATCCAAATTCAGCTTTGGCGTACAAACTGAAGACCACCAATTTTGAATTGTATTCATTGTTTTGTGTTCATGTCAATAACTTGATGGATACAAGGGCTTCCTGGGATGCTTCCAGATGAGGATTTTATGGCACCGTTGCCCATTTCATTCCTGGAAGTTTATGGGGGGGAGGGGCAGACATCATCTTCTATTCTGGCCCCTCTTGTGTTTTCTTACCACTTCCTCTGGCCTTTTCCTTAGCTCAGAAAATCTGCTAAGGAGAAAAAAATAGAGAAATGAACAAAACATCCTGATTGCTAGTGCTAGGACCGCTTCATCTGGAAGCACCCAGTCTGTCGTCATTCTTTGGTGCAAGTTCCTGATTCTTTTATACAGTGTGTACGGCCTCAGGTGAAATCCAACCTCTGAGGAACCCCACCAAAGCTACACCCTTTCTTCATCCATTGGTCATTTGGTGGTTTCCTGGCCTTTCCCCCATTCTATGAGGATGAAGGGCCTCTCCTTGTGTACTTTTGATATCTTGACCACACCTCTTTTGCTTTGATCCTGCCTAGAAGAATTTCTCCAAAATGGAATTTGACCCGTGGACTAAGAACGTTCTTGCATCCCTGCTCTTAGCTTTTCCTTCTAGGAAGTTTGTAAGGCTGCTGCACTACTGGTTAGTCAACCTGTCCGCCTGTGTTTCCTCTTCTAACAGCCAAGCCTCTGAATGTGATGCTGCGCAGGTTAAGGCAAGTTGCTGACCGAAAGGTGCATCCGTGATGCTTCCTTGGCATCCAGAGGGGACATCAGCAAGAGAGGCAGCCTTCCCAGGAATGGGTAGTCATGAGAGAGATCCCTCTTCTCCCAAAAGGGTACCACCCCCATCCCGGTCCAACAGCACTGTATCATCTAGGCACAGCATTGTTCGGCAGGTATGATTTCTTCCCACTGGCTAACCAATCCCCACACATCTTTGTAGGGTGGCTGGGAGCCCTGCTTTACACAGGGCACTCCTCTGTTTGAAGGCATCCTCAGAGGCCATGAAGTTGACCAGGAGCAATTAGCTTCTGGGCAATGGATTGAGCAGGCACATAAGTCAACTAGATACAGCCTTCCTCATTATTGTGAAATGTATTGTATTTCTCTTTAAATTATGGTCATTAATTCTAAATTTGCCTTTGTGCACACACTGTGGTGTGCAAATGTTATGCAATTTGGTGTTCTCTTAGTGACATGTTTGCTGTGCAGGTGCATCCGTGACGCATGTGTTGTGTGGGCCTTTGTGATCAGAGGGTGGTATGACATAAAGTCAGACCCATCTTTCCCAATCTGGTGTCCCCCCAGATGTTCTAATCCATAGCTTCCATCATCCCCAGTCAGCATGGCTGGTGGGCAGGAGGTGGGAGTTATAGTCCGAAACATCTGGAGAGCCACAGTTTGACAAAGGTGGTCTTGGCATTAATGAATAGGTACATTGTTTTAGTGGTCCTTTGGAGCCACAGCCTAAAGCTTCAGCGAGAGTTTTTTCACTTTGGGTGAAAACAGTCTTCCCCTTATTGCTAATGCTTTTGTCTGTACAGATGTTTTCCTTTCTGTGTGCTCTCAGAGTTCAGAAAGCTGGGAGGTGGTGGATGAGCTGCGGATCCAAAGCGGGGTCATCCAGGAGCCTGAGAGGCAAGAGGGCTACTTGCTAAAGAAGCGAAAATGGCCCCTGAAGGGCTGGCACAAGGTGAGGGCTCTGGGTTTGCAGGCTTACCAGTGGAATGGCTGGCCCTCTGTGGTTGCTCTGCTTTGAGGGGACCCCCTGCGCTGCCAGACCGCCAAATCCATTTCAGGGGCTTGAGGATGCTCTCAAACAGTTCCTTTTCCTCTGAGAAACAAGTGCACCCTCCAATACACAGTTCTATGGCCAAACAATTCATCCTAAATTAATGATAAATCATGTTGAACCTAAAAGTCATTGTTCGTGGCTAATCATCACATCATTTCCCCCTCTTTTAAAATATAATTGTTCAGCTGTTTTAGTCTCTTCCTGCAGGATGTCTCAAAAGTCACCATACATAGGGAAAATGGGAAAATATAGCAAAATGTACCTTTATTTACAAAATAAACATTGCAGAATCTTACAAAATATTTAAAAATATTCTCTGCATGTTGGCCACCTCTTTCAGCAAACATGAAGTCTCCTCTTATAAAGTTTTCTTCTTATTATATTATTAAATATTATATTTTTTCCTATGTATGGTGACTTTTGGATGCCCTGTGGATGTGTTTATCAGTTGAAAGAGTACAGAGTAAGCTAGAACAAACTCAGTTCAATGTTCTCTGCAACTGTGAACTTGTTATGTGGCCTTCGACAATCCACTGTCTCCCTTCCTGCAGTATGCAAACATAGGCATGATAATAATGCTGAGCTACCTCAAAGAGTTCCTGTAAGGATTTTCATTCTCTCCCTTTCTGACATTTGAGCCCATACTTGTCTAGCCAAATGGCACCACCCAGGAACAAGAGGGAGAGCGTCAGTGTTTAACCTCAGCAGAGCCTTGACATCTGCAGAAGTTAAAATCTTTGCGGGCGGGAGAGGTAAGAGCAAAAACTGCTCGGAACAGTCCAATGAAGACTGGGTGAGTTCAATGGCCACAAAATGCAGATGGATTATTGGAAGGCTGAGAGAGAGAATGGACTGATGCATTCTGGGAGATGGTGTGGCTGGTTGGTTCAGACCCCGAAAGGGAGCAATTCAGGCTGCAGCATTTTCTTCCTGATCCACCTTGGACAATTAATAACAGCAGTTATGACAATGACAACTACAATGAAGATGAATCACTTACTAGACCATATTTCCACCCTCTCACGCTAGTAGACTCTTTAGAACAGCCTTCCCCACCTGGACCCTCCAGCTGTGTTCAGCTCTAACTCCCAGCATGGCTGGCTGAGGCATGTTGGGAGTTGCATGCCACTGTTTTCGAGGTTCTTCTACCACCTTTTACGATCACACACATGTATGATCACACCATGATTGTTCAGGAGAGCAAGCAATCCTAAGGCCTGGCCAGTGAACTTTGTATGAATCCCTGGGATGGATCCCTGCAGCAGATGCCCTGCTTGCTTGAATTGATTTAGACAAGCCAATTATTCTTGGGTATTAGTGACTTCTTCCTTTTGTCCCTTTCTTATAGCGTTATTTTGTTTTGGAAGATGGAATCTTGAAATACGCCACCACACGCCAAGATGTGAGTACAGCAGGAGGGAGAGTTTGGGCGATTTCAGTGTTGTGGGGTTCCCAGGGGTCCAGGAGTTCTAGTGGTCAAGGGGGGGGCAATTGGGAAACACCGATTAATAGGTCATAGTTAAAAGGGAGGGGCGGTATTCCATTCCCCAGCTTGACTCTGTCTGTGGCTCCTTCCTGCCAGGTCTTGAAAGGGAAGCTGCATGGTTCCATTGATGTCCGCTTGTCGGTCATGTCAGTCAACAAGAAGGCCCAGCGTGTGGACCTGGACACTGAGGAGAATATTTATCATCTCAAGGTAGTGGGTGCAAAGAGGCACCTCTCTCAGGTTGGGAGGGGGATGGGATGAGCCAGGAGCCTTAACAAAATGCAGTTTGAAATGTGGAAAGGGGGAAAGCTCAGGGGAGACTGGAGTACAAATGTGGGTTCATTGGCACCTTAGGCATCCTATGATTTCAGCCCTCAGTCCCTCCAGCCTGGGAAATACAAGAGCTTAGCTGCTGCGAGGAAGCATACGGCGAAAGTCCAGGAAAGGATCCAGAAAATGTTAGCAGAAAGCAGGTTTCTGTTTGCTTACATGCTGTGCTGTTTGCAAGAAATGTTGCTGAGCCTCGGAAATGAGAAAATGCTTTCCGGAGTAGTCATGCGGGCAATAATCCTTCTATTATCTGACAGGAGGAGGTCCCCATGCATTCGCTAGTCTGAAATCTTACGCAGTGAGCACCGCTTAGCCACATGAATGCAATTGTCTGTAGCTTCCTCGCTCAGGCCAAGATGTGTGAAGACCCGCTTCTGCCATTTGTTTGCCTGGCGAGGAGTTGTTGACCTGTGCTTTAGCGCTCAGGAATCAAATTGCAAGCAAGCCACAAAGACAAGGGGCCCATTCATGGGAGGAATGTGACAAGTGTGAAAAAAGCTGCCTCCCCGCCCATGGTAGGTCAGTGTATACCCATTGCTGTGTTGAGGATCTGGCTTTAGCGCATGTTTTTGTGACATTTCCCCCAAAAGGTGGAAAGCTGGATCTGTATATGTGACATACATGCTTGCCAAAGGCTGGGGGCCCTCACTTGGGGGCTTTCGTGTTGTCTTTCTGGCTTCCACTGTGAACCAGAAGGCTTTGTAAAGAGACCTTGGACAACACTAGAACAGTCCTTACCTGAGTTGTCCTCTTCACCTTTCTGTTTTTAAAAGGCTTTAATCTGCAGCAAGAAGGACTAACAAATGCCTCCTCCCCTTCTTGACTGTAAAAACTCAGATTCTCTTATTCAGATGCAGTCATTGAACATAGGTTGGCAGGGCATATTTGATAAATTCATTGCCAAGGTTTAACTGTGAGTATCTGCTGAGTTCAAATCCCTACCTGCTTTTGGAGGTGAGCCTATGAATCCATTTCAAGAACTTTAGAATCTGACCAGCAGAGGGCAGAAAAAATACTTCTGGTTTCAAATATCAGTGCCAATTGTTATTTTTTTTTTGGTGGGGAGGCAGTTCATTCTCCAACCTGGCAGGGCCTGCCCTACCATTAGGCAAAACAGGGCAGCCTTCTGGCACAACCAGGAAGCTGATTTTGAGGGTCATGAAAGAACAGCGGTGCTTGAATATTGAATCTGTTTTGCCTGTATTTTTACTGCCGAGGAGAGGCACTCATGGGATTTTCTGCCTCTGGTGCCTCTGGTGTGGTCATGCTACATACAGTGCACTTTGACTTGGGGAGTGGGTGCCATTTGCTCTGCTGGCTAACACAGCAAAATGTCCTGGGCCAGCCCTCTTGCTCTGCCCCAGTTTGTGCTTTTAATGTTCTGATGTCCCCTCTCCACACTTCATCCACTCTAGATCAAGTCCCAGGAGCTCTTCAATAACTGGGTGGCCAAGCTGTGTTCACACCGCCAAGCCGATACCTCCCACAGGCAGTACCTGACCAGCAGCCATGGCGGGAGAGGCTCCCATCCTGCCCAGGTGAATTAGGGACCTCCTGGTGCTATGTAAGAAGCGGTGGTGGGGCGGCGTTTGGCTGCCTGGCTTTGTCCGTGGCTGCATGTATGCGTGCGTGATGATCTGTGTATGAGCAGAGGGAATGCTGTATTCCAGTCCCTCGTTGGTTCTCTTCATGGAGAGGGGGGCGGGGGGGGGGGAGATACTATTTTGGAGACGTTCCCAGGGGCTACATTCCAGTGGTGTGGGGGCCAGAGGCAAGAGGGGTATCCCCCCCTCCCTGCCCCCATGCCAACCTATTTTGGCTTAATGCTCATACTGCCTGCCATCAAGCCTTAGAAGAAGCATGTCAGCTGTTGAAAATCAGGAGAGAATGGCACTGAAGCCTGGTGGGATAGCCAAGCAATCGGCAGTTGGTGGAAAGCGGGTGAGGCCAAGGTCAGGAGGCATCCTGGAAAACTAGATTTGGTCCTGAGCACCCCTCTCCTAGCAGGATGAGACATGCCCAGCTGTTGCAGAAGGCACTTCCTTTATTAAATATGGGCCAGAGTGAGCCTCTGCAATTCCTGTGGATTTGATTAATCCAGTCACTATAGACATCTGACATTTTCTGCTGGTAAATTGGGCGGGCTGCCTGTACAAGAGCATCACTAATCCCACTGAAATGTGTATTCCCAGACACCACTGTTTATGGGACATTTTGTAAGTCAGAGGCTAAGTTATACCATGGCAGGGCCCAATAGCAACTGCCATGTTTTATACAGTCACTTCCAGGAGAAGCAGAGTCTTCCTGCTGAATAAAAGGCCAAAATTCCTGGCTGGATCTCTGGTGATCCTAATGCACCATTCGAGTTTTCTAGAATTAACCCTACAGTTGAGATGGAAAGCAAAGAATGGCCATTAGCTGCCCCATCCTCTTCCTTTCCCCTTCCTCAGAATGTCTCCGAGCCCCACATGGGAAAGGAAAGGCAGGGAAGGGTGGCCTGGTATGTCTGGAGGCCAGTATTTGGCTTTCCAGTGCAGCCAGCCAATTCAAACCATCTTTTGGAGAAAATTGAACATCGAAAGTAATCCCACTGCTGATTGGTAAGCTTTGGGGGATTAGGAAGGAGGCAGTGAGAAACAACCAGAAAGGGAGGAGAGGTTGTTTTATATACTCCTCTAAGCATCACCACTGAAATGGATTTTGCATTGTGCCTTGTGGGTATGCAATGTGATGGTATCTGGGGCTCAGCTCCACTCACTGTCTTATCGTTCATCACCAAACAGGTCCCCTTTGCAACCACTTTGTGTGCAGCTGGGACCTCATGGCTCCCAGTCTGTGGAGTACTCCTGACAGTTTCCTCAGGTTTCCAAATGTGCCTACAGGCCCAAAAAATTGGGTACCCCCTTCTGTAGCCTATGAAAGGGGCTGAACAACTGGAATTCTAGCTTCTGCCTTGTCTCCCGCCAGCAGGCTTGCAGCTCACGGCACCGCATTCTGACATCTGAAAGTGCCCCTGCCTTGTCTTCATTGGCCGGTCCTCGAGATAAGGTGAACTCTTGGCTCAGTGACAGCAAGGGCCTGGATAGGTGCTCAGCAGGTGAGAGGGCATTTTCTTACCACTTGCTGCTCCTCCTCCCCCCTCGCCAGTTCTGTCCTCCAGACCTGCTTGCCAGCCCCTGCTCTTCCTGGATCACTATCCCTTCATTCTGTCTGCACCTGCTGTGACCCGTTAACCCTTTCCTCCTCCCATTATTTCCATTTTCCTTTTATCTAGTGACAGGGCAGAACTTGTCTCTCTTCTCTCACTAGAAGCACTCCCCAGGCTAGGGGTGAGGTGAAGGTGTTGTAGATACAGGGGGTGTGGGGAAGGAATGGTGACTCTTTACAACTCAGGACACGGCCATCTGGGGAACTCCAAGGGTTGGCTGTCAGGCCCTGAGGTTCAGCACCTCTGCTTTAGAGCTTAGCTGGGGTTAAGGGTTTGAACCGTGGTTTTCTGACTTGGTTCTGAGTCTCATTATGTATGGTCCTGTCTGCCCATAAGTTTTGACAGGCAGGATGGTGGCCAGTGATCAGTTCCTATCTTCTCAGGCTTTGTTGAACCTGGCCAAAGAACAGGCTTGGTTCCAAACTATGCTTGTAGTCCAAATCCATCCATCCATCATTTTATTTATTTATTTATTTATTTATTTATTTATTAAAACATTTTTATGCCGCCCCATTCGCTGAAGCTTCGGGGCAGCTTACAACACTACAATCATCCATCCATCCCATTCTTCTAGAGCAGATGGTTTGAACTATGACTTGCATATTCTCTGGCTTTCAGAGGTTTAAATCCAGAAGATCTCTGGAGGCCACCAGCTTGCTCTGTAGAGATCCCTCTGTGTAGTTTGTGTTCTCTTCCAAATGCAGATTGATCAGACAATTGACATCCTTATCAAGCAGGAAAACCTGCCTCCTGACTTCCTAGTGTGTTCCTATTGTGATTTGTTGAAGGCATCACCTATGCAGCTGCCATCACCGTTCCCTACCTCTTCTGATAATGTTTGGTTCCTTTTTTCTCCAGAACTCTCAGAATGTCAGGGAAAGCTTCAGGAGCTGAACCGCATGCTACAGAGTTTGGAATCTCTGCATCGCATTCCTTCTGCCCCTCTTATCTCTAATCAGGTATGAACTTGGGGGTGGGCAAGGTTCCCTCTGCACAAAGATTCCTGATTCATATGTTATGGGAAGGTCATTGTTTCCACTGGCTTTCTGGATCTCTTGCACAGCCTCAGCCCTCACTGGTTAGGCTGCTTTGCATGGGTTTGTACCACTCTTGTAACAACTGCCAGACTGCAGAATTCCCGCTCTGTACTTGAATGCAAAATAGGCCTTCGGTAGCTCAGGTCGCAGATTATTTCTTGGTTTTACAGACCTCGGCAGGTACAGAGAGACCAAGAAAGGGGAAGAGGTCTACTCGGATATGGTGCACTCAGAGTTTCGCAAAGGATGACACCATTGGCAGGGTGAGCTGGTTTGGGTTTGGTGGTGTGTGTCCTGACATGGGGCAGGATGAGACCCTGTTTTGCATTGTCATGGTGTTGAGCACAGAATGCCATTTTAAGCAAGGTGGAGGAAGCAAGGATGTGATGGGGCCTCGGTTGGGTGTCTGAACTCAGGTGTTTGGCTCCTACAGGTGGGGCGCCTGCATGGCTCTGTACCCAACCTCTCGAGATATTTGGAATCCTGTCAGAACCAAGCCATTTTTAGTGTCCCTCCAGAATACAGCCAGCTGCAGAGAAGTTTCTGGATCTTAGCTCAGAAAGGTGAGCTTGTGGCGACTTTTAGTTGGCTGTTTAGACCTGCAAAACTGTGTCTTTTACCTGTATTTCTTTCTTCTATGGGCAGAGTGAAAAACCCTCTTTTCCATCTCTTTCCAGAAAGAAAGTGCCGTTAGAATGAAATATTGTTTTATGAATCTCTGTCCTTGTTTGTTTTTTATACATTCCCCATTTCCAGAGCCATGTGTACTCTTTACAAGGATAAATCACTGTTTTATGGCCTTGTAATCCAAATTATCTTTCAAGGAAAGTTAGACTTTGTGACCTCTAAAGGTGTGTATGGGATGGGGGAAGGGAAATCGAAGTCCGGTCCCCTGATTCTTCTCTCTTTCACGCACTGTTCCACTCCATTTCTTGAAACGGGCATTGCCTATTTTCAGTCATGGAGGCTTATATTATTATTATTTTGATTTGCATGCTACTACACTAGCCCACATCTGAGCTCTCTGTGTGGCTCACAGCCCTTGGCTTCTTTCTTAATAAAGCTGGATTTCTAATGGTTCTGGGACCCTTGCCCAGTAGCAGATTCCTGGGAATACTGGAATATGTCTTCTGCTTGTGTCTTGCATCCGCCAGTTCACGAGTCCCTCAGCAGCGTGTTAGCCGTGCTAGCTGCGGAGCGAGACCGTCTGCAGGAACTGCAGCAAACGCTGGACCCACAGCGTCCCGCTACACTTTCTGCCCAGGGTGGCCATGGGGGCAGCATCAGAACTTCAGCAGCTGGGGTAAGGGACTGCTTTCCTCTGCCAGAATTTCCAGTGTCTGGTTTCAGTTTCTGGCTTGGCGTAGCAACTTCCATTTTGCAGTGCCGGAGGCTCTTGGAGCATCACCATAAGGTTGTGCTATGGGAATGGTGTGGATGCAGCCAGCTCTCCTCCATGCAGTGCTCTCAGCTCAAAGGAAGTGCCTGTCTGGTTGTCCTATATGATGGTACCTCGCCTTTTGGAAGGGGAGCATTGCCCAGTTGTGATCTATGAAGCCCTGTTCTGCCACTGAAGAATGCAAGGGGAGTCCTGCTGGATCAGGCCAGGGGTCCACCCAGTCCAGCTTCCTGTTTTCCCAGTGTCCAACTGGGAACCTCATGAGCAGGGTATCATAACCCCTTGTGGATCCTGTTCACGGGGCAAAGGGCCTCTGATCACGGAAGCAGTCTATATGGCCATCTTGACTAGTAGCTATCGATAGCTGAATCCTCATCTATGTACGTATCTCCACCCTGTCACTGTCTCAAGTACCTGCCTGTCCCCCTCCAGGCTTCTCTGCAGACACTGGACAATCCTGAATGTATCCGCCGCTTCCATTCTCTCTCCATCTCCTCAGACACTACTCTGGACTCCTTTGCCTCATTCAATCCTGATGAAGTAAGTCATTCCTTTAGGACAGACAAGAAATAATACTCTTTGGAGTTTCAGCACAGTGTTTGGACCCTGTGGGATACAGTATAAGTTTAGAATTTTTAATTAAAAATATGTACCTACTCCTTTCACAGTTGTTCAAACTGGTTTCAGTGGATAATTGTAAAAATACAGATAGTGGTACTTAAGTGTTCGAAGTGCTTCCTTACATTGACCTGATAATGCAAGTCAGAATGGTCATCCGTCATCCTACCCTGGAGGCTGGGAGGGAGTTATGTAATAATTAAGCTCATGGTAAAGAATCAAACCTGATTTGTAGTTACGTCTCGTAACCACTGTTACAGCAGCTCAAGAAAATCCAGCATCAAAATGAATAGCCACAGAAGGCTTCCCCTTTAAAAAATAAGCCTTGCAGTGCTTGTGAAAAAGAAGCCTAGAGGTACCTTTCCTAACTTACAGGGAGGAAACCAGCACCTTTCTTACCTCCGTGTGGAGCTGGGATGGGGGACCAGAAGAAAAGAGCGAACAGGTGGGGGGGGGGAACTGTGGGGAGCCAAGTCAGGTGGAGCAAAGGAAAGGTGTTGGCGGAAGCCCCCTGCAAGTGATTGGTTCAGTTCTCTGGCAGGAGCAAGCTATCCTCCTGCCAGCAGCTTGTTCTATGAGGCAGAAGAGGGATGGAGAGGGAGAGAGAAGGAGGGGAGAGAAGGGGCTGGGAGCAAGTCAGGGTGAGAGCAAAGTAGTCCCACCAACTTGGGTTTCTGTCATTCCCAGTCTTGTCCATCACTGGCATGTGAGCCCCACAGATTACCCATAAGGCAGGGCAGCCCTCAGGAAAAAAGATTCCCACCTATGCTCTGCTGGAAGGATGTCCCAGAATTTGGGGGCAGTTTTTATAAAAGCCAGTTGCCAGAGATGGTCAACCTTAGGCCCAAAACCTGGCTCTTCAGGTTTCTCCAGATGGGAATGCCCATTCCCCATCCTCCCCTTCCTTCTCCCCCAAAATTTATTTCCCAGTTTTGTATGTATGTTCCCATCCCCCAATTCTGAATGGTTGAATGCTTCTCTTAGGAGTTAGTTAATAGCAGTAATTGCTTTATAGTGCAGTATGTGCTGTATTTTGGGCCCCTTGCCCTGGTCCAGCAGGGATGGTTGAATTACACAAATCCATGGAAGGCAGGCCTAGCCACGCCGTCCTGCTGAGAGCCAAGTGGAAGCCCCAGGTGCAGAGACAGGGCAATCCAAGGTGCTGAACACCGAGGACAGTCAGGAACTGGCTGTCGCTTTCAGGCCAAGCCTCTCAGCATCCGGCATCGGGTTTGCTGTTGTGCTAGTGCAGCAGATTTAAGCAAAGCTCTTATCGGTTAAGCAAGCCATTCTTAAATGTAGCTCAGTGTGCCACCATGTTGTCCAGCAAATGCCAAAAACTGCTTTTAAGAAAACTGTAGGCTCTGCTGAATGATGCATTTAATTAGGCATGCAAGAGCACCGCTCCTTTTCAAACAGCCGTGATGACAGTTGTGTGTGTGATCTTTTGGCAAACTTTTCTTTCTTTGCCTGACAGCCGGATGCTCTCTTGGTTAAGGATCAGGAGCAGCAGCTGTCCAACTGCAGCATTGTGTCGCTCTCTGATTCACACACGGAGTTCTTTGATGCCTGTGAGGTTTTCCTGTCGGCAAGTTCGTCTGAGAACGAGGTTAGTGGACGTGCTCAATAACAGGATTTGTTGAAGGGTGAGTCATTTTGAGAGGTTGCTTGCCCAGGACGTGTGTGCTTATCACCCCTGTTGGGAAGGAGGCCCCTGTTGTGGGCAGTGGTGTAGTGGAATCAGGGCTTGTGGGATGGAGGCACTGATACTTTCTGGTTAGCAGGAATGATGTCATCTCCTGCCACCTGCTGAGCCTTCCCTGATCCTCCAGGCTTAGCTGCAGACCTCGCCGTAGCTGGAGAGCTGAAGGGTACATTTCCGTAGCCATGATAGATCATTGCAAGCTATCCCTGTTGTGTAACACAAAGTATTTTGCGGTGGTTTGGTCTTGAATGGGCAACTAAGGCCTGACAGGAGAGGAGAACCTCCAAAACAAGTCTGTTGATGTGGATCAACAAGGCTGTCTGAATTTTTGGACTCGAGAGTGTGACCGTGAGTTGAGTGCCTGCACTTCAAAATTTACCACTGCACCGCTCATTATGGGTCATCTCGCAAGCCGCTGTGAGCATCATTCTGGAAGCATGACATAGCAATCCCCTTGATGGTTATTATATTCAGAACAAGTGGGTGACACCCAGTATTTATGGCAGGTCCCATCAGCAGGTGGAAACATGGCTGATGAATGGCAGAATCTTCATGAGTAGAGGTTACTTTCCATTTATTTTTACAGGCTGTTTAGGATAGAGGTGTTGTCACAGTTGAATACCTATTTTGCAAGTTGTAAAGATGGGTGCTGTTTTTTATTTCATGTATTTGAATACCTGGCTGCAGGAACTCAAGTTCAGCTCAGGACAATAGTAGTGTTTGGGTGAAGCACTCGCTCCATCTGCTAGTGCTTCACTCACCAAGTGCAGTCGTGTTGCTTAGTGTAACTCACCGCGCAGCTGTGTTCATATATGTTAAAGCATATGTAGATATAGTCCAGTTGTGTTACATTTGTGCAACAGTGTCAGTAAACAATAGTAATGGTAAATTATTCGATTTATATTTAACCCACAGCATGGGGTACCCACAGAGCCCCAAGTTCACACCCTGTTGTGCAATTTACATCTAAGTATACTTACAATCTAGTCCTTCTAGGACATTTTCAAAATCAGGGCAATAAAACATGTCTCAGACTTTCAGCTTTCTGTCTTTTACAGTTTTCTTTCTTTAAACCAAAACTTGCCTGGGGAACAAAATGCCACCAAATTTGCATGATAATTATTTGATGTAATGCTTTTGGACTCCCAAAAATGTCACAAAAGGAATTTAACTACAGGTTCTCTTACTCTCTTTTATAAGAAAAGAATTTGAGTTAAAACCCCCAGCAAACAAAATTAAAATTCACCGATGGAAAGCTTTTTTATGTTGGTTTGAAGTTTGTACATTAAACTTTTCCTATACAGATTGAAGCTCAATAGGCAAGCATTCTTATACATGGCTGCAGGAAAAATTAAGTCTTACAATACCTGGACTAGCTGAAACCTGCAATGCATTCTACGCTAATTCACACACCCTAGGGGAACCATCCCGTAAAACAAAGGCCTTTCAAATGCAGCCTTTGCCTTGCCTGAAGCACTTTTGTCTGGGGTGACAAAGGCACCCCTAATGCCACTAATGTTAGGTTTATAATTGATGAGGGATGAAGGTAATCCAGAGTTAAACAGTAAGAGATTGTGTTGAGTCTTCCATATCCATGTGACAGTATTACTTACTTATAAGGCTTTTATATCATCACTTCTATTTATTATTTCTTCTTCTTTTCTCTCAACCTTTGTGAATTAGCCAGCAGTAACTCCACTTCCCCCTGCTTAGCAGCTGCTGTCCCACCCCCAACTCTCCCAGTGACCTATCCCCTCATTCCCCATTTACAAGCTTACAAACCTCTTGTTTTCACAATATCCCTGTTTGGCTTACTGTTAGAATTGGAAGGTGCACATTTACCAAGGCGTATAGCTTTTCTGTGATATCTTAGGTCTTTTCTTCGCCACACCAGTATTTCCCCTTTGGACGCCATTCTGGGTGCCTGCTTTACACTCGGGCACCACTGTATCAGATTCCACAGTTCTCTGGAGGGTACAGTTTTGCCATGAGTCTCAAAAGCACAGTATGATGGGAAGGGCGTACTCTTTCTTCCTAGTCCTTCCCTTTGGACATCAGGTCTTGGCTTCCCCTTTCTTAGTACCTCGAACAAGTCCACATCGCAGTCTCCACGGTCCTGTGAACGTGTTGTCATTTTTGATTTTCTGCCTCTGTGCTCTTTCTGTCCAGCCTCCTGCAGAATCGGTCTCCACTTGCCACTAAGCCTCTAGCTTTCATGTCCAATTTGCAGGGTCCATCCATGCCATTTTTCCATTTTCTGTACTGGTCAGGGCCAAAGGGCTCCTCAGCTGACTTTCCTCTTTTGTAAGAGCTGGATTGAGAGAGAGAGTGGAGGCTGTAGTAACTAAATAGATTCTGTGGCAGTGACCACAGCCAGGAGGGGATCTGTGCCGTCCTTAGACTATTTTTTTGAGCATGCCAGGATTTTTTTCCCATCTCCCCTGATCTCACACTGGAAAGATGCATTGGAATTCTCGTGTGCTAAAATCCAAAGGCTTTGCCCTGCCTCAGGGTCCCTTCCCATCCATGCATCCACCTCTGTTTCCTCCCACCTCTCCTCTTCCCTGGTAAGCCACCTCTTCCCTTGGCCTGTGTAACCTCCGGTTGCTCCTCCAGGCGACAGATGATGAGTCCTGCATCAGTGAAGTGACTAACAGCATCTCGGAGGAAACGATGGATCTGGCGGGAGGACCTGGCCGTTGCCACAAAGGTATTTGACCCAGGAAACATGCAGGTGTTTGTATGTGTTTGCAGATGGCTGACCCCTGTTGGAAGTTGGATGCTAGAGTGGCAGGCCTTTGATCTGCTTCAGGAGGCTTCTTTGCATGCTTTTTAGGAAATTGCCTATAAACTGGCAGAATGTGGCTTTTTTGACAAAAGTCCATGGAAGGCCACCTGCATCCACGCCCTGTGCAAATTGGACAGAGGGAGCATCCTGGATGGAGGCAGTGGAGTTCTGGCCCCAAACTTAGCGATCTCTTAAGATTTGATAACAGCTGCTTGCATACCTCCCAACAGGCCCAGCGCCTCTGCACTGTGTCGAGGAGTCTTCCGAGAGGAGCTTCAACCTACCGGCGCCCATGGCTGTGTATCTTCCCGGGCCAGGACCTGGGATCACCCGACGGAACTGCCTCCCAGCCTCTCACGTCCATGCCAGCGACATCAGCGTCTGGAACATTCTTCGCAACAACATTGGCAAGGATCTCTCCAAGGTCTCCATGCCGGTTCAGCTGAACGAGCCCCTCAATACTCTGCAGCGCCTTTGTGAGGAGTTGGAGTACAGTGCCCTGCTGGATGAGGCCAGCTGCAGCACAGACCCCTGTGAAAGACTGGTATTCCCTTTTTCTCACTTCCCTTCCCTGGGCTTTGGTTGTTGCGGCCAGCCAAGAAGGCCTTCGCTGTAATGCCTTTTCTAATACCAGCCTTTGCTTTAAAAAAAAGCCACGTGTACCTTGCCATGCAGGCAGGCACTCTGGGTAGTTGCGGCTTTTATCTCTTTCTGCTCAGAGATCCCACTATCAGCTCCTTTCTCAGTCTGAAATGCGGAGGTCAATGACATTTTGCACATTTCTTTTCTCCTGCTTTTTAATTGAATCTTCAGTAACATCTTTCAGCAATGGGTTTATAGGGCTGAGCCCTGAAAGGACATGGCTGTCAGTCCCTGCCACTGCATCCCAACATCAGAGAGACACGGTGGTCTTCCATGAGGAAAGTTCTTTCCCAGGATGCTGACTAGAGCAAAACTCGTCCACTGAGCTGAAATGTTGCTGCCTAGCATGAGTTGTGCGCTCTCTCTCTTAGGCACACACTTAAATGGTTTTAAAAGAAGGGAGCACTGACCAATGGGTAGAGAATAAGGCTGTCAGTGGCTACTAATCATGATGGCTGTATATGGCTTTCAGGATCAATACCAGCCGCTGGAGAACAGCATATGGAAGGGAACGTGGCCCCCAGTTCCTGCTCATGGATACCCCAAAAGCCTCTGCAGGAAACTGGTTGCAGGACCAGATGGGACTTTGGACCAACCTGGCAGCTCTCTTCTCATGTTTCTTGCAAGAGAGTGACCTGAAATTGGGCCATCCCCTAGAGGGAAGGGCAAGGTCCATGGTGAGGTTGGTTGAACAAAGCCTTCCCCTCTTTTCCTTAGCACCAGAGTGCCACACTTCAGGCCGGGGAGCAGTGGTTGCGTGTGCGGATCTGGCTTGCCTGGAGTCCCGTGCTGGCTCTCCCCAGACGCCCCGCTCTTCTGTGTCACTAGGTGTTTCCTGATTCTCTCCCTGCCCCCCTCCCACTGCCCGTTATTTGGTGTTTTCCCAACTTTTGCTAAATTCTTAAAGCATTGTTGCTGGCAATCCGCGTTTTAAGCTACTTTCTGCTGGTATTTTTGAATCTTTGGTCAGAACTTCGGAGCAACCATTGTAAAGCACAGTGCCAGGGGTGCAAACCTCAGGCTTCGGGCCCCAAACCACCCCTCTGGGTTTCTCCAGCCGCGTGTACCCCTCTCCTCTGGTCCCCTGCCTTTTGCTCCACCAGCTCTTTAGTGGTTTCCCAGCTTTTGCTAACCCCCTGCATCTGCTTGCAGCCAAAGAACCTTCCTTTCTGCTTAGGGGCGTCTCTCCTTTCCTTGCAGCTGCCCCTGATGCGTTTGTTCTGCTCCCTTCCTACAGCTCCTCATGGCTGCCTTCGCGGTCTCTGCCTATGCCTCCACCTACTACCGTGCCGGCAGCAAGCCATTCAACCCCGTGCTGGGGGAGACGTATGAGTGCGTGCGGCCAGACAAGGGCTTTCGCTTCATAAGTGAACAGGTAAGCAGCGAGCTGGTGAGTGCAGGGTGGATCAGCCAGCAGGTATCGCGAAGGGAGCCATCCTGTTTGGCAGCAACTCAAGACTTCTGGCTGTCAGCTCCATCCTTAAAGCAGTTCAGTCATGAGGAGGAGCTTGTTGCGTCTGAGCCAAGCAAAGGGAGGATAAGTCAGCTGGAACTTTCCCCATTGCCCCCTGCCCAAGCCAGCCATTTGCCCACAAAGGTGGGCACAAAGTCCATAAGCAAAAACCTGCTAATTCATCCTTCGTCCTGTTGTTATTTACTGCTCGGATGTGCCAGCTTCCCTCCAAGAAGCTCAAGGCAGCATGTGCAGCCCTCTCTCCCCAACACATCAACTTTGATCTTCCCAACAACCCTGCGAGGTAGGTTAATGCTGGGAAAGAGTGGCTGAGCCTAGCATCAGCCAGGATGCTTCACAGCAGAGGTGGAGGTTTGAACCAGGGTGGTGTAGTGATTGAGAGCATGGGACTGGGACTCAGATGATCTGGGTTCTAGTCCCCGCTCGGCCATTTTATTTATTTTATTTATTTATTAAAACATTTCTATGCCGCCCCTTGCTGAAGCCTCGGGGCAGCTCGCAGCATACAATAAAATACACAATAAATTAAAACAATAACAATTAAAATATATACATTAGAATAAAATAAGCCGCCCTGGCCAAATAAAATTCAATAGTATTAACATTTAAAATGCTGCTTACTGGGTGACTTTGGGCCAGTCACAGACTCTCAGCCCAACCTACCTCACAGGGTTGTTGTGGGGATAAGATGGAGGAGGAGACGTAAGCTGCCTTGAGCCCTTTGTAGGAAAAAGGCAGGATATAAACCGAAATAAATAATAAACCTGGCTCTCTCTGGTGCCTTGCGAACCACAGCACCCCACTGGATCCCCACAGGCCTGTTGAAGCCCACAGGTGCAGCATTTGAGTGCTCTTCTTCTCTCAAGGCAGCCACGGAGGAGCCTGGCCTGCGTGGAGGAGCCTGGCTCCCTGTCCAGGCCGCATCCTGTGTCTGGCCTCCCCTCCCCACAGTACGGAAAGGCAGCCTTTCTCGTATCCAGTCACCAGCAGAGAGAGGAGCCGTGGTCCCCTTTCTTTCTCAGCAGTAGACAATGTTTGCCCTTTCTCCCGTGTTAAGAGGGGTTTCTCCATGCAGACAGAGGCGGGAGCACTTGCTGTGTTCTCTGCACACAGAACTGCCCCAGTGGTGTCACTCAGCCCCTGAGAGGTGAACTGAAACCCCCTACCTACGAGACCTGCCTGCTTGTAAAGGTAA
The DNA here is from genome assembly GCF_004798865.1 of Varanus komodoensis. NCBI lineage: Eukaryota > Metazoa > Chordata > Lepidosauria > Squamata > Varanidae > Varanus > Varanus komodoensis. The sequence goes on along the minus strand of NW_025336011.1, from coordinate 1,731,044 downwards.
CATTAGGGTTCTTGTCCCCCCGTCCCCCCCACAATTTGTGGCCCCTACAGGAACTTTGTCATGCTTTTATCCTATCCTTTCTCCAAAACGTTGCACCACCCCTGAATTTATCCTCACAGGAACCCTGCTAAGGAGGATGGGTTGAGAAGCTAGGTACATCTGCTGTACCTGGCACACCGGGTGGAGTCTGGCTGCTGGATCAAGCCAGGCAGCACTTGGAGTCTTTACTCAACCTAGCAAAAGATCTCAAACATAAGAGCATGTGAAGAACGGAATTCCTGTTGATTTCTAGGAAGCTGAAGTGGCCAGAAAGAGACGCTGCTTCTTTTCAAAGCTGCAGCCTCTTTCAAGGCACCGCCATCCTGGATAGGCTGGTGGCTGATTGTCTTCCTCCTGCCCCATCCCCTGTTGCAGGTGTGCCACCATCCTCCTATCTCCGCCTGCCATGCAGAGTCTGACAACTTCATTTTCTGGCAAGGTGAGGCTTCAAGGTAAAAGCAAAATCATGGCTGAAGAGGTGCGGGGGGTGGCCTGAAACCCTTCTAGGGAGATGGGTGTGCACACGCTTTGCTTCATGGGTCAAAAAGACCATTTCAGCTCCTTGCTGGAGTCCAGTCCCATAGCCCGTTTTCAGTTCTGCCCCAAACATAAAAAGAAGCCTGAGCAGGTGCAAAGTGCATTCTTTCTCCACAGAGCGAGTAAAACAGGCCTCTACATATGTTACATTTCTAAATTGGAAGGGGCAATTTCCAAGTTGCTGCATCTGTTTTGCATATTCATGTATCTTAACTAAATTAATAACAGTGCAGAAGCCTGCCTTTGATGCAGAACCGTCTGTGTTTTCTTCCCATCCCACACCCCCCAGCTTGCAAGTTTGATTTGCAATCCATGAGGTGCTGTAACCTGATTCCTTCTCTCACTTTTGCTCTCTGGATTTTGTTTCTTTAGATATGAAGTGGAAAAATAAATTCTGGGGCAAATCTCTAGAGATAATCCCTGTGGGGACTGTGAATGTCCAGCTTCCCAGGTGAGCTGCCAAACCCATTCCCTCCCCTTTGAATCCCGGTGGACCCTTTCTACCAGCTGCAAAGCCTGGGTCCCCTTCTTTGGTTCTCTTTCTCCCAACAAAGGTTTGGGGATCACTATGAGTGGAACAAGGTGACCTCCTGCATCCACAACATCCTGAGTGGCCAGCGCTGGATTGAGCATTATGGTGAGGTGCTGATCAGGAACACCAGAGACAGCACCTACCACTGCAAGCTCACTTTCTGCAAGGTGAGCTTAAGCTGGGCCTGCTCTGGCTGGTACCCTGCCTCACCCTTTGCTGTCTTTCTGTGCTTGCCCCACACTCTGGCACTTTCCCCCTGCCCTCTTTCCTCCAAACCCAACCCCTTGCACCTGAACTCGAACACAGAAAGCTACCCGAGACCTTTAGTCCAATCTAGCCCAGTAACACCTGCTCCAGGGGTGAAAAACCTTGGATCCAGGGGCCAATCCTGGGGTCCCCAGAGGGCCACATCCCTTTCCCCAACCAATCAGCCCTTTCTGGTCCTTTGCATAGTGTTTTCCCCCATTCCAAAAGTTTGAAGTGCTTGTCCTATGCCTTAGTTAGGTAGTAAAAACTATAACACTGAAACATGCTGGTAGTTTTGGCATTTTGACTCCATGTACGACTGGGGACAGCTGAGGATTTCTCAGAAATGGAATTTGGCCCTGGGCTGGAAGAGGGTCTGCACTGCTGGCCTCCCCTTTCAGCCAGGGTCTTCATTGGCCCAGGCACTGAGCCCCGTGCTTGACCACTGTGCAACTCCTCTGCCTGTGTCCCGGCCCCTGGTGCCTCCCCTTTCCTGCCCACCCCGCCGTGCTTTGTTGCCTGGTTTCCGCTGCCCGAGTCCGAGAACTCCGCCTTGCTCTTGCCCTCCAGCACCTTCATTCCACGCAGCTCTGTCCTCGTTGCATCCCTGCCGAGCCTTTCCTTTTCACCACCACCCCATGCTCTTCTTTGCAGATTCTTCGCCCGGTGTCACTTGCAATACGTAGCCACCCTGAAATCCACCACCCCAAGCCATTTTTGTTTGTTTGCTCCGCCAGCACCTGTTTGCCAAATCGATTCCTTCCCCTTTGCTCCACGTTTCTCCCTGTCCTCCCCCACGTTCCATCCCTCTTCTCCACCCACCCCGGCACATTCCTTCCATCTCTGTCTGCATCTCCCCCCATAATTCTGTGGAGCCGTCCTCCCTGCCCTAACCCCCCTCCCCTCTCTGGCAGGCGCGGTACTGGGGTTCCGGGGTCAACGAGGTGCAAGGCGCCATTCTCACCCATAGCGGCAAGGTTATCCACCGGCTCTTCGGGAAGTGGCACGATGGGTTGTATCGTGGTGTTGCCCCCGTCGGCAAGTGCATCTGGAGGCCCAGTAAGGAAACAATCGCGCTGAGGAGCGGGCAATGGGGAAGCTGCAGCCGCCTGTCCTCCTGCAGGGGACTGGAGAGGTCTCACCCCACCATGGTTGGATCTGCTCTAAAATTCTACGGATCTGTGATCTTCATGGGAACTAGTTACTTATCCCCACCTTACCTTTATTTAGATGTACTAGATGCCTTCTAGAGCAGATTCTGTAGGTGTCATGCAAACTCTCAAATCAAACAAAACATAAGACAATAAAATCAACATACAAATCCTTAAAACAACCCTAAGGCCCTGCACAAGAAACACAATTACTACCACAAAAACCAGAATACAACTCATGGGAACTAACTGACATGATTTTTTTTTCTTCTGGAATTTTAAAGCAAAGATCAAGCTTCTGGGTGGTATTGCGGAGTCCTGAAAGTACATGCAATATGTGTTTTTGTCTAAGGGTCTGCAAGGAATTCTGTGGCCAAGATGGGTTGTTGGTCTCTCTCTCACTGGAGGGATTAAGCAGAGGCTGGCCACCATCTATCAGGCACGCTGTTCTCACATCCTACATTGTAGGTCCTGAATAGAACAATGGGCTGAATTAGTTGACTTCCAAGATTTCTTCTGGCTCTAAAATTCTACAATAAATCCTTTTAGGGATCTGATTTTGGGTACCATTAAAGGTAGCAGCCTACTCTGACTCATGCTTGGGGCACTGGCACATTTTCTTTTTGAAGGGAAACTGTACAACCCCCCCCCCCCCCGCAGCCAGCAATTTACTGATGGTGTAATTTCTACGCACGAGAATTCTTATCTACCTGAATACTCTTCCATATGTTTGTGAATCTGCCTGTCTTGCCCTGAATTTCTTTGTCAAACATGGAGGCTGGTGGCTCCATTGCTAATGGCACTGTGTATCCATTCTGTGCTCCAAACTTTTAAGGAGCGATCCATGGTGGAAACCTGTTTTGGGGATAGGATTCAGCATCATGGACAGCTTCTTGGAAGTTCAGCCTAAAATCAAGAGTGGCTCCACAGTCGTGCTGATCGTTATGGATGGAGGTGATAGCATGGAGAACTGGGAAAGTGAGGAGAGCCTTGAGGGCCTGTAACCTTTCATCTGAGCGTTTCCACTTCCCTCAATGCCTTCCTCATTGTGAACTTCATAGAAGAATAGCACTGCCTCTCCCTGCTTGGAGGAGGCACCAGAGCCTTTATAACACTAGCAGGCATTGTCCTACTCCCCATCCTCCAACTTTTAACAACCGACAGATGCCGTGCTGAGGCCAGGGGAAAGCCTGCCTGACTTAGGAAGCCTAGAAGTAAATTTCAAGGATGAATGTGAGCAACAGATGAGCAACAAACCATCTGGAAATTTCTCCAAGGGATCGTGTGTGGCTTGGAGAACCAGGGGTGCATCATGCCACGGCTTGGGGCAAGCAGCAAATGAAAGCATCCGCTCAATTGACCATAGGCCACAAGCTTTGCAAAGCCTTGGCCACAGAATGGGGCACTGGTTCTTCTAGGGACCACCTTGCATTCCCTGGGCAAGGCTTTGTGATGTCAGCGGCCAGGCCCCATCCTCATCTCAGTCCTGTTTGCATGATGAGCAGTTGGCACAAATCACCATTCTTGGGATAACTGAGGGTGCTGGGTAGGACTGACCGCATCCTTTTCTCCCCAATGTTGATAGGTGGTCAGGGTGAGTGGGGTGCCATGTAACGGGTACCTGATGATTCTGACACATGCCTTTCTGTGTCCCCCTCTTCCAGACTCCATGCCTCGGGACTATGAGAAGAACTATGGCTTCACTCAGTTTGCCCTGGAGCTCAATGAATTAACGCCAGAGCTGAAGCGCCTCCTGCCTTCCACAGACACGCGGCTGAGACCTGACCAACGGTGAGGGCAAGGACGCAATGGAAGCATCTTTCCCTTTTGATTGATTAGTTTTTGTTCCACCTTTCTGCTGACCTAAGATACTAAAGACAGCTTCCAATTTTAACCACTACAGTATCTACGATCTCCATTATTAACAGATAAATAAAGGATACAGAACCAAACAGCATAAAAACTGACAATCCAACAGTACCATAAGCTTTCCTGCATAGCTCCACTGCCACTAACACCCAGTCAAAAAGCACACAGTGTGGGTAGAATGTATATGTGCATGGAAAACTAGCGCATTGAGCACGGTGTCTCTCCCTGCCCCTTCTCCAGGTACCTCGAAGAGGGAAATGTGCAGTCTGCAGAGTCCCAGAAACGCCGGATAGAACAGTTGCAGCGAGATCGGCGCCGGGTGATGGAGGATAACAATATTCTTCATCAGGCACGCTTTTTCCGGTACTTCCTTTCCTGTTTTCTGGTTTTTTGCTGCCTGCAAATGTGACTGCCTAGTTTTATCCCTCCCTTACTTTCTCCTTATTGTACTTTCTCCAAGAAACAGTGTGTTCTGATTGTTAGAGTGTTGGACTTAGAAGACCAGAGTTCAAATCAAGTTCAGTCAGTGAGCTGGCTGGGTGAACTTGGGCTCAAACTAACCTACCTCACAGGGCTGTTGTGAATGTAAAAGGGGAAGGACTGGGTTAAAGGGTCAGTTTTAAAGGCCTGATATCAAATAATAACCATATATTAAGAAATGGCCTAATAAAAATTTGGTATTCCATGTGGAAATATCTCTCCTCTGATGTCCCCAGTTGACACATATGGAAAATATTCAAGGAAAAATAACAATCCTATAACCCACCAAGATACGATTGATCAACAAGGATGAGTCAAATCTTGGTAACAGCTAAAAGATGAAGGGAAAAATATACAGTGGTTTGTTTATCACCAGCAGATTTCAAGACTGAAAGAGAAATACAATCAGGAGAAGGCTCTCCAAGCATTTTGAGAAATGAAAACTTGATTGTACAATGGAATGATCATCTAATGGGAAGGTTTTACAAACAGTGTGACACTGAAAACCAACAAGATAAGAAATGTATGACAATATGCTAGCAAAATCTTGGAGAAGAAATCCCACTTTCTCAATGAGAAGCTATATGAAAGAAAGATATTAAATTCACAGCTATAAATATAATGAATAAATGATACCTTTTTAAAAGCTTTCCTTGAGAATCTGGGCCTAATAGGTGAGGCATTTAAAAATTGTTTTAGTCCTTACAGCCACAGAAAGATGAGCTCTCAAGCACTAAGCAGTGCTTAGTGAGATCTCAAAAATTAGAGGATGCAGGACTCCAGTGATCTAGAGCATCTTTGTCAATTATCGAAGCAGATCAGATTATGCAAAATAAGAAAAGCAGGCAAACTTCCTTGGTTTGCATCGTATACATACAGGTTGCAGAATGTGAATAATGAAGTGACATATAGTCACTTCACCTTCTGGGGAATGGATCAGACTTTCTCAGCTTCTTTTTTAAACCTAACATAGATTTAAAATGATTCTCCCTGCCAATCCAATGCTGATTGGTTCCCTTTCTTTTTCCTGGCAGGCGGCTAATAGATGCCAATGGCAAGGAGTCCTGGGTAACCAACAGCAGCTACTGGAAACTGAGGGCAGAGCCCGGCTTCAGCAGCATGGACAGCGCTGTCTTGTGGTAGCTGCCAGCCTCTGCTGGAGCGGCTGCTGCCTTCTCTCGAAGTGGGGAGCAGACAATAAGGGTCCCCTGCAGCATAAGCACAAGGTGATTGAGGCATGCAATCCTGGAATTCCAGACCCTCGAGAAGGGGCGCCGGGGGGAGGGACGCGCATACATGGGAGACTCCCTTAGGTGTAACGCCATGCACTTCTGAAGCAACCCTCCCCTCGCACACATCCGGGAAAGGCCCCTGTGGTCCCGCTCGCCATCTTGCACTGCTGCCTGCTGGTTAGGCAGACTTTGTTGGGCCCCTGGACCGCTGCTGCCAGGAAGCACTTTAGCGTCACCTGGGCCAGAGTGGGGCAAACGAGACTGGATGCCCTGAAGTCACTTGAAGCAATGGAAGATGCGCTATTTTCAGACTCTGCCTTTTGCTCAAACAGCAGCAGCACATTTTCTTATTCAGTAAAGAACAACGCCGGCTTAGGAACATTTTGCGTTGTTCTAACTACCTGGTGGTGACCTTCTGGGGTGGCTGCCCTCTCTCTCTCACACACGCCCCTTTTTCAGTTGTCATAGTGCTTTCTGTTACAGGTACTTACATTCTCTCTCTGTCAAGCATCACCAGGTGGTAGCTGTTATGAGGGAAGGCTGGCTCAGGCTGGAAACCCTCTTGCTAGGAGCAGTTCAAATGTGAAGTTTTAGTTGCCTGCTGAGGGGCCCTTCTCTCCTCCTGTGGCAGCTGTTGCACTTGGGCATCAGTTTGGGTGACAGGCTCCCCCCTTCCCAGTGATAATTGGTGCCTGCCCATCTCAACGAAGCCAGGAGTACCTTGTAGAAGGTATGGGCCATTAGCGTTAAACCAGGACCCTGGGGGTGCTTTTTCCAGTCTTGTCTCTGATACTCCCTTCTCTCCCCATCTCTCCTGCCTCCCCACCACTTTTTCCTTCAGGACTTGAAGCAATAATTGGAAGGAATGAGGGGCAAATGCTAGCATGTGCCCCAGCAACTGCTAGCATGCAAGTGCGGTGCATTCAGATAGCTCGTTGTACCTTAGCATCAGGTTAGGGCTTGAGCATATGAAATAAAGAACTGTCTTGAGTACAGTATGTGTGAAGGCAGGAGGACAGAAGCAAAGGGTAAAATGGGTGATTTAGGAGGTGGGTGTATTGAGGAAGAAGGAAGAATGTGTGCATGTCTAGCCTATTTTGTTTCCATGAGGCAGACATCTGGGGGATTTGTTTTTGTGGCTACACCCAGAGGAGTGCATGAGGACTGGGTATCTGAATCCTATATGATGAGAAGGAAGAGGGGATTCTGCCTGTGACTGGCACAGGCCCACCCAAATGGTGGCCCACCAAGCCAAATGCTTGTTCTGTAGCCGGCCGGGTGCTTGACAGTCACAGGTTCCTTCGAGCCCCTGATGGCCCCCAAACATGGTTAGGGATTGTCTTAGTGGGCTGCAAGATGTTGCAGGCTCAGTCCAGAGCAGCGATACCAAACCATGGCCCTAGGAACTAAATGTGTCCTGCCTGGTGTGAAAATATTATCCTCTGGGACTCCTGAGATGGCCATGCTCCATTTCCTTCACCTCTTCCCCTTTTTGCCAACTGCCAAACATTTGGTGGTTTCTTGGCCTTTGTGCAGCTTTTTCCCCACTCTAAAAGGTTGACACACCTCCCCTAAGGTTCAGTTACTAGCAGTAAGCGCATTAGGGCCTAATCCAAGGCAGATGCATATAAGTCTCTAAACTCGTTCTATATACTCCGGACCACTCTTTGGCCATCTAGGTTTAGTACCAGGCACAGGGATGGAAGGAGACTGAGGCAGTGATAGGAATGTGGGTAAGGCGATGGCCCCAACTGCCCCTCCTCCAAGGCCCAGTTGCATCTTCAGAGCAGCAGCCAGGCTGTGGGTTAGGCCTTTAGAGTCCCTGCTCCAAGATGTTTAGAGCTAGGGATCTGTAAAATTCTACCCCTCTCCCTTTCAGGAAACCAAAATTTGCTCTAAAGTTAAAATTGATAGCATTTTGGCCTAACCCCTTTTGCTCTACCAGAGACAAATGTGTCGTCTTTCTTTCCCCCACCCACAACTCCACAAGAGCTTTTCCAAAGTGGAATTTTGTCTTCAGATTGAAAGAGGTCCTGGAGCTCTGGACAAGAGGTTATGTTTACACTTCAGTTCTTAATGTATATGCTTTTTTGCCTATTTCCACCCACCCAGATGTGGATAAGGATGCAGTGACTGCAAAATGCTACATTTGGTTATGATATGACAGAGTTCAGGAGCAAGTATGGAACCTGCATCATGCCAAACGCCCAGGACTTTGAAAAGTGCATCTCCTGCCATCCTGGCTGCTTCTCTACAACACCAGGTACCCTCCAGATGTTTTGGACTCCCATCCTCTAGCCATTGTGTGTGGGGGCCAATGGGAGTTGTGCTCCCAAACATCTGGAGGGCGCTAGACCAGAGAAAACTCCTCTCAGGCTCAGCGGGGAAAAATAATGCATGGTGCAGCTGCATTTTTGGAGTTTTCTGGGCTCCAGGTTTGGGAGCAAGGTTGCTTAATGACCACACAGCTTTATTCTTTCCTTCTTTAGGATCCAGGGGCCTGGTTCTTGTTACCACAGAGAGCCAAACTTTTGGCTGCCAGACTCCTGGCTTGAACGATAGAGAACACTGTGCCAGCCAACTCCCTTCTGCACCCTTCTCAGATTTCCTGGTTCACCGACTCAGCTGAATACTTAGGTGGACCTAAAGGGAGGGTGTCAGTAATTGAATGTCTCCAAAGCACCTGCGTTGTGGGTGGGCTGTGTTGTGCCGGAGGACCTTTTCGCAGGTCTGTGTCAGATGATTTGGGAACTCCATTCTGATTGTGACGGCGGTGAAGGGCCTGTCACGGTTTCTTTTGTGAGGTTGCACTGGGACACGAGACTCACTTTTGCTTTGTGGGGTTTGGCTTTGATCACTGTATTCCAACTACATGATAAAAGGAGTATGACAGTAACTTCACTGGAGGGGGAAAATGGTTAATTTCTCCCCACTGTGCTCCCTCTTGAAGATTCTGCTGCACACACCCAATAGGCATCCTGTCTGTCTATCTGTCTCTCTCTCTCTGTGTGCTGGGTGTCCAGCATCTTGTCTGCCCCCAAAAGCAGGTCAGCCTGTTCTCATCCACCCTGTCCGGCTGGTCCGGCACTGCTCCATCTTTTGCCTCTGTTCTGTCCTTGTGTTGTGGCTTGAACACTCCACAGTGGGTCCAATAAAAAAATTCAGAAAATTCAAGTGTATGGCAGCCATTTGTTCAGCGTTTCAGCCATGCAGTCATACCCAGCTAGTACAACCATTGGTCAAGAGTGATGGGAGTTGTAGTTCAACAGCAGATGAAAGACTCCAGATTCCCCAGTGCGCTTGGAAATGTCTAAAGTGTTCAACATACATTATTTTGCAATTTTTTACAGTAGGGAATGAAGAACCTAAGAGCTGACTGAAGTTCCTCCGATGGCTATGCTTTTGCATTGTTTCCTATCCTGAAAGGATCTAAGCCTCTCCTAAGGTTTAGTTACTGGCAGTAAGCTAAAATTGGCTGGTACATTCGGCCCTACTGTTTTCCCTCTGGCCTCCCTCATTGCCAAAAAGCGACTGCCCTCTCGGTGTCTCCGAAATGAATTTTTTTCAGTGCTTGGGCTGGAAGAGGTTCCTGAGTTCTGCCTTACAGCGACCCTACATGGGAGGCCTGGTTTACTAATTGAATACTAAAGTTGGAGGGCTGGAACCACCACCATGAATTTGTGGTTGCGGAAAGACTTAAACAGGGACTTCCTGATTTGACTGTGCACTGCAGCATGCCAGCTCTTGACTAGCATTTTGACAGAGGGGGTCTTTTGCTGCCGGCTCCCCCATCGAACGGCAACTGCAAGTCCTCCGCTTGCTGGGTTAATGCAAGAGGAAGAATTTGGCCCCAGCGGTGGTGATTTGCCGCTTGCTGGGTGAGCAGGTCCTGTTTCTTTCACCATGTTCCCTTGCAAGTATTTCCCCACCAGGCCCAGCTTGGTCACAAGGCACAAACTCGTAGCATTTGGTGGATCTGTTTGGGACAACCTCATAGTTTGGAATGGAGATGAGCATTAAGCCAGGAAGGGCTCTCAGTTCAGATGAGTGCAATGAGAAAGAGCTTCTCAGTTCAGGTTTGAGAAGCTCTTTCAAGATTCATAAAGAACAATATTTGGCATTTTTACCGTGGAGAAGGCCAGTGTGATTTGCAATATTGCAGATGGAGAAGAAACAGGTGGCTGGGCCATTTGGAGAGTCCCACAGCCAATGTCAGATTTGATCAAGGATTTCCTAATTTGCAGCCCAAACTCTGAAGTCACTCTATAGGCTAATAAGGAGACCGTGATGTGTGTTTGCTGACATTCTTCAAGGCCAGGCCTGGAATGGTGAAGGGATTAGGTATGCACCTGGATACCTAACCCCTTCCCGCTGCAGTTTTTGCAAGCAGCAGTATAAGGAACCAAGATGGAAAGCATGCTTGGACCTATAGGGTGGGTTCACACAATTAGCAAGCAACCTTGCTGGGTTACCACGGTTTGTGGGTTTTTACCATGATCTACAGCACAGCAAGAATGGTTAGAAAAAAACTATGGCTTGTGTTGTCGGAATCAGTGATAGAGGAAGCAGTGTCCTTGTTGCAGAGCTGGGCTTCTCATCTCACCATCTCTGACAACACTGATCACACCTCCAACTGTAGAGCTCAAACACGAACTCCAAGGCCAGCTTCTGCTGTCCCTACCTTCAGAGTCTCAAGGAGGGGCATGTTTGAATGTTCTCCAAAAATGAAAACAGCCTGCATGTTGACAAACCATCAGCGGGAAGCGTCCCCCTCACATGATAGTTTTTGGGTAAACATCTTTTAATTACTTTTTGAGCAGTACTCCAACCTGTGTGCTCCCATCAGTAGTTGAAATGGTACAGCAACTGATGCCAGTTTATCTCCTGCATGACACCTAGACTTATGTGAAATATGGTGGATGCTGAGATGAATGCAGCTTAAACGATGCCTTGCAATATATAACATACCTTGTTTCCAGACTCTGGTAGAAGATGTTCAAGAGGCGAGTGTGTTCAACATGTAACCTGATAAACCAGCTACTGTCCTAATGGAAGAGCTGGTATGATGGAAGACACCCACAAAAGATCAGCCTCAGGTCTGAGGCTCTGATAAGTGGAAGGACAGGACACAAAGGTTCACATGGTGACACTCACAACCACTTATAACTTGACAGTTTATTTTAAAGAAATTCGTAAGCCCAAACAAAAACTCACAGGGAGCCTGTACAACGTCCTCAATAAATATTTGCAATTGTCAAAGTTTTCCTTTATCTTGAAAAATAAAATTAAAAAAACAAAAACAAGACCTCAAACACCACAGAGACCATTGTGCCTTTTACACCTATGTGTTTTGTTTTTGTTTTAACAGCGTAAACAGAGAGAGAGAGAGAGAGAGAGAGAGAGAGAGAGAGAGAGAGAGAGAGAGAGAGAGAGAGGAAGTTAAATCAGATTCCCACCTTCCCCCAAAGTGGCTCAGCAGAGGTTGCAGAGTCACGGAGAACACACAGAAGGGGAAAGTGTCCTTTTTGATTGTCTAGCATAATTAAATTCACTTTGCCAAATGACCATCAAGTCTTTCCAGGATCAGGGTTTATAAAATACCAAAATAGGGGTGGGGTTAGGGGAGAGAAGCAGGCCGTTCTCTAAGGGAAGAGGCTAAAGTATAAAAATACAACCTGTGTCTTTCCCCCTCCTTGTACATAAAACTAATTATCGGCATAGGGTTTATAAATGACCGCTTTGGGCCAATCCACTGGGCTGTCCTCTTAAGATGAACCCATTGAAATGAATGGAGCACCCATTTCTTCCAATGGGACAGGCATAGGAGAATGCCTCAGGGGGTTGCCCCCTTCTTCTGCTTGACTATCTGCCCAAGTCGGCGTGTTCTCGGCTGTATGCGTGGCAAAGTGCTGATGTGAACACGGCAAAACTAACCCAACGGCTTGCTGTACTGGGAAACCCCTGTGGTTCTGGTTCTGGTTCAGAGGCTGCAGCATACAATATAAGGGATTTTGTCCCCTTACCTCTCCCTTTCACCTTCTCAGAGCACTTTTTTCATCAGCCTGGTTGCATATGCCTGAATCTGGATCCCATAGTTGACTTCATGCTTGGAGGCATCCCCAATATGTCACATATCACCCCATGCCACTCATGGCAGTAAAAGCAGGGAGGCCATCTAGGAATGGCAGATCTGTTCACGCAATTTGCTAGGCTGAAATAAGAATCCCCAGGATGGGCTTCCACCTCTGATTTGTTCGCTTGCTAGAAGGGGTTCTTCAGCAGCTGAAGTGAGCAAGAAGGAAATCGGCCCATGTGCCCTGTCAATTTCAGGGGCTCCTCCTTCAGTTTTCTGCCACAAACCAGATAGCTTGTTACTTCAAAGTTGGCAGTTATCCATAAAGGGCCCCAGAACATTATTAAGGAAGCACGGCTACAGTGCGTTATTTCTGGTTGAAGCTGAGCAAGTTGCTAACTTCAGATAACAATTATTTAGCCATCTAGAAAAGATGATACTTAGACCTGACTTTAGAATGAGGATAGGGCTGAACATCTGAATATGCATTCAGGTGCCCAGGTGCCCTACTTTACATATGGCAGTCTTCTATTTGAAAGCCAGTCTATTCCAAAGCTCCTTGAAAAATACAGAACCATTAAAAGAGAGAGTAGAAGGGGCATCGGGACAATAGACTGAACAGACATACCAGTCAGACTTCTGCACTTACTGTGTATTGTATTTCTATTTAAATTATAAGTTCTCCTTTTCAAATCTGTAGGTGCACATGTAAGTAGCATAAGTACATTTGAAGCAGACCCAGAATCTCTTTTGTCTCGTTCGCGCGCGCATGAGTGTGTGTGTGTGTGTGTGTGTGTGTGTGTGTGTGTGTGTG
>NW_025336011.1:1654152-1717971 GCF_004798865.1 Varanus komodoensis | reverse complement strand
AGAGAGAGAGAGAGAGAGAGAGAGAGAGAGAGAGAGAGAGATGCATTTCCTATTTTTGGCAATACAGAAGTGACTACTTTACCTCTGAAAGCAATGCACTGGATCAACAACATTTATACAGTGGCTGAACGTTATGATCGGCAGTGAAAAGTCATCCAAATTACTCCTGAGCTTCCCAACCTCAATCTGACTTGGCCCAAAAGAACCTTGAGTTTCAAAGACAAGCTCTCAAAACTGAGAGGAGTTTCAGAAATTTTCTTTTCCAGCAATGGTTTAGAATTTAAAATGGATGTGCAATTATTCAAGTTCAATTCTCCCCTCCCCCAACCCCCGATCCCAGCAATCTCAAATACGTGTGCTGGGGATTGCAGCAGGGATACTGACTAAAGTGTATAAACAATTGTATGCATAGTTGTTCGTGTGTGATGTGGGGGAGGTGCTGCAACTCAAAGGTTCCTAGAGCTATCAAATAAAAGGAATTATATAGCTATTCCTTTTCCCCTTACTGGATTTTCTACAGGAAGGAAGGTGGAAGAAGCAGTAGGAAAACATCTGAGGGTTGCAAATGAAAGCCAACCTTATCATTCCTCCCCCGCTCCCCATAAAATTCTGTGAATAAGGCAGGGTGTTTGCAGGGTAATACCCTCCCTCTAGCTGTGCATGAAAGTGACTGAAGAAGTATACATTTAAATGCACAGCTGAATGTATATCTTCATCAAAGCTATGCAAGGCAAAGAGGCTGCCTCCTCTGCTAGATGCACACCAGACTTATGCTTGTGGTTCCCAGTTCAGCCAGTGATACATACATCAGAGCCTGCATCTATATGCCGAATTCCTTAGCTGCATCAGGGTGACCAAAATCAAGAAGTGTATTCTTACCATTATGGCTTTAAAATTAATCAGCAGATTTGGGTGTTGTTTTTAAGGGATCTCTCCAAACTGAATTTCTGCCATATTTTGATATCTACAAGAAAACGCAGTTCAGTTCTATCCTTAGTGTGTAACCATGGCAGAGACCCAAAGTTAAGCACAGATGGGAGTCGAAAGCAGAGCCAAGGTCAAAGGGGGGCCCGGGAGGGAACCTCCAGAGGCTCCCTGTCTGAGCAGCAGCCCTGTGGCATGAGCCCCCTGGGCTGGCTCCCCCTCTTCACCACTGCAACCAATTCGCTTGCCTGCCTCTCACTCTGGCCCAGTGGCGAAGGGGGGAGCAGGGAGAACAGGAAATGCCGCTGTCTCCTTGCTCCCCCGTCAAGCAAGCAATGATGAGAAAGAGAATCAGCCGGTGGCAACGGCAGTGAGAAGCTGGACTCACTGAGAGGGTGGACTATTGAAGGACCTTGGAAAGCTGGAGCCCGCACTGTAAGCCAGAAATGTGAAGATACCCTGGCATTGCGCTACACTGGCATGTTCCACTTTAAGTTGCATCTCATTTGCCACACTCCTGAGCAAAAGCCCTTATAAGTGAATCGAAGGGACTCCAAGAGCCCAGATCTGCACCCACCACCATATGAGCTTGTGCATCCTATATCCCATAAAGGTCAGTATAAATTGAAACCTGAAAATTAGCACCTGAAAGCTGCTGGATAAGGGAGAGGCCTGACCAGAAATAGCTTCATTCTGTGCCCTTGCATGAAAGAGTGAACATTTCCCCCAAACAAGTAAGTTGTCCCCTTTTTGCAGGATGCCCAGATATGAATGGAGCTCTGGATGCTTCGAAGGCTCCAGCCACTTTCCCTCTTGTGTCCCTGTCCCCGCCTCAGTTGCCATAAAAGCCGTAGTAACCACCATCACCTCCGTCTTTGTCATAGAGCTCTCCGTTGCGGATGGGTGGTGAGCTCTCGGCGCTGGAGATGTAGGGAGACACCCGCCGACGCTTACACTCTGCTTCGTACAACCCGGAGTCTGAGGAATCCACCGATTTCACTGAGCCCGGCTCGGCCCAGCTCTCGCTGTCCTTCCCTTTTTCCTCACCCGCAGGCGCCATTGGCAAGTCTCTCATGGGCCGGAACCAACTCAGAGCCCCCGGGGTGGGCTTGGGGTGGTGATACTGAGGCGGGGAGCTCCACGCAGCAGTGGGGCCAAAGGGGTGCTCCTGGTAGTAAGGCAGCGAGGGGTGGGGGGCAGCCTGCAGGGCAAAGGGCTTCACCCCATAGGACATGAACTTGTTTCCTCTGAAGTCTCCTTCATAGGTGCCATACTCGAGAGCGGGAGCAGACGGCTGCTGAGAAGCAAAATACCAGTGGTGGGCATCCTTGGGTGGCAAGGGCAGCGGGGCCCGCTCCCTGCTGTAGAAGCGGCTTTGGGGAAGCGCGTACTGATCGTGCAGGAAGGGCTGGAAGCGGCTGCCCGCCAGGAGCTGCTGGCAGCTGGCAACGCTGGGCGGAGATGGGGTTGTGCGGTCCCCCTCTGTTGTGGCGTACATCCTGGAGCAGAGCAGCGGGAAGCGGAGGGAGTGGGAGTGGGAGTGGGAGTGGGAGAGGGAGAGGGAGAACACGTGTGTGAAAGAAGAGGATGACTGGACAGGCCATCATGCCAGCCCGTAATTAGCACAAACCACAGCTTGAAACCCCACTTCAAGCCATGTTTCAGCATCTCGGGTAACCAGTTCAAGCCATGCTATACCCTTTAAGAAGCTTAACCACCAGCAGGGTGATGTCTAAATTGTCCTGTTTGTATGGTCAGCAAAGCTTGAATGCTTGAGGTCCCCAACCGTGCCCAGAAAACTCTGCCCTCCTCTCAAGATATTGCTTTAAGAAAAACCTGCTATTCTTTCTCTCCCTTTCTACCGCCAGCCTTGCCTTTTCTCTCCACACCCACTCTTTACCTCACTTTTGAGGCAGCAGCACTGGGCAGTTGCTGTGGCCCTGATCCATTAAACAGCTTTCCTCAACCCAGCACCTCTTAGATTTGTTAGAGTAAAGCTTCCTTATACCCATCCAGCATCATGCTGCTTGTGGAGGTATGATAGGAGTTGTAGTCCAACATATCAGAAGGGTGCCAGGTTGGTGAAGATGCCTCTACAAGGAACAGAGTATATTCATATTACAGCAGCTTGGGAGGAGGTAGAAGAATGAAAGTTTTCAATTTCCACGATATTTTAACAAGTAGTTAAAAATTGGGAAATTGAAATTGGGAAAGTGAAGCAGCCCTACCTTGGGACCAACGTCTACTAAACTGCCAATCAAATTTGACACTGGACAAAGAGAAGAGAAAGACTTACGAATCAAAGTTGTCCCGGAAGCCTTTCGCAAAAGGATTGTGATCTATCTTCAGTTGGGTGATCTAATGGAAACAAAGGCGAAAATGAATGCGTGCTCATTGTGAAGTTCACCACGAAAAAGGCATTATCTTTCCTAGCACCCTTGCGCTGCCAGATCAGCCCCCTTCTTTTACATCTGCTCCAGCCAAAGCCTCTGCTGACTAATCCCCCCTTTCAAATACTGTACTATGATGGCATTGGGATACCGTGGCGTATCTACAACAGTCTACTGAGTGAAAGCCAATTTCTGCACTATCGCACAGAAATTCTCTGCACAGACACATGGGGATGCAAGCAACCTTGTGCGTGCAGTGACCTGGTGATTTACGTCAAGTCTTTCTCCTTTGCACCCACACTTTCTCGCCTGCACACACAGCCATCTGTCCTTGATTAAGTGAGGATCTTGAAACAAGAGAGTAACTGTTCATTGAGTTACTGACAGCATGACTTTTTGTACATTGACAACGTTTTATAAAACATTTGGTGCCAGCCACATAACCAGTTGTCACGGGAGGTGATGGCATGTGATCATTGGTAAGCTTTCACAAACCATGGGACTTGAATTAGACAAGACTAACTTAAGTCTCTGGGGTTTCGGTGGGTTTACTCTACGGCTGACTGGGCCTAAGCAGATCTGTGTTACTCGTGATGAGCACATGGTGGCTGAGAAGCATACAAACATCTGTCTTCAAGGAAGTACTTCTGAAGTCTCCTAGCACTGCTACTTTCCTAGTGCTGAGAGCTACGAGGTCTAGCTCATTCAAAAATTGTTTTAGTTGTTGGCATAGTGGGAAGCTGTTGTGGTCTCTGTTTTTATGAATGGTCCAGAAATGAAACAAATAATTCAAAGCAGTACACAGCAGTTCCATCTTTTTTCTCCATAATGGATTGTCTGTCTTAAGGGAATAGGCAGAAGAAGATTAAGAAACAGAGCCACAAATAGAAGGTGGTGACACCAGGCCTTCCCCATAAGCATCTGTGAATGAGGCGGGGTGTTGGCATCATACAACCACCGGGAAGATAGATTTTTCCTGGTGAGGAAACAGCAAGGGTCAACTATTTAGGGTTCTATCAGAGAGACACAAGAGTGTCGAAAATATAAAATATATCTCGGAAGCAGTCCTTTGAAGAACAACTTGCTTTGACTGCAGCACAAGGTGGGAAACTAGGCCTGAGGGCCAATTCAATTTTGGAGAATTTCTCAGGGGGTACATTCCAGGGTGATGGATGGGACCAAAACCTCCTGCCCATTTACTAACTCTTACTGCTAGTAACTAAGCCTTTGAAGAGACTCTTCAACCTTTCAGAGAGGAGGAAAAATTACACTAGACAATTGGTGATGGGAAAGGAGGTAAGCCGTCTGGGGGACTCACGGGAGACCAAATGGGAAGCCCAGGCTTGGAGAGCCACATCCTTGTTGTAGTCCTAAAGTAACGCATATCCTCTAATTAGCAAGCCTGTTGAGACCCTGATGTGGCTGTCCCTGGGGCTGAGCAAATATCGCAGCCATCCATCAGCTCCAGTTCCTTCATCCACAGCAGCCAGGGAGATGCACTCTCCTCTATGCAGAAAGGTACTCTCAATTCCCCAGCTATTAGACATGTTTCCAGATTGAGCCCTGGCATGGAAAAGGGATTTGGGGCACCCATTAGCAGGTGCTAGGGTGTAGCCCTGTTCCCAAACCCTGCACAGATACACCTCAGCTCAATGTTCAGAACCTCCCACCTCCACACACTTGCATTATCCAAAGGATGGAAGGCTGCCATCTGAAACAGAGCATGGACTCCCATCCCCACGAAAACTCACATCTGCATTCTGGTAGGCTGTGACGGCAATGAACTGTGTCTCTGGAAAGGTGAAGGTCTGGGTACAAAGGGAGGGGTGTGCTTCATCCACCTCACCCTGCTTGGCCTCCGTGACATGTAGACGGGGCTGGTACTTGTGCAAGGACTGTAACACGATCATCTGTTGGACAAACAGGACAGGAGTCATTTACGCAAGAGCCGGGGGCTGGCAACTCGGCATACCATGACACCGACCCTCCCGGGTTTTGGTTAGGGAGGCAGCAAAAGGACTTGGGCCAACCCCAAGAGCCACCATCATTACCTGGGTGACATTGTTAGATGCTCCTTTATTATTGGTGAGTTTCAGTTTCCCAAAGGAGATTTCCTGCCGCATCCAGTGCGCTCCAGTGTTGGGTGAGTCTGGATGCATGTACGTCCGATTCCCTGCCGGGAAGATGGCATTTCTGGTGAGCGTCTTGAAGTCTCCCTGCTTAGTCCTATGGCAAAACATGTGCTGGGCCTACTGTGAAACCACGGGAATGTCTACATTCCAAATACACAAGCCAGTTTGAAATCACTTTAGCTGGCTTCCTTAGCAAGAAAGCTTGAGATTCCTAGACTGACAGAATGCTGACAGTTCTTTGTTCTGATCTACTCAATCTACTCAGAAAATTACAATTCCCAGAGTTCCTTGGTTGGAAAGCATGTCATCCGAGCAGGACTAAAACTGGTCTTAAATCTTATAGCAAAGCCATGGTCATAGATTCACAAAGCAGCAATCAATTATCTTGTCCAAGATTCTATCTAAAAAAAGATCTCTGAATCTTTCCCAACTGGGCGCTCTCTGCATGTGTTGGAATACAGCTCCTGGATGAATGCTGTATGTTGGACATAATGAAAATTAACTGAAGTTCATATGTAGAATCTAGAGAAGGATCAATGGATAAATCCCTCCATCGACTATCCAGTTATCAATGGATGAACACAGAACAATATGTATGTATTGATTTCGGCACATGGAGAGAACAGGAGGAGGAAAACTGTTGAACAGGGGAAGGTGAATAATGAAACATGATTTCTAGAATACAATCTGCTATTATTCTGAAATGTTTTGAGTTTTAGTACTGCAAATGGTATTGCTTTGGTTATCTTTAGTGCAAAATAATGGGTTGGACCCAGATTGAATTGGGTGCATGGATGCATTGTTGCTGTCCTCTCCCCCATAAAAGAGACCCATCAGCTTCCTGAAAATGCTATACAGGTGGTAGGGGACACTGAACAACAGGATATACTGCAGTGAGTGGTGGATCCCTGGTCAGAGATAACTTCTGGGTTGCAGCCCATCTGTCTGCAGACTGTAGATCCTGTCCTGCATCCATCCTGATATCATTAATTGAAAATATATTGTAATGCTTCATCTGTTTATGTGTATATCTTTTTATATCTATCTATGTATGTGAAAATACCTGGCCTGCTCTTAGGCACAAATTCATCCAGGTCACTTGACATTATAAACCATTCGAACAATAAAACAAGATTCAAAATTAAATCAAAAATAGTCCAGTTAATAGTAGACCACAGCAGGTTAAAGCCACGTGTATTGTTGTCTGTCTGTCGGACATTTGCATGTTTTAAAGGGGTAGAAATAACTTAGGTGATTTACCGAAGAAATAATTTACTGTAGAAATAACTTACTTTTTTGACTGTTGATAATCTTGCTCCCCTCACTACCACCTGCCTCAGCTTCTACTTTTATGCCTAATGTCAACTTTTTTGCCTGCAAAATTATGCATACCTTAGATATTTGCCTCTTTCCCTGGACAGGTAACAGTGACCACAGAGTAGGTTAAAGCACCAGTGTGCTTTAAAGGTAAAGAAATTCAATCTCTCATCCTACCGTTAGAGGGAGCCAAAGCTCCTAAGAACAGGATTGCATTCAGACAGTGAAGAAGGGGAAGCAACCTTCTCCAGACCTTTTCAATTAGATTCAGAGAAACTTAAACAAAGTTAAACTGGTGTGATGATTTTATTAATGAGTTCCCTGTGGATCTTGTAAAATGCCCTGAGTACTTAATGATGGAGGAATATAAGTATTTAAATAAACAAAGCAACCCCTTGAGAACATAAATGGGAACTCCAACTGAGAGAGTACAAACGTATCTCCAACCACCACCTTCCAGCAGATTCTAGCTAGGATTGCTAGTGTGGTGTAGCAGGTAAGAGTGCTGGACTGGGACATGGGACTTCACTTAGCCATGAAGGTTACTGGGGTGACTCTGGGCCAGTCACTCACTCTTAGCCTAAACTTCCTTACAGCATTGTAAGGATAAAAGGAAGAAGAGGAGGTTAAGGTCTGTGTAAGTTGCCTTGGGTTCCTTGCAAAAGAAAAAGAAATGGATTATAAATGAAAATGTATAAATAATAATATAGTTCTTTGCTGAATCTGTTTAAGATCTACTGGATATTTGCTATTGCCACAAGAAGGGAAGACTTGATTTTGGGCAAAACTGATGGAGAGGGGGAGTGTTGGTGGGGTGGGAAAAATGGCCAAATATAACATTTTTGGAGAACACCCCTGACATTTCATTAAATTCAAATTCTTGAATACCTCTAGTGTGGGAGAGCCCACATAACCTCCCTAGATCATTGGTTCTACTGCTGTACTCCTCCAACTTCCTCAGATCAGGAAGTTCTTCATGATGTTCAGTCGGAACCTGGACTCCTGTAACTTGAGCCCATTATTCTGCGTCCTGCACTCTGGGATGATCAAGAAGAGATCCTGTCCTTCCTCTTTGTGACAGCCTTTCAAGTGTTTGAGGAGTGCTATCATATCTCCCCTCAGTCTTCTCTTCTCAAGGCTAAATATGCCCAGTTCTTTTATTCTCCCCTCATAAGAGATCCCATAACTACCAGGTCTTCCCAGCTGGCTAAAATCAAGTCAAGGATAGCCATTCCTCCAGTTACTTCCTCCCCTTTCTGTAGGAGGAAGTTATCAGCACACATGTTAGGAATTCCTTGGAGGGCCCATGTGAGGCAGAATTTATCTCCCAACAGATACTGGGGAAATTTCTGCCCCCCTCCCATAACATCATCATTGTATCCCCTTAAAACAATGGCAATTTGCTTTTCAAAAGTTTCATTCTTGTATTAGGTGGTTGGTAATAGACTTCAACCACCACATTCCTTTTCTTCCTTGTTCCATTTATATTAACCCAGACAGTCTCAATGGAGCTACTAAACTCATCTTCCTGTATTTCTGTGCAGAGATATGCAACTTTCAGATATAGCATGACATTGCCTCCCTTTCTGTTCTTTCTGTTTTGAAGAAGTTATAACCTTCAATTCCTGAATTCCAGTGGAAAACATCCCATGAAGTTTCAATTATACCTATCAGGTCATATTCACCCTCCTGTATTAACAGCTCAAACTTGTGCTGTTTGTTTCTCACACTCCAGGCATTAGCATATAGAAATCAAAGACCATGTGCTCTATAATCTAGCTTTCTTCCTACATTTTCTGGAAGATTGTTATTTATTACATTCCTACCCTGCCCATTAGCCAGGATGACTCTGGGCACCTATTATTATTAGGCACTATTAGAGCTGCTGTCTCTAATGTGGTACGTAAGTCACATAAGTGTCTTACGTAAGTCCATTGTAACCTCCAGGTGTACTTCTCCCTCTCCTGTAAGATTCCGTTACAGGAGAGGGAGATGCACTTCTTCATTCTGTGACCAGACACATTCTTTCTGGCCCTTTTAAGGTGCAAGCCATCCCTTGCCAACCGTCCATCTTCCAGGGAGCGTTTGCTGCCCATGGCCCATAATTCAAATCTCTTGTGTCTGCGCCACATTCACCCAGCGTATTTTTCTTTCCCTTACCATTCCTCTTCCAAGAACAGGAAGGATGGGGCCCTATCTGTTCTTGGAAGAGAAATGGTAAGGGAAAGAAAAATCTATTTGTCCCCATCCATCCATTCCTATCTGAAAGTCAAAGTTCTTGACTTTCCTCCTCAAAACTTCAAAGTCTGCCATTATTTCTTCAACATTCTGCTTTGCATCATCATTTGTTCCCACATGGATAAGAAGGAAGGGACATAACTGTACTGCAGGCTGCCCTCCAATCTCATCCTGAAGTGCTTGGAAGAGGCTCCATAGTCCCACTGCTTCCAGTGATGTAGAGTGTCTTCTAGTTCTTGCACTCCTAATGGTCACCCTTTTCCAGGGAGTTTTCTCCTCATTTTCCTTTGCCTCTGACTTCTCCTCTTCTGTTTCAGCTCACTGTTGGCTTCTAGCTCCTGTGCTACACTTAGTTGCTCTAGGTCCACCACTATGTCTAAAAACTCTTCAGCTTATCTTATTCCCTTGAGGGTGGACACTTGCCACTCCAGTGCTCTCACTTTTTCTTCCAACACAGCTACTGGCTTGCACTTGTTGCGTGTGCAGGCCATGTTGACCTCAGGCAAGAAAACAAACATTGCACAGACCTTGCAGGTCATCACCACTGGGGAGTCTTCTTGGTCCATAGTCTCCACTTTCTTTTTCATAGAATCATAGAATACTAGAGTTGGAAGGGGCCATGAAGGCCATCAAGTCCAACCCCCTGCTGTTGCAGGACACCACATTACACCATCCCTCTCAGATGGCTGTCAAGTTTCTTTTTGAATGTCTCTAGTGTGGGAGAGCCCACCCCCTCTCTACCCAGCTGGTTCCACTGTTGTATTGCTCTGACAGTGAGGGAGATTTTCCTGATGTCCAGCCTGAATCTGGGTTGTCGCAACTTGAATTGATTATTCCGTGTCCTACACTCTGGCATCAGCAAGAAGAGGTCTTGACCTCCCTCTTTGTGACAGTGTTGAGGTACTTATAAAGGGATATCATGTTCCCCCTCAATCTTCTCTTCTCAAGGCTGAATATGCCCAGTTCTCCCAGTCTCTCCTCATAGGGCAGTGTTTCCAAACACTGGATCATTTTTGTTGCCCTCTGCTGGACCTTTTCTAATTTACCAGCATCTTTCTTAAATCTTGGTGCCCAGAACTGGACACAATCTTCTGGGTGAGGTCTGACTAGTGAGGCGTATAGAGAATCTCGTGATTTGGAAGTAATACTTCTGTTAATGCATCCCAATTTGATTCTACTTTGCAGATCATTCTACTTTGTGACAGGCTGTGCTTTCCCCTGTCTTCCCTGAAGGTTCACAAGAATTCTACTGGTAGATGAGTGTGCGTTACCAGGGAGAAAACAAAGAAAAGGTGTAGGGGGAAGTTAGGGACAACCTCTGCCAAACTCCGTTAGTTGCTCTATTCCCAGATGACGCATAGATTTGTTTATTTCATATCCATACCATCCCTTAAGCTGGACTTCTCTGGGCCGTTTGCAACCACCCAGTGAGGAGCACAGAGATTTAGTGAGGAGAGGGGTCTGCTTCCATGAAGACACTGCTTTTTGCCTGCTTGCTAAGGCCACATCAAGCAAAATCTGAGTGGACACCAGCAGAACCATCCCAAGGCATTTTGCTGCCCGAGGCAAAGCAGCACAGTCCCCCTCCACCCCAATAACAAGTCAAAAAGCTTAATACGCAAAGTCACCCAACTTATTTTGACATTTGAGACAGAAAGTCCCACAAATCCCTCTACTTAAAATGTTAATTCAGAAACTAGCCATTTGCTGCCTTTTGTCCTTATGTGGGAACACCCCTCATGGAAGTCCAGTTCAGAGGAAGCCCACCTCAAGAACAGCTTTACTGATCCATGTTTGTGAGACTTGTCCTACGAAAAACACTTTGAAAACTCTTGTGTGAACTGCCTTGAAGGGCAAGTAAGTCTCTTAAAGGTAGTGAAGACATATTTAGAATCAATACAGAAAATAGTAATAAGATTCACAGTTGAATTTGGATTCTGGGGTCATCACAGCCCTGGGACGCAGGAAGTCATAGTAAGTAACTCTGAGCATGCACGGAGTATGCTTCCCTCACCACATCATTGCCATCATCTTGGTATTTGATGATGCTTTCTTGGTGCTCACATGATTGCTCTGTGTTCATTCTCGTAGTTATGCAAGGCACGCTAAATGTAGTGTGATGTTAGCTAGGATTTAAACCATGAACTTGAGTAGACTTACTTCGGCAACTATTCTCTCTAAGCCTCTGTCCCCCATCTGCTTGCTTTACTGGCTGATATTTTGCCTTTCTTCCACCAACCCAAGGCAGTATGTATTCTCTGCCCCCCTCCCCCCGCCATATAGGCTCACAATGACCGTGTGAGGGAGGTTAGGCTAAAAGAGAACAACTGGCCCAAAATCATTCAGTGAACTTCATGGCTAGGCTGGGATTTGTACCTTGATCTTTCCTGTCAGAGTGCGACACTTGAGCCACATGGATTACTGAGTGGATATATCTGACGTGCTTTGTTCTTACTCTTTGCACCTTCATAAGGATAATGGGTAGAGGCCTGAAGGCTGAACTAGACATGAAGTCACTCATGTTGTGTAGGTTCTCTCTCTGTCTCTCTCTCTCTCTCTCTCTCTGTCTCTCTCTCTCTCTCTCTCTCTCTCTCTCTCTCTCTGTGTGTGTGTGTGTGTGTGTGTGTGTGTGTGTGTGTGTGTGTGTTAGGGAAAGTGAGATTCCACACTGTCTCTAGCACAGGGAAGGCATTTTAAATTCTTTACCCTGTGTAGAATCACATCTCTTCACATCTGCTCTTTACAACAGGGATATGTGTCTCAATGCTTCGAATGGGGGCTTTTCTCTCACTGCAAAGAGCAGGTGTTAAGGGGGCCGTGAGCCCAACTGGGACAACCATGGGAGAAAAGGCTTAAGTCCCCATGGCTGGGTTCCAAACTTGCTTAATTCACATATACGTTGGCCAGTCTGACAAAAAGAAAACACCCTACAAGGTTGAGCAATGTGAGCAGCATCAAGTCCAATTTGAGACTGAGGCCTCCACACATTTGAGATCAACTGACAACACTTTCATGGCAGAGAAGCCACCCTGTCAAGAAGTTGCCTCATGTTTATCGCTTTCAGCCTGAGGGGTGGTCTTCGAAATGCCCACATGTTGCTGCTTCAAACTGTTCCTGCCACTACCGAGGCCTTAGGAGAGGCACCCCTCTGGTTGAGGGAAAGGGAAAAACTGGAAAAGTCAGGAAGCCACCAAACGACCTGGTTGAGGGACAGGCGGTGGGGCCAGAGGAAAGGGATGTGGCCATCTAGGGGGCCCTGGAAGGCTGCCTTGGGACACCAAGCAAGCTGGATCTCACATGAGCCTGGGGCAAAAAGTTCCTGTTTATATGAAGGTTGTACAATGAGACCAATTGGCCACATTTATAGAAGAGGATTACTCTTGTAAGCAACAGGGTTCTGGGGAGGAGACAGTCACGGCAAAAGTTAGCCCAGGGAGGAGAGAGAAAAGCAGGAGACGGGGGAGACAGAGTGTATCAGGAGAAGGAGAAAGATTTCTTCAACATACCTGGCATATTTCCCTCTGCCTTGCCGCATTGAACCCATTTCCCTCCTTGGTACCGCCAATGATGCTGATCCACTAACACAATGTCCACATAGATGCTGTAATGAGCCACGGGGTCCAGCCCAGAGATGCTGAAGCTCAGAAAAGGAAACATCCTCCTAGTTGGGAGCAGAGACAATGGGGCAAAAGAAACACAAAGATGGCCATCACATCACAAGCTTGTCTTAGGCCACGTGCATTCCCCGCTTGCAAGTCATGCCTGCAATCAACAGCAGGCATTGCTTTTAAGGACACATAACCTCAATGTGCATTCTCATTTTCAGCCAATGCATTCAGCTTTGGTGCACCTAAGCAGAGGGGAATCTTGGAAAATTAAAGCAGAGGCATGGGAAAGAGCAAGCCAAAGTATTGGCTCTCTTAATGCGTTATTGCAAATAGAAGGGAGGTATGGAGAAGCACCTTTGCTCTGACCCCGACCACACACAGTATCACACCCAGGCCCCAGACACATCAGCTCTATATTAGCTTGGACATCTGTGGCAAGGAAGCACTCCAGAATTCCAGTCGCATCTCTGGATCCCAGGTTGCTCAAGGTAAGCTCGTATTATGCATATTCTCATCAACCTCTTACTCCATTCGGTGCACCTTCTGAACTTGGTTCTTGCACCACCAAAAACCAGTTACAAGCAAAACGCTGGGCCATGAATTGCTTCCATTCAGATTAGGGATCGGTACTCATTTCTCAAATAATACAGTTATGTCTCATTCACAATTCTGAATGTTAACAGGAATGTTTTTCACGGTTTCCCCCTTTTTTCTCCTCCAAAAAATGTTAGAAAATCCCTCAATTTGTGATCAAGATTGAAAAAATGTATATTGGCTTCAGTGCAGGGAATGGGGACTCCATCCAGACCCTTCACTTCATGTCTCTGGAGGCTGCCGCAGAAGTCAATCGGACCAGCCAGGTTTCTCTGGGAAACTCACAAAGCAGGCCTCGACTGAGACAGCAATCTCAGGTTTATCTCCAGTATCCTCTACTGAATATGAAGATGTCCTCTCTTACCCAGTAGCCATTCAAGGGCCTATCTATCCTCCATTCATGTGAAAATTCCCTTATTCAAAAGCCTTCTGACCTACTGACCATCCAGTCATCTAGCAGCAGTGAATCCATTCTTGCCTATTAATGCTGATTTGTGTGTAGAAATGTTCGCTTTTCATGTCCTGAACCTACAAGTATCCACTTGTACTCGCATGGGTTCCAGCATCTGGAACGGGAAGAATAAGTTCACAGTGCATACAACAGCTCCATTTCAATTACTGATTAGTTCTCTTACATGAAACATGTGCCAGTCTATGATGGGGGGAAGATCTCGATTCATCTGTTAGGTTCACTGGTGATCTTGGGCCAGACTTTCTTGTTCAGCCTAACCTACCTCATAGGGTTGTTGTCAGAGTTAAGACAGGATAAACATGTAACTAATAAAAATAAAATTTCATTTGTATTCTCTCCTTTCTTTGGAGAGCTAGAAGTGGAGGCAGGGTGACTGCACGGGGATTATTTTATCCACTCTACACAACAGCCCTGTGAAATAGGCTAGGCTGAGCGATTAATCACTGAAAGACACCTAGTGATCTCTGCATGGCAAGTGTAAGGACCTGAACCCAGGCCACTGCAGGACAAGTTTGACCTTCCTACTCATGTTATCCAAATACAGGCTTATCTCTTTTCCCCTAACTTTATACCACAGAAGCCTTTGTGTTTCAAAGCTTAACAGAGGAAAGGTGTCCAGGTCCTTCTCCCACTGACGTCTTACAGGATGAGCCTTTCCCTTCTGCAGTGTCCCCTAACCCAAAGAAAGAGGAGGAAAACTGAATTTCCACACCTCACCAAGAGGGCCACAATCTCCCGGCTCTCCCCTCAGAGAGGGAAAGGAGGGTGTGCTGTCCATTCTCCAGCTGGCTTCATCAATTACCACATCCAGCCCTGGTCGTTCAGCTCTATATGATCCACTTTCCAGCAGTCAATATCTTTCCAGGCCATCCCCCACCCGCCCACCCCATTCCAGCAGGGCCACTCAAACAGAATGACACGTACTTCATCTTTTCCCTCTTCCAGATCTGCCAAAACTGACGGTGGCAGGTGTGGAAGCAGCTCTGTTTCTTTCTCACCCTCACTGACCTTAACAAAACTCCGTACATCACCACTTCCCTTTTGCTCCCCCCACACTGCCTCCCTCCCATCCCACCACATTTCCGGTTCAGAAATAAGACACTGCTTCTATTTTCAGAGAAAGCAAGAAGGGGAGAGAGAAACAGAGAAAGATTCCGATGGATGAGGAGCTTATTCCCAGGGCAAGCCTAAGATCTTTTGACACCTGAGGTGGAAAATCCAAATGGTAATCCACACACACACACACACACACACACACACTCATTCTTATGTTGTTCAACTGCCAAAGGACCTTTCTCATGCAATGGAGTTTGCGCAAAAGAACTCAGTGGAGTCAATCCTGGAGTAGTAGATTTAGCCATGTGTCCCCCTCTGAGGGAGAGAACTAAATTTTGCTCCTTAAGGCAGATATTGACCTACTGTGCACATAATGAGAAGCTATTTGTGGGTGAAATTAGTCATAGGAATTCTTGTTACAGCAACCACTGCCATTCTGAATATCCCAACTTCAATGTGATGCACTGTAGCTTGTCATTATGTGCAAACCCAATGAAGATGGGCTGTTGGTGTGGCTAACAAGCCACTGAAAACCTATGGATTGTGGAGGGTTGCAGGTGGCTTTTCAGCCTTCCCAACAACACATCCTTGCTGAGTTCATACATAATGACAGATATGGCATGTTCTACGCTTATGCAAATCAAGTTGCAACTCCTCAGCAATCACCCCCCCACACACACACACACATTTCACAGAAAAACTAAAACAGAAAGATCAGCTGTAAAGTTGTAGTGCCCTCCCCATCTCAGTGCATGCATGAGGAAGCAAAGTTTCTTCATGGCTGATCTACTGTGCCAGACACAGGAAAAACCATTAAGTCAGGCACCGCACCAAAGATTGGACAAATCACTGGAGGGAAGGCTATAAAGAGTTGCTCGCTTTGTTGGTTATGTGCTATTTCCTTATCAGAGGCAGTGTGTCTACACACACCAGTTGCTAAGAAGGCTGGGTAAGCAGAACTTGGGTACCCATCCTGCTTGAGGGATCCTGTGGGCCGGTGATTTGCCACTGTGTGAACTGAGTGCTGGACTGGATAGACTGTTGGTCTGATCCAGCCTGGCTTTTCTAATGCTCTAAACTTCATAGCAGCCCATGTGGGACCACATTCTCCAGAGTTTTCTCATAGATTTGGAAGTTCATCAAAATTAAACCCTTAAATCTAAAAATTCACGTTTTCCTTCTTTGTTGACAGACATTCAAATGAAGCATACTTCAAAGAGAAACAGAGACTTGTGGCATATATCCTCTCCATCTTTTTTTTGGGGGGGGGAGGGATTGATGGCTGGAGGATGCTGGGAATTGTAGGATTTCTCTCTCTCAAAAATGCACCCTAGGGATTGTGACCTGCCACACTCGCACTTAGCTCCTAATAAAATCTATGGTAATTAGGTCGACTAAATTCACATACAGAGAAACTCTACACTCGCTTAACTCAGATGAATGCCCCCCTTAGTTCAATGTTTGTGCTTTTAATCCAGATCCAACCAAACAGGCGTAACTCTTGACCGTTTTTCTTCTAAAGTATCAAGTTATCTAAGCCAGTTCCTTGTTTGTTTTTTGTTTGATCAATTCACCTAAACTCAGCAGTGTCTAACAGGAGGCTGAGAAGAGCAGTAATCAGGGTAAAATGAATATAAATGCCTTTTCCTGCTCATTAATTAATTTATTGTTTTAATGTATAATCTGCTTTTCTACCAAAAATGACAGATGATAAAGTAGGAAAGACAGAGAAGAATCCCCTCCCGATTACAACTGTTCAGGAAAAACTGAAAGCATTATTTAGCATACTCAGAAGTTATGCTTCAAATATGACCAAAATATACATTTTTAGAAATGTGGTACATATATATATATATTCATAGTCAAGTACTGAAACACAGAGAGGTGTACATTGCATGTGAGAGTCAACATTTAATAGTGAATTAAAAAGCCTTTCAGTTGCATCAAACAGAAGCCCCCAAACTAGAAAGTGATATGGAAAATAATCCCTTTTAAATGGATTACTAACTATAAGTGGGCATGAGGCAAGGAAAAAATTAATAGCTCGGTTAATAGCCCCCCACACATGCGTGTCTACAAATAGATTTTGCCATTCTAAAAATGGGCTAAACTGAGCGGAATTTTCCAATTGCTTAGTCACTAGGCTGTAGTGGAACGAAGTGTGTTGGACCCTCCTAGGATCAGAAAACAGGGGAGTGGGGTGGGGGTGGGAAAATATCTGAAACTCATTCTCTTAATTCAAATTTGGTGGCAGATATATAGCATCCCAATTCATTCTTTTTCAAGATATCCAACTATGGATGTTGTTGGAAGAACCTGGGTGTGCAGTCACTGATTTAATGAGCTTATTGAAAATTGATGCCTTAGATCTCACCCAAACGTAAACTTTCTTTTCAGGAGTGTCCCCCAAGTATGAAAGTATAAAATTGATCATTATTATAATTCTAAAATGTGAACTTAAAATTCTGAAAATACAGACTGAAAAATTGTGCAAACTAGTGTGCTTATAAAATTAATTTTCAGCACCGTTAATATCTGGGGAACAGGATTGCTGCATAAATGAAGACAAAAAGCAGTGAAGCTGCTTCATACCATTTACAGAACAAGGGGAAAGTTTAAAACAATTCAAGTATCTTGTATGAAAAGACTCCAGTATTTCAGGTATTCCGTGAACTATACCAACTGCACATCAAAATTACATTCAAAACGTACTTTTAGCTAACGAATCATGCTTGGTTCCCTACAGGAAGAAAGAGCATTCAAGTTTCATAAATTTACTAAATGTTATTTAACGTTAATGGCCATGAGACCTAGAAGCATTTCAAGAAAAAAATATTATTTGAAATTTTGTACTCAATCCTCTAATGGTGTGAACTTCACAGATGTGCTCGATGCTTTATTTCTAATTTGGGAGAGTTCAACTCTATCTGGAAGGCATAGATTTTTTGCAGGAGACCTGTTTTCAGAGCTAGAGGTTAGGAATGGTGTACATGTGGCAACAACAAAGAGTATGGCCTTAAACATATGCAGAGTGGTGTATGGCTCAGCAATTTAATTAGATTGCCACAGAGCAAATGGCTGTTAAAAACTAAAACATTGCAACTGTGAGCATTACATGGCTGAAGTTAAAGTTTTAATTGCAGACGGAACTTACCCTTATTATTTGGGGGACCAACAATAAATATGGCTCAGAGCATGGACAGAAAGTTCAGTCACTTTGCTGAAGCTAAGCAGGTCGCAATTTAGGCTCCAAGTAGAGTCTGAAGGTACATAAGGCATCTACCAAGTTGAAGCTAAGCAGGTTTGGAGATGGCCTGAGCTTGGAGGGGAGACCATCTGTGAATCACCTTGAGTTCCACAATGGGAGAAAGGTGGTATATAAAATAAACAAATACGGGGGTAACCTGGCAGTCTCTAAAGAGAAGGAACTGCATCAATCAAGACAGCAGGTAGGGAGAGCCAGATTTGGCAAAAAAAAAAAAAGTGTATATGCTAACGCTATATATAGAAGATATTTTAAAATAATTACTATAATTTAAATAGAAACACATCTCAGCATAGTAAATGGGGAAGACTGTGACCAGATAACCAGCTCAGCCAGCGGTCCAGGTGCCAAACGTTCACAGCGAACACCAGGGCCTCTGGTCGCTCTTCTACTGAATTTTCCAATCAGACTGAAACTAGAAGGCATTTCAACTAGAGGATGTCTACACACAGAAGGCATCTTTGTGTCCTCTGTAAACTAATTTGCATGCAGCCCACTCCCCAAATTCAACTGGTTCTTAGTTTGAAGATCACATGGAAATCCTTCATATGCTTTCCATGGAAAGCATATGGAATAGACATTAAACAAAAGTCTTGTAGCTCAAGTTTGCAGAAGCTCACAAAAAATGCAGGTCTCACAGAAGACTAGCTTCATCCTTTCCCCTACCAAAATCCTTATTCTCCCTATCCAAAGCCAGGAATTGATTACAAATTTCCCATCTTAAACTTGAAGGTGAACAGTTTATCTTTACATAAGTTTTGTAAAGTCCATACTAACTTAGATTGGCTGGCAGCCCTAGAGACTTAAATTCTACAGAGTAAATGCTACAAAAATGTGTTTTGTTGAAAGTCTTATTTTTGCAGAATACATTATCTTTGCAGACATACCATGTACATGGAGGATATGGCAATATTGTTGTGCTGTCAATAATAATTTTAGAAAATGAGAAACTGTCCCAAGTCAGTGAAAAGCCTCACTGAAAACAGTCCACACAGCTCAACAATGCTGCAAAACTTCTTTAAAAAAAAAAAGCCCACACAAAGCTTAAGCTTGTTCCTCTGCTTTACCACTTTTGAGATATTTTAATTATTTTATTTTAAAATATATGTAAAATTGCTTGATGATCTAACCGTTAAAAGCCAGAAACTACTCTGCCTTCGTGAAAAAGGAAGTGGTATAACTATGTTAGAGCCCCTTCTAGACATATCCATTTGGAAGGGAGTCTCACTGAATTCAGCTGAGATGCTGGAGTGACAGGCTTGAGTACCTCACTGGATTCCACCCATTATAACCTTCTTTTATAGGATCGCCTCTTTAAAGGTGTTGGCTGAAGAACAGTGGAGGCAGTAGGGCTTTTTTCACATTGGATTGTGCACTAAGTAAACAAAATTGCATTCCGTATACACACACATGCATCCCCCTTTGGCATTCAGGTTGCTTCATACCGTAACTCTTATTAGAACAGGTCCCATCTGTTAAAACAGTTTTCCCCAACCTTGCACCTTCCAGACACATTTGGACTACAACACCCAGAATTCCCAGTCAATGGCCCTGCTTGATGTGAATTCTGGGAGTTGCAGTCCAAAAGTCTCTGAAGACTGTAAGTTTGCGGAAGGCTGTGTTAAAAGAAAGCTGGTTCTGAAAATATCAGCAGTTGAAATCACACTAGCCAAACACATAGGGGGATTGTATCAGATATATTTTCTCAACTCTCCAGCAGTAGCTTAATTATGAAGACAAGACTTACTTCCAAGGAAGCATACCTAGGATTGTAACTATGGGTTCATCTGACCAGAGACTTTGCCAGCACTTCTGGACTCCAACTCACCTGCACAGTTGCTGAATTTCTCAGCCAAAACCACGCAGAGGGTTCCAAGTTTGGACAGTCAGATTTGAACACTGGAGGCAAATCATTTTATTTATTTCTTCATTTAAAACTTTTCTATACCGTCATTTATTCTAATGAATATCATGATGGTTTACAACAAAAGGAATCTAAATTTGCGATAATATTAGACAGATTTTTAAAAACCCTCATTCATCCTCACACAAATGGTGCCAGGGAGTAACTTGGGAGGTAGCAACTCGTCAAAAACAAGCTTGATTTTATGACTGGGGATTGAACCAGTTCCCTCTGCCTCAAGTTTCACGCTCTGTCTATTACACCTCATTCTTCTCTGTGCCCTGTTCCTGGTTTATCACTAATAACTGTAAAGACCAGAGAAAAATGCTGCAGGAAGAAGAAGATTTGCAGATTGTCAAAAAGGTTAAGTATTTGGGAATCTATCTTACAGCTAAGTGTACTACTCTGAAAGAAGACAATTACGATAAACTATTGAAGGATATTAAGGGTGATTTGGAAAAATGGGCCAACTTGCAATTATCTTTGATGGGAAGAATCGCACTTGTTAAAATGAATATATTACCAAAGCTTTTGCTTTTATTTCAAATGATTCCCATAAAAATTGATAGAAAATTTTTTGATGATTTAAAATTTAAAATTTCAAGATTTATATGGAGAAAGAAGAAACCAAGGATTAAATTAAAAATACTTCAGGAAGCTAAAGAGAACGGGGGTTTTGGTCTCTCTGATTGGATGTTGTACTATCAAGCTTCTATTTTAACATGGCTAAAAGAATGGATAACTTTACGAAATAAGAGAATTTTGTATCTTGAAGGACATGATTTGCAAATGGACTGGCATGCTTATATATGGTATGAGAAGGCTAAGTCACATGGCTCTTTTTTAAGTCACTATATTAGAAAATCATTAATGTCGGTGTGGGAAAAGTTAAAGATAAAACTGTATAATAAATTACCAAGATGGCTTTCACCCATGGATGCTTTTGTGTATTCAAATGCATTGAATTTTGAAGGGATTATAAAATATGATGATATTTTGGATAAGGATGGAGGCCTGAAATTGAATCAAGAAACACAAGAACAGGGATCTAATATCTCTTGGTGGCATAAGGTGCAGATACAATCGAGATATGCTAAAGATTGTAAAGCGTGGGGTTTTTATAAGGATTTAACAGTGTTTGATCAAGTGATGCTTAAATCAGATGAGAAAATGATTAAAAGATTGTATGACTTCTTACTTGATAGGAAAATGGAAGATGAACAGGTTAAGGAAACTATGATAATGTGGGCACAAAATTTTGGATATAATATTGAATTAGAAAAGTGGCAAAAGCTGTGGGAGAGAAATAGTAAGGTAACATTAGCAACTTCATATAAAGAAAACTTGGATAAAATGTTTTATAGATGGTTATCTGTCACCAAATAGATTAGCTAAGATGTTTCCAAATATGTCAAATGGATGTTGGAAATGCAAACATAAATTGGGTACTTTTTATCATATGTGCTGGACTTGCGATAATGTGAAAAAGTATTGGATTAAAATGCATAAATGGCCCGAGGAAATGTTACAAAAATCCTTAGCTTTTAAACCTGAAATTTTTTTATTAAGCATTATACCGGAGGATATTAGTAAACAATAAATGTATTTGATTTTACATGTAATCACTGCGGCGAGGATTTGCATTTGCTCAACTGGAAAAGTGAGGAACAACCCACCGATGAACTGATTCTAAAAAAGATTCTGGACTGTGCAGAAATGGATAGATTGACTTTATCACTGAAGGAGAAAGAAGATACTGACTTCTATCAAACTTGGGACTCTTTTTATTATTGGCTAGAGAAACAGGACTTGGCTTAGATTTAAATATGTTTTTAAGTTATCATAAATGGAAAAAGAAGGGTGTGGGGGCTGACCCAGTGGGCTCAATGTTTTTGATGATGGATGTTGTTTGTAGTTTTCTTTTTGTTTTGTTTTTTAGGATTATAATTTCAAATAAAACTTATTTTTAAAAAACTAGTAACTGCATAATTAAAGAGAGCTTAATCAGGTTTCTGAAAGCGAGGTTCAATTGAGCTACCCAAAGCATAATTTTCAAGAGAAAAATGGAGTCAACATTTGAGTAGGAAATTAATCAGGCAATATTTAATATGGATTATAATTGCGCCACTTACCAAGCAATCCTATATACACATACTTAGGAGTAAATCTCAAAGAACTCTACAGAACTGACGTCCTGCTATAAATGCATAAGGCTACATTACATGTCTCCTTTTGAAAATGAGGGTTAGAACTCATTGCTTGCTGCCTTCTTGAAGAAATGAAACCAGGTATAATTTCCCAGCACACACCTCTGTTCTGGACAACAGTATGAAAACTTTCAGAGTTTGCCACAACTCCGGGGGATGGTGGAGGACAGGAAGGCCTGGAGGAATGTTGTCCATGGGGTCATGATGGGTCTGACACGACTTCTCGACTAACAACAACAGCATCCTCCCATCCAATGGAAGATTCTGGACAGAAAGTTTGTCTGTTTTGTTTTTTTAAAGGATTTTAAATGTTCCTTCTCTCCCCTAATTTTCCCTTTATTTCCTCCATATGGCATCAAGATTTGGAAACATCAATGTTTGCATTCAAAACTCATCTCAGAATACACAGTAGCTGCTCCTGAGGCTGCATACTTGAAATGGCAAGGGTAAAACATTTAAACATCA
This sequence comes from Varanus komodoensis, assembly GCF_004798865.1. Classification (NCBI taxonomy): domain Eukaryota; kingdom Metazoa; phylum Chordata; class Lepidosauria; order Squamata; family Varanidae; genus Varanus; species Varanus komodoensis. The sequence continues at coordinate 1,695,400 of NW_025336011.1, read as the reverse complement.
ATCTAATTTCACGGAATCAAGTTAAACTTCCTCCTTCCAAGCTCTTTCTGATACACAACTGCCCAACTTCTCTCTTCCACTGCAGACAGTCACTGCCTGCCTTCCAGCTGAGAGCATCTCTATGCAAAAAGAAGTAATCCATTCTCCAATGGCCAGCTCCCCAGGAAAGGCTAGCTCAATATTTTAATCCCACTAAAAGGTAAATTTAAATCCTAAGAGGAAACAGCCCATCCGCAGGCAGGATTCCAGGTCCTGCTGGGATGGAGAGCATTCACTCCTCATTAAAAATATCTTGGGCCTTTTCCGGATTTACTCTAACCTGATCAGTTTTCTTGCCTTGTCCCCACCAGCAGCCACCTCACAGACACACATCAAAATCCAGAAGGATACTGTAATGTTAATAAGATGGAGAACAGTTAAATTAAAGAGAGCATCTGAAGTAAGTTAAAAGCACCTCTGAGTATGTGCAGAGTTTTTTCACCACTTAAATGTAACACTAAACCAATATATTAAATTAGGAGCAAGGGCTTCTAGATTCCTTTCTGAAGCAAGTCCGTCTTTTTTTTTCCTTTGTCATGGTCTTCCTGAAGATGGTAACACAATCCTTTTTGAGAAGGCATTTTGCCTGTGAATTGTTGTTTTAGTGAATTTGATTTTGAACTGTTTCTGGTTATAGAATAATCTCACTGTTGTCTTCTATTATTTTTCTGCTATGTTAGTTTCATGTGGCAAAGGTCATGCTAACATTTTAATTTATGGTTTTATACTTTTTGTTAGACCCCTTAAACTCTCCAGAGAAAACATGGGGTATAATATTTTAAATAGCTCAATCATCAGTCACACAGTTAATTTGATATGAAGTCAGGTCTGAATTCCAACACCTTTGAAGAAAGTAAAGCAAACAGTAGATACAAATGATTTTATACAATGGCAATAATGATTTGCCTTATTCTATATGGTTGGTGAATTATTGAAATTAGAGGTTATGAGGTTCAATTCAGCCATGTTACCCATAAGCAGTTTTATGGTGTTTGCATGTCCATTGAATGACAGCATCATAAATAACAAAAATAAAGTAAGAATTAAGGAGTTTTGATTACAAATATTTAATTGATTGGTTTAATAAAACAAAATTATATTTTAAAGGTCATGAGCTCCACAAGCACTCTAGAAATTTAAATGTTCAGTGTCTTGAACACGGCAAAGTTGGAACCAAAGCTGTACCAACACATGCCACTCCCATCCAAAACCTCGCCTTCCATCTCTTGAAGTCCCAAACCAGAAGTCCTTTTCATTAGAGGTTGCAGTTATGCAGCAGACAAGAAAAAGCATTCAGCAGGTGCTCAGAGCCACCTCCTATTTTGCTGGGCATCAAAGGCAAATTTCAGGGTGGAGAATAATAGCCTTGGGGATGGGACAAGCAGTGTGAAGTCCTAAGCATGTATCTAAACTCAAATGGTTGAAAAAAGGGGGTGCTTCTCCATTCAAAATACCTGCCTTTTTATTCCACACACCAGAAATTTAGGAAGAAGTCTGAACCGACCATCCAAGACTGATGTACTGTATCATCAAATTAACAAAAGCAGGAATTCAAGTTATGAAGGGGAGAGAGGGAAACAAGACAGCATGATTCCCACCCCATCTGCCTTCACATTTTGCCCTGGTTTTATCCTTAGGGATTGATAACTGGAGGGAGGAGGAATTAATACATAGCCAAGAACTGAGTATTCTTTAGCTGCTGAGTCATATTTTCCATGGAGCTCGCATGGGTCAGAGTGCTCCTGGCTCAACCAGCCTCCTGAAAGCAAGGAAAATGTCAGAAAGGCTGCAGTTTTAACAGAGGTAGAAATTCCCTGAGTAATCACATCCCCTTTTTACAGGTTCCTAAGAAAAGGGATGCTTCATCAATTAGTCAATGAGCCTCTTTGTCCCAGCAGAACAGAAAGTACTAAGGCAAATTAACGGACCATGTTGAGTCATTGGCAAGAATGGATGGCCAATTCTGGAGGAATTCTGGACTTTATATGCTATATTAAGAGCTAGACATTGTCTCCTCAGGATCAGCAGTATCCTCAGATTTTCTTAGATGGGGTTGTGGAGGTCTTTGGCAAGAAGTCTTCATTAGGCCTCTCTCACTGACTTGGTTCACATGTAACAACAAGAGCACTAACTCAATATGATTGAGTATTGCTTATTGTTGTTTTGCAGGTTATTGTTACATCTGAAGTTAACTAGAAAAAGGCACACAGAGTTCATAACCCAACAACAAGCCATGAGTTCTCTTCCTGGGATGGTTGTGGCTAACAACCCATAGTTAAGCCATTGTGCAGGTTCATTATAACCACCCAAGATTCAACAACCACCCATACTCAATCCATCCTCTGAGCTGTCACTATGCAAAAACCAGGACTTACTGGAACTGAACCTTGGGACCAAAGTCCAGGGCCTGGCAGTGCCTGTCACTGAAGGAAATTCCTTCTCATGAAGGACTCTCATTTGAGGGAGTTTCAAATGAAAAACTGCACATGCTCGGAGTATTTATTCATTCTTGCAATTGGCAATTGGAAGGAAGACCTTAAGGAGAGCAGTGTTGACATGCTGGAAGACCTTTCCTGTGGAAGTATCCAAATCATTGAAACTCCCTCTAGGCATGTTTGCATGGCCAATATTTACCTTCCCACCAGGCAAAGCCTGACCTATTCTTTCATACTTTTAATTGACGGTATTTAAGAACCTTTTCTTTTTTTTCCCATCCTGGCTGCTGCTTTTACTCTTATGTTCTTTGCTGTTTCTGTTTTTATTATGTTCAATGATGTTTATGTTGATGCTGTACTTTACTGTACTTTATTTTAAAACAGTGTAAGCTACTGTGAGGGATTTCATTTATTTCTTTGATGTATATGCCGCCCCACTAGCCACAGGCTCTCTGGGTGCCTTACATCATGATAAAATCCATAAACTGGATAATGTGTAATACAATAGACAACACAACAACTCACAATTACAAAGAATCAATAACAATAAAATCCATAAGTAAGCTACCACAATAAGCTACCACAGTTAAATAAACAAAATAATACTAAAACAATAAATAAAATAAATATTATATAAAACTACAAAGATAAAACATGAACCAATTAAAATTTAGTTTATATCAATAGCTAGCATTGTAAAATATATTGGCAGCGGCAGCATTTAATTGCATAAACATTTAAAAATCAAGACTTCACCTGTTAAAAAATAACTATGGAATAGATATGTCTTAAGTTGACACCTAAAGGACATAACAGTAGGTGCTTACCAGACCTCCAGTGGAACTGAATTCCAAAGTTGGGGAGTTGTACTTGAAAAAGCCCCCCTCCTTGTTGCAATCTCCCCCTCACTTCCTTAAGGGGAGGAAGGCGGGGAGGGCTTCAGATGAGGACTGCAGCGAATGGGCTGGCACATATGGGGAAGGGTGCTTTCTCAGATAATTTATTTATTTAAAACATTTCTATGCCGCCCCCATTGCAACAAAGCCTCGGGGCGGCTCACAACATCCAAAATAAACATAAAAATACAATCAATAATTTAAAACCTGGTACCATCTCGGCAATATATATTAAAATCTATAAATACAATAATAATAAATTAACAGTTAAAATAACTTTTAAATAAAGGTCTTCGCCTGGCATCGAAAAGCAAATAATGACGGCACCAGGCAGATAACCAAGCATAAACCCCACAAATAATTTATGCCACTTATTATTTTTATTCTTATGATTGCATTTGAACCATGTTAATTTTTAAAATATAAAAGGCCTCCAAGAAAATATGGATCATAAAGCATATTTGTGTGTGTGTGAAATTTATGCAAATCTCCCCAAGGGGAAAGGGAAAAAATAACATTAAATACATGCAGTTCTTCTTGAAAGGGGGAGGATATAGTGCTACTCTGTAGGAAAGCAAAAAAGTACATGAAGAAATTGATTAGTGTCATTTCAACACTTAATAGAGAGGAAGTAGCATTGGTAAGTTTATGAGTGTTTGAGGAGTGACTGTAGTTTTCTCTGCTTTTACCAGACAGCCTTACAACAGTTTCCATGAACTTCTTGTCCTGGGTTTGTACATCACTACAAAAGCCACTCCGAATATAAGCTGGACTGAAAAACCCGACAACGGACGATGGGTTTTCAGGGTGGCTTATGTGTGGTTGACAAACAACACTAAGGCAACCACACCAAGCCTGGATGTCACAAGCCAGCCTGAAACAAGCTAGGCTGAAAACTCATCATGGGTTATTGTCTCATGCAGACCACGTCATTATGCTATCTCTTAGCTCATCTCTTGCTGATTTCTTGATCACTTTCATGGCTGAGGAAGAAAATCCATTCTCAGGGGAAGAGAACCCAATATATCAGGAAATGCTCACGCTGTGCCAAACCCCTGGATTTCAAGTTGCTGCAAAAGGAAAAGCAAGCAAGCAAGCACACCTCACCATCCTCCCTCTGCATGTAGATTTTGAGAGGTCTGCTTTTTTCATGCAGATGTGCATTAGTTTAGCTCTATATTGTCTGAACTAAGTAGATGAATACTAATTGAGCCAAACAAAATTAGCACAAAGTCTTTTAACTAATGCAATGTGGTCAGCTTGTTACTGCTTCAGACAGGAAGCGTCTATTTAAAAAAAGAACAGGAGGTTGCCAACATACTAATGGAAATGTATTTAGTCTTCTCAGGTTTCCCAATGGTCATTCAGCGGCATCAGGCTTGTAGTCATACAGAGAGCATGGGTGAGAAGGTAGAAAATGCTCTCGTATCATGGACAAGAAGTAGGGCTGTCACCAAAAAGAAAAGGTTTTAATTGATGATTGACCTTTCAAAATATTGTTTGATTAAATTCACAAATGACCAAAGCTTTGGTAAAGGCTGTTAGCAAAATGCAAGACAACTTGCAGTTCAATACACAAAGGGTGTAGTCACACATCACACCAAGCCATCCTGGCAACAAGGCACAGTGGGTCGGTTGCTGCCCAAACAACCCACAGTGCACCTGACAATCAGGTTCCCTTGGCGTTCCTGCCACCTCTCTTCTTCCCTCGGATATCTCAGGGGACACCAAGGAGTGTCTCTCCATTCAGCTGGTGGTGGCCTTTTGGCAGTTTAATCTTTTTAAAACCGATACCCATATCTTGACAGTCCTTGCAAAGTGCCTAAGTACCAGCCTGAAGGGGATGTCAAAATCATTTTTTCTTTAATGGCACCAAATAATTGTTGCAAATAGGTTTGTATTTTTTAATACCAACTTGTGCAATTGTGGAGGATAAATATAGATTAGAGAAATAATCGTGTTACTGCAAACTGAAAAAAGAATCCCTACAGACCTGCATTCCAGTTTTGTCTAATAGGTTTAATAACTTAGCATGTGAACATTACTCAATATCTATAATGAAATTATGTGATATCTATTGTTATTTTGGATTCTATACTTTGTAAAGATTGCAAATCCAGGATATCATGGGAGGGGCGCAGCATAAGGGTCACAGAACTGTGGATATTTCCATGCACCTGTGCAATACTATGTGGATTAGTTCGTGCCCTTAAATTGTTGGGAGTGAACATACAATGGAATTTCCTGCAAAATCAAAATGTAAAATACTTTTGATATTTGAATCCAACATTTCAAACACGTTGAATGTTGTTCTGTTCTGCTTCTCTGAAAGAGAAGAAGAGAAACCAAAAGAACAGAAATGATTCTTGAAGACACAAACTACAACCTCTGCTCCTTGTCGTAATGAGCCCAGCTCTTGGCCTATCTGCTTCTTGAATGATTTTATGTCCTTTTGGTGGATCCATGTTACACTAAAGGCGGGGGTTCACTTTGTATAGACTGACTTTTCAGAAGGGGAGCCGAAACCCATCCTTTCCACATCATCACACCATGACAAAACAACAAAAAGAACTAAACAGGGTGTGTGGTGGGCTGCTTACTTCCTGAGCCAATGTTACCGGGGGAACGTGACATGGCCCACAATAACCACTCAGAGACGATGAGCGGGAGGCTGCACAAGCCCTTCTTAACCTCCCACCACCTCCAATGCCATCTTACACTTTGCTACAAGCACAGAACTTTGCAGGTGTTCTAACCACTAGTCAATTGTACAAATGCGTCTCTGGATTGAAACCTTATAGAACATTGCTATGAACATCATTTCTCTTATGGCCATATTATTGATGGGGGAAACTCACACTTACTAAACTGGGATTTGAATTCATAGATCCCAATTACATCATACGAGGATGATTAACCAATAAGCCTATGAAAGAATGTTTAACCAATAAGCAACCCAAGAAAGGTTCTCCTGTTATATTTTCCCTTCCCCTCCCTTCCCTTCTCTTCCAGTGTGAATATACATTCTGACTGCATATAATGCATGTATTATCTGAGCATCACAATTTATTTATTTATTTATTTATTTATTTAAACATTTCTATGCCGCCCCTTGCCGAATTTGATGCAGGTTCAGGTTTTATTGTGCATTACATTCTACATCTGATTCATGCAAGTACTTGTTGCAGTTTCTCGGACCTGGAAACCACAATACTTCATAGCTTGAGAGAACTTTTTAATAAAGTAGATGTATAGACCTCTCTCCCTAATACAAAGGCTACTGGGAAGGAAGCAAAATATTCCTTAATTATTAATCTACCCCACTGCTTTCTGTCCATCAAAATTAGTATGAATAAGATGGTCCAGGCTTTAGACCATCTTTTAGGGAAGAGAATTCTAGAGCTGATTAGCAGAAACCTAGAGTGCATCATTCTGTACCCATGGTCCTGACTTGGCAACAAATAGTGGGTGCTATACACAGAAAGCTGCTTCAAGTCCAGGGTGAACACAGCTGTTGTCTCACTGCCACTCTGCCAAACGACTGCTGCAGATTCACAACACCCTATTGCTGGCATGAAGGGTAGGCATGGTCAGGCACCTGTCGAGGGCCTGCACCCCAACAGGGGTCCACCATCAAGGGACCTCCAAAGCCGCTTCTCCTATTCACACGCAACTTGCTCGTTCCCCTGCCTTTCACTCTGTTGAGGCCGTGATGGCAGGGAGAAGCAGGAGCAGCTGATGCCACGGTGTACTTTCTCCTTGGCTTTCTGCCTGTCAAGGTAGCAGTCAGGAGAAAGAGCAGCAAAAGCAGCTGGTAATAGATGGAGATGAGACTCCGCAAGAGTGTCTTGTGCAAGACCCCTCCAAAACCTGAAACCCCCGTGAACCGCCTGGATGCTAACTACCTGGCTACTATCCCTAAACTTCACATTCTTTAGAATTCTTTCAAAAATGTTTAAAATAGCCATTCCCACCCATCTCAGGTTTCAGGTGACATGCAATTTTATTTTGCTTATTTAAAAGATGGAAGATTTTGTCCTTTGACAAAGCTTCCAAGGTGGTTTGCATAAACAAGATAATTTGCTCAGGTAAAGGTACAGCCTGTTTACTGCTCTTTTTAGATATATAATGGAGGAAGGTACTTCAAAATGATAGGATTATCATATTGCAACAAACACAATAAAAGTGGAAACTTACTCCATCAATGGAATTATAGATAATAAAATATGAGAACTGGTATTATCTGCTAAAGAACATGAATAGAATTAGAATTAGAGAGGGCAAGTAGAGAAACCAAAACTTAACTGAAAAAGAGTCTCATTCTTAATAGGAAAGTGCATGATAAAGGTACTTTGCTGGGAATGCTGTAAGGATTAATTTTTGAAGTTATATAAATAAATATAAATTAATGTGAACTAATTTGAAGAATACAGCTATTATATTTCAGTAATGTCATTATCACTGGTAAATGGCTGTATCATGGTATATAATATACTAATATTACCAAATTAAAAATCAGTGCACATAGAAAATATGTATATTAAGACTGTAATCCTGTACACATTTACCTCGGATTAAGTCCCATTCAACTCCACCGTACTTACTTTGCATTATAAAATACACTAACAGCATAATTCTAAACATGCCTACTCAGAAACAATTCTACTGAGTTCAATGAGGCTTGCTCCCAGGTTTGTGGGTAACCACACTTCCCCCAGTACTATGGACTTCTTCATTTATTTATGTATTTAATGCCTTTATATGTCTCTACAATAGCCTGTATCTGGGATCTCTGTAAATATAAAATATAAAAACAAAACAACAAGGACTTGACCGGAATCCTTCTGCAACATCTTTCCCTCACTGCCATGCTCACAGCTGCTTACACAACTTAAGAGACAGGAGATCTAGTTACAGATCTGGATTGTCACATTCAGCTTGGCCCTTAGACCAGGCCTTCAGACTTCGCTTTTCCCCCACCCTTGAATCTGAACCTTTGAATATTTTCTACCCATCTGTAGATAAAACAATGTAGTGAGTGGTATTCTAGAGCTTAACTCTCAACATTGTCTTTTGTTGTCAAGTTTATGCCACAAAACCTCAAACGTTTGACAGAACTGAAGGCACAAACCTCATGGGAACAAATCAAAAACTGTCTTATCGCAAAGAGGTAACGTTATTTCTTTAAACACTTTGTTCAGCCCCCCACCACCATCTCTTTCTCACACACACAGTATTCCAACAGTGCCCAGCCAGGACTCACGGAAAATGGCAGAAGCAAGGCATTATGGTAATATCTTCACAAGTCCTCTGCACTGGGTGGTTAGAAGCATCCCATCTCTTGACACTGAAACTAAACTTCTGACTCCCATGGCTAGTAAACCTATCCTCCACCACTCCAATTCAGAGAAGCATGGTAACAATAATAGAGGGCTACTTTACTAAAAACAAAACAAAAACTAACTTGTCCACTGGTTCGTTGACAGCTTTGTTAACAGTTTACAAAGGAATGTAAATAGGCTAATCATAATAGCACCAAACATGGTTTGCTTAAATTGTAATGCTGACCCAGCAAAAGTTAATTTTGCTGTCTTTGCTAAGCTGCTTTTGCATTCAGGGCCAAGGGAAATCACAGTACTCTGTTCACAAGGGTTGTCCTCACTGCGTGCCTTGCTCACAAGGAGGAAGAAGAAGGGCATGCAAGTGAGAGACCAGGGTGCTCTGCCCATTATCCTAAGGCTTGTGCGCATGGGGGACACTGCCAGGGAAACCAAATGTCTCTCAAGTCTGGCACACCAGGCAACTGCTTGAAATGCCTAAAAGACGGAGAGGCCCAAATATTACACAGCTGAATGGATGCTGTTTTCGGATTCATCCACCCCTCCTAGCAGGGATTTGTAGATCCGGATCCTGCACCCACTGAACCCAATGGAAAGCTGTATCTTTTGGGGACAGTTTTCCCATCATCATCATGAGTTCCAAAGACTAATTAGGACTGTTATCCAATTAAACTAACCATATTAGCTGAGGGATCCTATAATGTGTAATAGATTAAAGAAATAATCAGTTGACTAAAGCTGCATACAAGTAATGACAAAGTTGCTGTTGTTGTTTTTAAGTAGCATACACACATTTAGGCCTGCATCTCATTGAAGTTGTATGGCTTACATCAATTCAGGCTACAGATGAGGAAGAGAGGCTTCTATAACTGAACACTAAATGGCTGGGGAATGCCCTGCATGTAGAAAACTAGCACATCAGGCAGATGACTAGAATAAAGCCCTTTTCCACAGTAAGCTATTTTTCTACACACACACATACCCTTTATAGAAGAACATTCATTCAGAAAAATCTCCACCTACAACCTAAAGCTGCATAGCTAAGCCCTCAAAATAACCAGGAGTTCTTTTTAATTTGCCAACAGATTAACAAATATGGCAATCTGATGAATCAACTAAATGTACCTTTTCAACTTAATAGCACAATCCGTTGCAAATGTAGACAGCTATGCTGCCTGGGGCATGCAGAGAGCTGGAGGCCTTCTTTCTATCTAAATTTGCATAGGATTGTGTCCTAATTTTCAGTGTTCTTAGAAGCGCTTCCTTTGGTTACGATTAAATCTGCCATTTTCTGTGGAAAATCTAGATGTTTTTGCGCTTGTTAACGGGGTTGGTTTCTGCCTTTTTTGAGTAAATAAATGAACAGCTGACTCCAGGCTTACCCGCTCCACACCATTTCTTTGCTTCTATTAGGCAGATTATCTCCTGAGATTAAAAAAAACTTCCAGAAAGTTTCCACGTGAGAAATTGCTTCAATAACATACTGGACTGCCAGGTAGACATACGTTGCAGTCTGTACATTTGGGACTGCAGTTCCCGTATTCTCTGAGCAGTGCTTGGCTGGTTGCTTTGGGGAAGAAGGAATTTTCTCTGTTGCCCACAGCATGATCCTTCCTATTGCTGCTTATTTAGTTAATTAAAAAAGCAAACACTCAAGGGCTATCTCCTTAATGTTACGCCTAGTGTGGCCCTGAGGATCAGACAACCTAGTGATCCCAGGTGTTTTAGACTACAATTCCCATAAGCACCAGTTTCAGTTCCAATCTAGCTTGGAGTCCTCCACCGGCACCAATGCTATTAGGTTAACAAAATCAGGCATCATAGTTACTTTGGCTCTTTGTTGCTTTGAAATGAATATTTTAAAGGTGGGCTAGTCCACCCTAGATTGAGAACAGTGTTCCCTAAACCTGTCCTATAAGAAGCACTCTTATACGCCTTCATTTATTTCAATTATATCCCACCTTTCCTCCAAGGAGCTCAAGCTGGTATATGGTTATCTCCCATCATCTTACCCCCAGAGCACCAAGCAAAGTAAGAACCCAATCAGTAATGAGCTCAATAAGGCCAAGGGTCCATCTAGTCCGACATTCTGCCTGCACACCAGCCAACCAGCTGCCTACAGGAAACCCACCAGTATGACGTGAATGCTATAGCACCTCCCACCCATATTTCCCAGCAACTGCATGTCTGCCTGCTACATCCAGAACTGGAGGCAGCATATGGCCATCAGGACTAATAGCCACTGACAGCCTCCTCCTCCATGAATATGTCGAATACCCTTTTAAAACCACCCAAACTGGTGGCCATCGCTGCATCTTGTGGAAGTGAGTTCCATAGTTTAACTATGTGCTGAGTGAAGAAATACTTCCTTTAATCTGTCCCACATCTTTCAGCAATCAGCTTCATGGGATGACCCCAGATTCTACTATGATTAAAAAGAGCATAATGTCTCCCTTTCCACACTCTCCACATCATGCATAGTTTCGTTCATGTCTCGCATTCAAAGTTGAACAATCCCAATGTTGTAACCTTTCCCCAGCCCCTTGCTGCAGCCACGTGGTCATTTCGGTGGTTCTTTTCTGCACTTTTTGCCATTCTACAATAGCCTTTTTTAAGTTCAGTGACCAGAAGTGTACACAATATCTGTATACAATATCCCAAGTGCAGTTGTGCCATAGATTTTTTATAAGGTCCTAATACTGGCAATTTTACTTTTGATTCTTTTCATAATTGTGCCCAAGAGGATGTTTGATTTTGTCACAGCAGCCACACACTGGGTTCCCATTTTCATCCGCTGCAAGCCCAAGATCTTGTTCTTGGTCAGTCTCCACAAGCTCAAATCCCATCAACTGATACTTGAGGTGGACTTGAGGTGGTTGCTTTTTCTCCCAACCTTCATTGTTTTAGGTTCTTGCCAGGTAGGCTAGATTCTTGCCAAAAGTGAGTTTCTTAGCCAAGTGGAGATGCTGATAGCTATATTTATTATCTCCTGCAATAATGGGGGCACAGGCATCCTGCAAATGCAGGATCAGCTTGTTGTGTGGCCTTCAATGTGCAGCTGCCTCAGTGCTCATTCAAGTCCAAACTCTGGGGTGGGACGGGGCTCTCTGGGAAATAATGACGCCTTCGGGATGCCCTTGGTATACCCATCAGCACAGCCCCTTAGCTCCTTTTTACTTATATCTGTAAATATGCCACCTTCATATGCCACCTTTCTGCCAAGTCACCTAAGGCAGCTGACTGTTTTAAAATACCAAAACAAATCTATGTCACCAAAAAGCAGAACAGACTTTTCTTGAGCCAACTAGAAATTTCTTTAGGAGCTGATGGCCCTGAGTTCCCTAGCCTGAATTCTTTCATTTCTGCCTTTCTTCAGGGCATAGAAGTATTAAGGAGTTGCCAGCAAGTTGAAAGAGGGATGCCCCAATATCCTCCCACGGATCTCGGGCACAAATTCCACAGCCTGGGTTTCTCTTCATTCCCCACTGCAGGGCTGAGGAAGTTATGGCCCTCAACATTGGGACCCCAAATCCCATCAACCCAGCCCCAGCCAACATGGCCAATGGCCAGAAATGATCTGAGTTGGAATCCAAGGTTATCTGGAAGGCTACAGTTTGCCCTGCTGGAATTAAGAATATCCCAGACTGGTGGTCCCTAATACTATCGAGTAATTAATGTCCAGCTATGAAGTATATATGGCACCACAAATGACTTTCCACGTCTACACTGGGAGACATATAGTGCTTCCTGGGGCACATTCTGCTAGTTTCATCTAGCAGTACTGGGTGTAACAGAGTCAAGTAACTGTGGAAAGGCCAATTCTCCTCAGCCCATCTTTCTTTCATCAACATTTTCCAGGTAGTTTTAAAAAGTCGGTTTTAAAATTTGCATTATCATTTGTTCCTTTTTTTAATTTAGGTGCTGCTGCATGATTATTTAAGGGATTTTGTTTAGTAGGCCAGAAAGTGTTTCAGCACTAATTAACAGATGGGGAAAAGAAATACAATGCTTAAATGACACCAACCATAATGGCAAAGTTTTAAAGTTTGTGCTAAAAGTCTTTTTAAATCAAACGTTATGATGAAAATGTCTTCATTCACAATAAATACAGGTTAAAAGCTGTTTTAGAGCAAATTGAAAGAGCAATTAAAAACAAGCCCACAGATGCAATGAAGGTGACATGAAAGACAGGTTATATATCTTTTAAAGAAAATGAAGAAATAGGGGGAATGTATGCCTACCAAGGGGCTGTTTTAAACACACGGGGTGGGGGGGGGGAGAGGTAGAGGAACAAAGACAATATACACCTGCAGAGATTGCACTAAGTCCACTAAAAGAAAAAAGCCATAGTTTCTGCAGGTGAAAAAAAGTGCATGGGGAAAACACGTAGAAGTCTCATAAATGAGGGGTGAACTGCTTATTCCAGTTAAAAGCGAGTGTGCAAGCACATTTCGCCTATGTGTGAGTAACTGAGCCAAGCATGATCTTCTCCTGTTTACCCACCCACTTCCTCCCCTCTCTCTGATGTCGCCTTTTACATTTTAAGTGCCTCGAAACAGGGCCCTGTTCACTCAGTGTTACTTTGTAGAGTGAGGCTGTATAAATCAGGGGCGTAGGATCAATTTGTGTCTGGAGGCCAAATTCTAACCTTGGACAGGGCCTAAGAGGAAGGGGGTATGGCTATGATCAAAGACAGCAGAGTCTGTTGAATTAAAATATTTCGTTTTGTACATGTTCATTCTGAATCCAAAAGCATTTTTAAAGCCAAAGATTTTTATCCTGCTTTGAAAATTAAAAAGGCCCTCTTTTTACAAGACCTATTCAGAAAGAAAGCACGACACACACAAAGCAATGTGATGACTGGCAAAACTGTCCATAAGCTGTAGCAACCTGTTTGCACTATAAATAAAACTAACAAAAATGCTGTTTATGCGCTCCCTCTGGGTCAGGCGCCAGTGCCCACACACTAGCAGGGACAGGCAGGATCAGCACCACACAGGCCTCCAGCAGCTGTAAGGCCATGGACACCTGCAGCTCAGCCGCTCCCTGGACCCCTGCACAGGTTTGCTCAAGTGCTACTGAGTTCAAGGAAGTTTCCTCCCAGACAAGCAGGTACAGGATTTCAGCCTAAGAAGTCAGTTCCACTGAATTCAGTGGCTTGTACTTTGGAGTAAATGTTGGCTATTTTCGCAGATCAGTAACTGCCAGAGTTTGGCGATCTCTGCTCTAGATCAAGGCAGTAAGCAGTTTGCTTTGTTACGTTTTAATCCCATTCCTAATGAAATCTCAACTCTGTGCCATGCACTAGATTCAGAGGTCATTCTTGATGGATCTCCTCCACGAACTATATCAGAGGCACTGTCCATGTTGATGGCTTGGATCTCTCAGAGAGGAAGGGCAGGACTAATGTCAAAGGTGGGCGTGGTCAGGCTCCTGCCAAGGGGCCCATGCAGAGGAGGCCCTCTCCTCCTCACCCCTGCAGCCTGCAGCCTGCAGCCTGCCTCCTGCTCTAGCCCAGGCAACGGCATGTTGGTCAACAGGAGGAGGAGTTGGTGCCACTGCATGCCAGTCCCTAGCTCTGCCAGTCAAGCAAGCGATGACAAAACACAGGATGGTGAGCAGCAACAATAGGTGAGGGGGCCTGTGGAGAAGGTCTGGCCTAGGAGCCCTCAATCTCTGAACAGAGCAACTGTGGAAGAAGATCAATGGATGGTTTCAAGCTCCTGTTCTCCAGGTGCAAACACATTATGAACTTCATCCACGGTATGTTCCATCACAAGAAATGGAAGAAATGGCTGTTGGTGCTGGATGCTTGCAAGTGCTTAATTTCATGCAGCTTTCTTTTTTGTGCACCACATCAGCTCCTCCCAAAATTAACTCAAAACAGAAGCCAAGCTTTGTACACGGACAGCCCTCATTGGACAAGGCTGGCTAAGCTTGTGTTTCTCACTGCCTCTTTCACTTTTTGCTGTGCTTTATCATCATTTCAATGTTACAGTCCATCAGCAAAGATTACAGTGTCGTTTCCAAACTTGGTTACTCCTCTTTTTGGTCATCATTTATATGTGCGTAGATTAAATCTTTCCTCAAGTGAAAAATTACAGCTAACCTCAACTTTAAATAGGTTATTCTGGAAAAGTAATGTCCATTTCTAAGTACAGTCAATGTTACTAACTGAAAATGCAAACCACAACCACATCAAGAGGAGCAAAAAAACCTGCCGAGATTATTTCCATTAGACCAGTAGTTCCCAACTTGGAGTACGTGTACTGCCAGGGGTTAGAAGCAGAACATTTAGTGGTATCTGAAGAAAAAAAAATCGAATAATGGCAGAAATAACTGCAAGTATATTAATTACACACATTTTGCTAATATGAAGGGTACAATGTATGGAAATGGGCTGCCAAAGGGTATCCAAATGAAAAAAAGTTTGGAACTGCTGCATTAGACCATTTCGATACATGGTGACCAGCTGGCCTAGCTGCAAAGCAGGGCCCTCTGCTGGGGGGGGGGGGGGGAGGTAGGCAGAGGACAGACCTCTATTTAAAGGCGTCCTCCCTCATTCGATGGGCTTCGTGGTTTAAAGGCAAATACCTGTGGGTTCCCCCTTATTCGCTTCAAGTGTTCCAAACCACAGTCTCTTTGCAAAATAGCTCTTTATTGTCAAAGACCAGCTAGCAAGCCAGTCTCTGTGAATGAACAGAACGGTTAGAAATGAACCATCGAAAGCTTCCTTTTCAGTAATGCTGGGCTTGACCCATCTAGGTGGGTCCCTCTTTGGAAGGGTCAGCCTTCAAGCTCTACACAGGCCCTCTCACTGGGTAGCTCTTCCATCTCGACACTCTGCCATGGGGTCAAGGGCACGAGCTTATCTACCACCTCTCCCCATCCTCGCCCTTCTCTTCCAAGCTCTGCCCGTTTGCATGGCCCACCTGAGACAGGCTCTCCCTGCTCTGCCCCCTCCATCCCCACACCCCCATCTTCATCCTCACTGGATAAGTCCGTGCCACCCTGTCTTTGGAAGGCGTGCCAAAAGTTGTTTTCTCATCTATTCCCACGTGACCCTAAGCAGGGAACGGTCAGCAGGACCAGGCAAGCGCACAGCTACCCTAGTCAGTCTTCTCCACTATTATAAGATTGTATTTCCATTTAAATTATAGCTATTATTTTAAATGTGCACATAATATTTATATAAATCTGCATATGCCAATGTTATATAAACTGATGTTCTCTTGTTTGGTGATGCAATCCCTCTCTGGGGCAATGAGCAAGTACCTTAATGCATACATATATTCATGAATGGGCATTCCTGATTTTTTTATATATACAGCTGTTTGTAATGCATCTTTTCAAACAAACCTTTGCTATTCTGTAGACTAATACTGAAAATTCGCTGCAGGTGGCCAAAATGACAGTATTCATGCACAAGAGGAAAGTATCAGTTCATTGGTATGCAACAGCAACAAACAAAAACTCCCCACGAAATGAAATAATCCCAGAAAATTGCTTTAGAGCAGGGAAAATACAGCATCTAATTCTTAAAGAAACCATTTTTTCCTCTTGTGTATTTGCAATATTCTGCTATAGCACAGTGCCACCTGGAGGTTTTGTAACAGAAAAGTAGGCTTTTTGCGAAGTGGGTGGATCTCAACTCACCCACTAAATCAAAAGCAGATAAAGTGGATTAATCAAAGATTAACAACCTCGTGTAGAAAAGCTTGTGATATGGCTTCCATGACAGCAGGAACTCCAGTACTTCCAGTCATTCTTTTTTGGGGGGCCGGGGAGGGTGGGGAATAAAACTTCCCCATCCATGTCCTACATGTAAAAAAATCCATATAGATAAGTTCTGGCTCTCATCTTCCCTGCTAGGGTTTGGAATTTTGTCCACATTCAGAGGAGGCTGGTTAAAGAACATGCGTGTTGACAGCTTCCCTGGAGGGATGAATAGCTAGCATTGGGTGCCAACCGCCCCTTTGAGAAAGAAAGGTTCAGTGGAGGAAAAATTAACAGATATAAACACTCCCTGTGGGTGTGAGAAAGATGCAGCCAAGATCTGTATGGAAGGGACATAATTTGAGGCTTGGGGAAGTGGCAGGCAGTGGCGGGGGAGGAAGACAGAAGAAAGAGACATTCCTGGGAGGGTGATACAGCGGCAGACCCTCCTGGCAACTTGTTCCACATTCCCCAGGCCCCTTGGACAAGCTGGAGGATTGCAGCTTGTCCAAGCTGGAGGATTGCAGCTGATTTGCATATTTGTTTTATCACGCTGTATTTGCATTTCCTTTGCATCAACACAGTACATGTATTTGGGCCTTTCTTGCAATTGCACCCAGCATGACATGAGCAAGGTAACTGCCTGTGTGGATCTCAGCTATGGACTGATTTCAAAATTGACCTGCCTCTCCCAGCTCTCTCCAGTGAATCCTGGGAATGGTAGTTTTCCCCTGGCTTCATGGCAAAGTTTCAACACAAACTATTCTGCAAGCACGAAATGCATCTATAAAGAGAAAGGTGAAAAATCCTCACCATTAAAGTCATTCAGTTTCACTGCCGTAAGATATAGCTGGAATTGACTTTTAAAACACATTTTAGCTATGGAGTAGGTATCTCCATAGCCAAAAATTCAATTACTCAGGAATTGGGACAGCAAAAACGGGAACCTCTATTTTCAGAGACTGTGTACCTCTAATTTCTTCAGCTATAGCTCCCACTTTACAGAAATCATTTCTCTGATATAGAACAAGCCTTATTTACAGCAGTTTCAGAATATTCTTCAGCCAAAAAAGTCTCTCAGAGTGGCTTACAAAGACTGTCATTGGCAAATGAGATAACTTAGGAAGAATGTTCAATGCAAAAGTGGCTTTTTGGGTTCGTTGAGTTTTAAGGCTCTTGCTGCTGTTGCCTATTTGTTTTACTAGATGTCATTTAAGCTTATGTGTTTCAGTGACTGGATGTCACATCACATATTTTTCATAGAGAGGTGACTCAAATAAATTTCCAGCTGTTGAGGATGCAGAAAAGGGGGAGGGGAAAGAGAAGAAAGGCATGCTCCTTCACAGATGTCAGGAAACAGTCTTCTTGTAAGTGTGATTAAAATGACAGAGTGGGGTTTTTTGTTTTTTAAAGCCAAATGGGTTTTCAGCAGGAACCTTTATTCAAGGGCTGCAATAAAAAGGAACTCACGGGTATGTTTTGTATTACTATCCAAATAATGCACCATAATGCACAGTCATAATCTTTAGCAGGAATGCAAATAATTTCAAACTTGTTTTCTCAACTCATCTGCTAGGGAAACTCTGCTCAGAACATTCTGAGATATATGCTAGGCCTCATTCTTCACGCAGGCCACTGGCCAAACCCCCATTCGGCCCCACTGCTATCCTGTCACAACTGAGTCCGTTTCCTGAAATGGACCCACATATGTTCCCCCATTGCTGAGGAAGGGCAGTATGAGTGGGCAAAAGGTATTCACCATTACTGATCCTCCCATTGAGGAATTCGTGGCAGGAAGAACCTTGGGATGCCCAGAACAAGCGCTGACTGGGTTGGAGGGCTTGGATACATTTCTCCAGCACGTCCCTATATGAGGCTGTTAATCTACCACTTTACTTCTGCTCAGGGCTTTTTTTGTCATAGAAAGCACAGGCACTTTTTTTTCCAATGGATTGTACAAGTGATTTTGAATGGAGTAGCAGATCAGCAGCAAACATCATTAACATAGTGCCTGCAGACTGCTTTTGTGTCTGCTATCTGATAGTGAGAGATCGCTGCTTGGGCTTGGGATGCTGCTCCATTGGGCTTGGGCTTGGGATTGGTGTGTGTGCTTACTGTGGGGCATGAGTTTCGGCACCTTTTTTTTTTTTTTAACAAAAAAAGCACTGCTTCTGCTTCCAGATTCTTTGAGGGATTAACATCAGCTCCTTTATACACACCTTTTTGGTGGGGGTTCTTTCTCTGTCTTTCTGTATGTTCTATCATAGAGCCACTAGGTGGCAATGGAGTAAAGTGGAATTGCCTAAATTTAATAGAACTTCACTATTCACAGAAATACCAGACTTGGGGTGGGGGGTGGGCACACTATTGCAACGAATGGGAGAAGCCCTGGAGGATGATGGTGCTGTGTAAAGTATCTCCACATTAGTGTGAATGGGGATTCACAAGTGCACAATAAATGCAACATGCAAACAGAGGCACAGTGAACCTGATTCGCCTTCTTCACCACTATTGCCCATTGGCTTGCCCTTTCCAACTGGGCATAAGCTGAAACACCTCCCAGGGAGAGAAAACGGAAAAAAGTGTACCTCTCAGCACCTCTCTTTTGCCCCTGCTTGCATGCTTAGACACAGCAACAGGATGCACATGCAAGAAGAAAAAGGCAGGCTGGAACTAGAAAACTCCAGGGACTAGCAGTAGGCCCCCTCCTTGGCTATGGGCCTCGGCACATACCCAGTGATGCCAAGCCCTGATGCTATCTGTGCCTAAAACACAATCTGATGAATGCGGTACTACAATTATATATGCACTATATTGTGAGAATTTAAACCAGTATCGCTCTTCCCTAGAAATTGCTCATACCTCTTGACTGGTGGGACATCTTTCCTAATCTTAAGCTCTGTGAGCTTCTATTTTATATCTTGATCAATTTATCCTTTTCCTTCAACAATATTGTAATATAGCCCACTGTGAGTCTCTGGACAAAGGGTGAGCTAAAATGGAAATGGTTTCCTTGAGAAAGGCATCAAGATCAAGATGCCAGCACAGAAGCAGCCCACTGGTGAGCTACAGGAGTAGATTTGTTTGTTTAGCTTTATTAAAGGAACTTTATAAGCCATGTAAAACAGCATAGTTTCACCTTGATGGAATTAAAATTATCCCCCAAGAAAGGCAAGCAGAGTGGAATCCTAGAAAAGGAAGATTATAAGTTTGGCATGGCGCAAGCAAAGTTTTATTTTAGATCTAGCTGTGGACAGATATTTATTACTATTAAAATTATTTGTGTGGGTATCTCTTTTCATCCCCCTTCATTGTTAATGGCAGTATGTTGTTGAAACATCTAGTGCCCCAGAAAGAAGGGTTAGGGAGTTTCTTTCTTTCTGATTGCACACCTTTGAAGGGTATACAAGAAATGATGCAGCTTTAATGGTTTTAGGCTTTTAACACATTAGAAGCAGATTGGTTACAGCAGCAAGGTGACAACCTGTCCGGGACTTCGGCAAAAGAAGAGCAAAGGAGGGTGAGAGAAAGACAGAGAGAACAGAAAAGAAAATGTCCTATAAAGAGTGCGTGTGTGTGTGGGGGGGGGGATTAGAAGTTGTGTACAAGTGCATGCAGGTGGGTGTATAGAAATAAAGAAATGTAATGGATACAATTTCACATGTATTCTTACTAAATGACAGTTGCAAAGTATACCTGTGTCCCTTAATAAATACTGTGTGCATTTTATGCTTGAAACCAGCTTTCTAATCTCAGTAAAAAGCACAGTATATTGAATTAGATGACCTGAGGTCCTTTAAAATCTAAAATTCTAAGGATCCGAGAGAGGGAGGGAGGGAGAGGCAAGCGACAAGAATGAAAACAAAAGGAATACAACAAGTAGAATCATAAGATCTCAGCACTGCCTTGCAAAATTGTACCAAAAAGGCATCTAGTTGCCAAAAGCAGCCAGAAAGATGCCCCTGGGAAGCTCAGAAGCCAGTCCTGATGGTGACACCTCCCGTGCTGCTTGCCCCGGCTATCAGGATTGCACTCTAGCCTACTTTGCTTGAATACGGAGGATCCTTTCAGTGAACATGACTAAGAAATATAGCTAGCACCATCGTCCGTGAATTTTACGAGACGTTTTTAAGAAAGGTGGGGTGATGATGATAGGACACCTTGCAGCAGTGGAAAGAAAGGACAGAAAAATCAACAATAGTGAATTTCATGTGAGACTCAAAACAAGAGGGGAAAGAAAGACAAAATAAAAGAGAGCAAGTGAAGAAAGGGGTATTGTGTCCTTCTAACCCAAAGTTAAGTCCCACTGAGTTCAGCTGGGGTTACACCCAAGTAACTGCATCTGCGAGACTGCATCCCAGTATAGAAAATGCTTCTTTGCTGACGAAACAGATTGGCGTGAATCAATGAAGGAAAAGATTTAGGGACCATGCAAGTACGGTTACTATTTGAAGCACCATCCCCTTCTTGTCTGGTTTAAACATATGGGGCAAAATATGAATAAAATTAACAGCAACGACAGGAGAAACCATGAGGAGGGTGCACAGCCCCGGGCGGGGAAGCCATCCATCAACCACAGTGAGTGCCTCGAAAGCAGAGTAACTCAAGTCCACAGGTGACCATCTGGTCAGTCTTTCCCCACTGCGGTAAGATGCATGTCTATTTAAATTATAGCAATTATTTCTACATTTGCATCAATACATATGAAGCAGCATATGCAGATTTTATGCAAAACTGTTCTCACTTGTGTTTTCTTTCAGAGATCTGTTTCCTGCATAGGAGGTAACACAGAAAGTCAAATTTGCTAATTTTGTGTATAGTAAAAGTAAAGGTGTAGAAGCCTGTTCTAAGCATCCAATCACTTTTACCCATGTCCAAAGCACCTAGTCCACACATTCAAGGCCTGTGGCTGCCCACCAGTCACTTCCATGTCCCACTAATGCTGAAATTCCTATGCTAGCTAGGGGGCTGGACTAGATGACCTTCAGGTTCATTTATAAAGATAAAATTCCATGATTCTACATGCTGCCAGCATAGATAGCCAGTGTGATGTAATGGCTAAGAGTGCTGGACTGGGACTCAGATCTGGTCCTAGTCCCCACTTAGCCATGGAGCTCACTGGGTGACTTGGGCCAGTCACAGATGCTAAGTCCAAACTACCTCACAGGGTTGTTGTGAGAAGAGGAGGGGAAGCAATTATGTAAGCCACTTTGAGTTCCTTAAAAGGAAAAAAGGTGGAATATAAATATAATATATAAATAAATGGTGTTCTTCCCACTATCTTATCAGGATGGATCGGGCAAAGAAAGCACTGTCTTTTCCAGAGCCATCACAGCCACTCCACCCTCAAGGAGCTAATTTGAATCCATACAGAATAGTCCTAGGGATGCTGCATCTGCACTGGCCCGTGCATTGGTGGGGGATGGCGTGCTACTGCCACGTCCTGCAAACGCCTGGTCTGCCAGCCTCTCAGCCACTCCCCAACCTTTCTGGATACAGATTTATTTATTTATGCTTCATAATCTTGCAACACTGCAATTATTTGAGATTCTGAATTATGAATATCTCATAATCTTATGAAATACATACAAGGTTAAGGGAGAAAGGGAGAGAAAAAGTAAGATCTATGTTGTCTGGTTTTCTTTGGGGGACTGGCTGGACACTGTTCTCTCCCCTTCAAATCAATGGAGTTTTCAAATTTTCCTGATATAGGTTATGTCCTCTTGTTTTCACATTTTGTGTCTCTAATTGCAACAACTTGCAGCTTTCAAATGCTGCTGTCCTACCCACCCCAAAAGTGCAAAGATTCCAAGATTAAATTCCTATGTATTCAAGCAGAAAAAAGTTCTGACATTCTTCCCGAACCATTTCTGCCCACAAGGGAGAGGTTGTGTTTTCCCATCTGAGGGGTGGGGCAAGGAAGAAAACATCCCTAAACTTAGAAGAAAGGATAAACTTTTCTCCTTGAGATGCTAGTTTTCTACATGTAGGTGGGTGGGTAATAGTGGAATATTCACAAATACAACCTCCCACCCCCACCCACAGCAGGCAGAAGAAGTAGCATCCAGGAAAAGATCTCCCCTCTGGTTTTGCTGAATATAATCAGTTGGGCCTTATCACCTACATCCTTAGCCACTATTAACGGTGAAAGCTAGCTCTTCCCCATTCCAATCACCTGACTTGCCTCTTCCATCTCACCCCCTTCCTGCCACCTCCCATCCAGGTAATTTCTGCCATACCAGCAACGAGGAACAAGAAAGCCATAGACTGTGAGGAACTTGTTCTTAAACGAGAAAAGGAAAGTAGCATGATGTCATGGAAGGCACTTATGAATGGAAATATAGTTCAGCAAACCTTGCAAAGTTTAACCATGAAATCCTAATCGCTCTACCAATGCATTTCATTTCTTCCAATTTCCTTGCCCTCCTCAAAATATTACCTTTGAGGAGGCAATCAGAAACCAGAAAGTTTCAGAACTGTTATTACTCCTGCCACCACAAAGTTACTTATTCTAAAAAATGTTGCATATTCTAAAAATAAAAAAGTGAGGCAACTTTGTGGCATATAGGGCGGAACAGGCAGTCATAATGGGCAGTGATAATTGCAATCATAATTAATCTTAGTTGATTAATAATTTCATTACGTGTATATATATATTAGTCGCCAGTCTCTAATATAGTCTCACAGTCTCCTATTGCACTAATTTTAATTGACTGGTGAATTAATAGATATAATTTGCATATGAATAAAGTAATAGCCTGGAAGAGAAATATATTTCATTGCTAAGATTCACACATGCATCACCGTTGGCACCATTTCATCAGTGGCATTTCCGTCAAAGGAGAGGAGCACTTCTTCTAAGATGGCACCTGCTGTGTGCACAGTTGTGGTCTTCGAAGTACTTGCATCAAAACATCTTTCAATCCCATTTCGATCAGGGATCCCATTTTATTTATGAAAAAAGCTTCATACTGATGCACCCTGCTCTTCAACTGCATAAGCCCTGCACCCCAAATCATTATCCCCATGAATCCTAATGATGACTAAAGTTTAAACATAGCAAATGTCTTTGAAAGATGTGGAGAGTTATATTTGCCAAGAAAGTCACACACAACAATTTGGAAATCTGTCCTCTAGCTGAAAATGTATAGGAATTGGACTAGCAGTACTTATTTATGAGTGAGAAAAAAAATGCACTCTAAACATGCCCAGAGGAATCTGCTTTATTCTTCACAGATTCTTAAGATGGCATGTCAAAATTAAATTAAGTCCTTTTTGCGCTTTGAGCCAAGCTTCCCTACAGCGTAACTGCTACATCACAAACCCTCAGGAAACATAATGTACATCCATTAAAAAAAAGCACTCTTTAGCACAAGGACTCTCAGGGTGGCTAACAAAAATGCAGGAATATAAAACAATACAAACAAATTAATAAGCTCAAAATTATGTGTGCATGCACAAACCAGACAGGAGTCTAAAAAGTCTAGGAAAATAAAAGGGCACTTTTGCCCTGCAAAGTGAGAAACCATTCAAATGAAGAGTACCCAAGCCTCGCTGGCGAGGACACGCTGAGGCGTGCGCCACACCTGAAAATGGGAAGGGCTCTGCGGTGACCATTTGCTTAACTTCTGAAGAAAATGAACCCAGAGAAAGGCCTCAGAGGGTAAGATGACAGTATGAAGAAGTTCATCTAGGTGAAGGAAACCCTTCAGGTACTTGGGATCCAAACTACATAGGATTTAAAAAGTAAACAGAAGTGCTTTGAATTGGGCTGGCAGTTGGTGAAGCTGTAAGGGAACCCAGTCGGTCGTGTTCAATAATCTACTCACAGTATTTTGCCCCCCCCCCCCCCGTTTCTGAATGGTCTTCAGGGGCAGAAAAAACAACAGCAGCAAAAATTGGCACCCCAATTGCGGAATTTGCTCCACAGAGAGGTTCACCTGGTACCGTCACTTTATTCTTTGCAGCACCAGGCCAAAATCGTTTTATTTTCCCCATGTTTTAAGACCTGTTTTAATTAGGGTTTTATTATTAACTGAATATTAGTAACTGAATTAAATTTAGTTTAATCTGTGTTTTAAATTTTTTACATTTTGTATTGTTAAACCGTCCTGAGACTTCAGTAATGGGACGATCTAGAAAAGTTTTAAATAAATAAATACATACATACATACATACATACATACATACATTTGGATTGGTTCTATGGCAAAACCATGTTGAGAGTTCATTTGTAATCTGCCTCAGGTCCGTTTTATTGAGAAATGTGGGTAAGAAATTAAAATAAGTAAATCAAATAATATGGTGATTCATGCACCATTTCCCTGCCATCACCACCCCTGTCTCCCAATTAAGCGAAGCCCCCCCTCCCATATCTGGAATGCCTGCGGGGGTTCTTTCAAAGGGTGAGCTGCTGCTGTGATTGCCCCCCCCCCCTTCTCACCCTCACACCCACCACCCGGTGTCCTCAGGTTGCCTGAAATTCCTGGAGTGGTCCTACATTTCTTAGGGCCAGCTATTCCTCGAGGGAAGGGAGGCCTGAGGGCAGCCACTTCTGAATGTCACAAAAAGGTCAGTCAGCTGTTGATTACTGAATGTGTAATGGCTGTATGATTGGGCAGGTGGCATGCCAATTCCACTCAGACCAAGCCACCCTGGCCTGGCCAGTGATGGGAGCTGGAGTCCAAAATATCTGCAGGCCACCAACTGGCCTAGCTCAGTATTTGGTCCAGCCAGAGACATTTTGCAGCCTGAGGCAAGGGACAAGATGGTGCCTCCGCTGCCATTCCAAGAGCAAACATCAACTGGATGGATAGCTGAATTTTATTTCAACAGCATCTTCCTCCACAACTGATGGCAGCAGGCCAGGTTAGTGGGGACACAGCTCTGCCCAGCTTCTTGCTGCTGCTCCCCACCAGCCGGCAACTGCTGCCTGGGTCACACTCTGCCTAATGACAGGGCCGGCCCCAAGGAATTCTTTAATAATAATTTAACAATTTAACCACAATTATATAATATAGTATATTATATAGTATAGTATATAATTTTAGTATAATAAAATGTTATACTATATGGTAATATAAATGTATTATATATTTTACATATAATTATATACTATAATAACCCTAACACATATTCATACCTACCTTTCCTCCCCCCACCCCACCCCAAGCCTTCTATTCTCCCTGTCACTTTTGAACCTTAGGTTTAAAGGCTGAAACTACAGCTGACATGCGAGAACTTGTGAGTGCATCGCCCAGCCCTCCCCAGTCCAAGGGAGGAGCACAATTAGGTGGCTACCATTTCAAAAATAAAGTGCACAGAGATCTGTAGAAAACATGCAGATTCTAATTTATATGAGCAGAAGCAATTTTAGAGATAATTTAGAAATTAAAAGAGAAGCATAACACATGTCAAAATAGTGGAGAAGAGAGCTCCAGGTACCCCTCAGAGCTATTCAGTCTGCTCTGTGTGGTAAAGTATAGATGGGCAACTTCGAGGGCCCTGCAGCCTGTTCCCACCTCTTACAGCTTTAATACTAAGTAAAAAGGGGGAGAATAGAACGGACAAAAAACAGCCAGGAAAAATGATTTGGTGATGGAGAAGGCAACACCTTTCCCAGTGTTGCCACCCTGATCCAGATGGCACTTCCCCTCTGCTTTTTGGCTAAGAAAAGAACATAAAGAGTTTCATCCCAAGATCAATTAAATCTTTTGTTTATGTATTATTATGTTGATTACCTGCCTTTTTTCCTCCAAGAGATCAAGGCAGCTTAAATGATCTTCTTCCTTCCCATTTTATCCTCACAACAATCCTGCGAGGTTAGGGGCTGAGAGTCCACAACTGTCCCAAAGTCACCCAATGAGTTGTGTGGCTGAATGAAGACTAAATCTAGGTTTCCTAAATCCCAGTCTAAACACTGCACCACATTGGTTTTCTCCACACATTATGTCTCATAGGCATAGTTAATCTGTGCACTGTAAACAGGTCGGTGAAACAATGTGTATACCTTCCATCAAGAAAGCAGATGTCAATTTCAATGTATATTGCCTTAAGAAGTCTAAACCAGAAAGCATGAAACCCGCAATTCTGAGCATTTTCATAGAGAGACACATGACTTCTCCACAGAGGCAATGAAGATATTTCGCTGCCTGACCTAGGGAAGCAAATGGTACTCCCACCCCACTTGACTAGTCAAGGCCTGTCAGTTTATTACACAGAGGCAGAGAAACATACAACTGCCTGTCTTCCTCTTGGCAGTAAAAATCCAACTATAATACATTCCGGGTTCAATCATATGCATGTTTACATAGAAAATCATTCTACAATTCCCAGTGTGCTCATCCAGCCCAGTGATAGGGTTGGCCTCTAGATATGTGCCCTTCAGCCTCAACTTACGTCTTTTTTATCCTGTACATGGATTTTGCACCATTCCAGTATGAAACGTGATGCGAGTGCCAACCCTTGGTTGGAACACAGGCTGATGTGACGCCTGCTATTACTGATCTGTTCAACTTGAATCAAGGAACCGTGTGAATGCGTCTAGGGAGGGAAGGCAGCTTTGCAAAGAGTACAGCTTTAAAAGGCTTGGTATGCACAAGGCTGAAAGAGGCGGAAAGGATTTTGGTGTCGGCTGCAGCTTGCATGGCTGTGACCCATATCATCTACTGCCTGGGGACCCTGCCTGCTTCTGAACCTTGGCACCCATTCAATTCCTTTCTCCTAATCCCTCGCTCTCTTTATGATTGACTCATGCAGAACCCAAAGCAAGCCTTTACATAAGTGGCTGGGGGTTGTGTGGAGGAAAGGCTGGGAAGGAAAGCTCTTCCACTCTCTTCCCCAACCAGCCCCCCAAATCCTGGCAAGCCTGTGGGGCAGAGAAGAGGATGCTTCCTCAGATAATATGCCCAGGGTGAAGTTCCCCATCTGCTCCACCCCCACCCCCCCGTATTGCAGAGGTGGTACCTGGGGATTTCCAGCTAGGTTAAAAAAAGAAACCACCAACACTCAGCACCTTACCAGTATCCACAGGAACTTGAGCAGGATTGGAGCGGATGGTGGAGAAGAAAAAATCGGTGGTGGTGGGAAAATGTGGCGGGGGGGGGGGGGGGCTGATGATGGAGAATAAGGAAGATTTGCTGACCTGACAGTGAACAGCCTGGAGGAGACATGCAGAAAGGTGAGAGGCAGGAGTGTGCGCACTCATGTCTTTAATGCTTAATTTCTAGAATAAGGGAGGCTGCACTGCAGGAGAGTCTAGATATTCCGAACCCTCATTTGAAAGCTTTTTCCTCCAAGCCCCGATTCTTTCTCAGTGTACTTGTGCGCTGTATTTTTTGCCTCATACTTCCCAAGGCTGAGGACTGGCATGTTTAAAGCCATATACCATGGCTGAGCTCTCCCTCCCCATAACGGTGTGTGCAGATAAAATTATCAACACACAAGAGACTTCGCTGTTTTCCTTGCCTGTTCCCATCCTGAAAAGCCGGGGGGGGGGGGTGTATTCACACATGACGTCCTATTTTGCTTTGTTGGCTCAGTGATAGGGACAGCATTGGCCAGTAGCATGAACAGCTATATTTTCAAATGGCTTTCTTGAACTGTCAAATAGGTGCCCACAAACTGCACCAGAGTCACCATGCACATTGCACACCAAGTGGAAAAATGGAGTGAATGGGGCTGTAAACTGGGATTTGGTGTCTTTGACCCTGGGCCAGTTCTGTCTCTTTGCTTACAAAGTCTCTCCATCCTTTTAAAGGTTCCTTGAAATGATTGTAAGCTATATAACGTGCTCTAAGCGCTTTGGAGGAAGAGCCGGATACAAAGTCAAAACAATGCAAAAGAAACAATAAATGATTGTGCGCAGCTATGCATGACACTGTACCTCTTTCTTTCTTTCTCTTTCTTTCTTTCTTTCTTTCTTTCTTTCTAACTTTAATTTGGCCAGGAATGGGTGACTGCCAAATTTTAATAGAGATTTCACTTGCAAAATAAAAGTGTTTTCAAGTTATATAAAATGCCTTATAATGTAACTACTTTACTTTGGATGTTGAACATAATATATTCCTTGGTCTCTATATTCACAATTCTATGCCTGATTTCAGGTGCTCTGTAACAAGAATTTCTTTAATGGAACTTGGGTGCAACCCTACACATGCCTGGACATTAAAACATCTCCCAGTTATTGTTCCAGGAATGCTGTAAGTTGTAAGACTTTCTTCCATCTTAAGCCCGCTTAGAATCGCATCCTTAGTCATTCCTGTGTGGTCAGTGTGAGAGCCAATAAGATTTGCTCCCTGTGTTCACACACATTCACACAGAATCAACCCACAACTGAGAACACAGACATTGGCTAAGTTGGGCCTAGCATGTTTAGTGGCAACAAAAACAGCTCATCGGAACATGTGACTCGTGAATGTTATGACAGTAGCACTGTCAACCCATTAAAACACTTTCAATTAATCAATCATCTGCCTTTTAACTCCTTTACAGTACAATCCTATACATTTCTACTCAGAAATAAGTCCCATTAAATTTAATGGGGCTTACTTCCGGTTTAGGGTTGCAGCCTTAGTTGCTTGCAGTCTGTGGCTTTCCAGATTACAAAGACATTATTTTAAAAAATGTCTCTTTCAGATGTTGAAGGAGCTATAAAACAACATACAATTTAGAAAAGAGAAGCTACGCTCATTGGCAATATTTAGCATTTTTAATGAGGCCATATTTATTTAATTCCTTCTTATAGTGAAACACTGGAAGCAAACTAGTCTCATGAATTAATGCATAAACAAAAAGTACATCTAACCTGTAGCTACACCAATAAAAATGGGCCTTCACTTATTTATCTAATGTTCTCCCTAATTTTTAATTTCTGTAAAGGTAATCAGAAAGTGGGATAACAGATCTGTAACTGGGACTTAACCTGTCAGGTTCAATTAAATAAAGTATTAAGTGGTTAATTTACTAGTGAAACAGACAAAAAGTTATATCCTCCTTACAAAGATAGGAAGTAGAACAGTATTATTTAAACATAAATTCACACACACTACACTTAACGTGCATTCGTTTTAAAGGTGATGTTTTGGTGGACGCCATGTTGTGTGATAAAGCTTTTATTTTAAAAAAAAAAGAACAAGAAAAAAGGACTTCGCCATGAAAGGACAACTATGGAAGCGCCAACATCCCAGTAAGAGTGGTAAGGTCTCATGCCACAATCAGTTCTCTATATTATTATTCTGTTAATCAGCTGTAGTGGCAAGTAAGGGCAAAGTTATTCAAAGTACACAACACTAACACTGGTCTCCTTCCAAATCTGACTCTAACTGCAATATCCCACATGCCAATAGCTCAGACACACTCATGGAATCTCTGGCCTTTATTTTCTCTGCTCTAATTTGGTATATAGGGAAACTGGCTCAAAGTTATGAGACAAAACCCTCTTTTACTGAATGAGCTTCACAACCCACACCTTCCTTAAAGCCACTGCTGCAGACTTTTCAGTATTGCTTATCAGCCCTGGGATGTGGGAGGAAAATAATGATAAGACCTCTGAGCATGTGTGGAATACTTGCGGCACAACTGAGAAGCACAACTCTCCTAGACTAAGGGATTAGAAACAAGAGGCCGAAGTCCCCAGGGTAGGGTGTGTGCTAGTCAAATCTGGAGTCTGGCAAAGAGCAGCAGCCGCTGCTATTATTCGAGAAACAGGTGACTCAAGATGACTATCAACATTTCAGTACGCCCCAAGCAAGATCCTTTCTTCCACCATGTGCTTCAACTTGTGCACCGCTGCAAGGACTAACTTGGCAATTTGCAGCCTGAGGCAGTCTGCAAATCGTAGCCATAGACAGGTTGAACCAAAGCTGCTCGCCTGCTCCTTGGCAGTAAAGATGCAACAATAATGCACGCAACAACGATGTCTCTGAAACCTTTTCGTGACTCCTAGATCAGCTGCCTGAAGTGGCAGCTCACTCTGCCGAAGGCCCTGCTCCTGGGCAGTTTCTCCCTCCCAGGGGGCACAAACGTCAGGGCCGGGGTGGGCACCTGTTGGCCTTCCCACCAACCCCAGCCAGCTTGGTCAAGGGTGATGGGAATTGTCAGTCTGCACATCTGGAGGGCAGCAACCCGCCTGCCTTTGCAAACACACCTTGCCCCCAAGAGAAGATTCCGTGCCTATCCTAGCCAACAATTTCCCGGTTCGGCTGCATCCCCGGCAGATCCAAAAGTCCTCCGCGCATCCTAAGGTAAGATCCCGTTTCGCCTCCCCTCCCCTCCCCCTTGATCCCGCTACTCCTGACTCCGACACCCCGGCCCACCAATTCACGCCCAGTACCGAGAGTCGCCTCTGGCTCCCAGTCCGCGTCGCTTCCCACCCCACCCGCAGCCAACCTCCGGGCGGGTGCGCGCCCCCGAGGCTTCTCCAACGCGCTGCCCGGGTCGGGCTCACCTGCCCTGTTTTGTGATGATCATTTCCGTCTGATGCTTGTGGAACTTGGCCCAGAGAGGGTAGTTGTTGAGGACCACTTGGATCTTCCCGGAGACTTGATAGCCCGGCACCGAATAGAGGGGACTCCTCGGAAACACGTGCTGGACGGCGGCCGAGTAACAGCCCTCTCCTCCGGGCGCGCTGGAGTACAGCTCCCCGGTGCTTGGATAGATCTCGCCAGCTGATACCGAGTAGCTAGGATTCCCTGGAGGGCCAGCCGAAGAAGGTGCGGGGACGGGCGGAGGGGGCTGGGGTCGGTAGGAAGAGCAGCTGTTCATGGCTGGCCCCAAAAACCTCCCCGAAGGGGCCGGGTTGTTCACCCCAAACCCTCCCTGTACCATCGGTCCGCCGTAGGTCACCCCTAAATTGCAGCCGCCTTCTTGCATGTGAGGCTCGGGGTAGTAGAATCGTTCCTGGTGGACGCCGATTTTTAACTCGGCCGCGTCTTTGGTCGTTGCCCCCTGGAGGTCCGGCGGTTCCTTGTCGAAACTTTGGCTCTCTGCCCCGTTCAGCATGGTGAGGGCAGCGGCGGTGGGGTTGGTGGTTCCTCCGGTGACTGAATCCAAAGCGCCCATTGAAGACAGGAGAAAGGGAGGTGTCCGGAACCCAGGGTGGGTGGAAAGCGGGAGGGAGCTGGCAGCAAGGCAAAGGAGGGGTGGGAAAAAGTGGGGGAGAAAGGCACGAAGTCCGGAGGATATGCACTCAGAGGCTCATCGGGGCGGCAAACGGGGGAAACCCCCCGGGCGCACCCGCACCTTCCCTCCACGAGATTAGCCCGGTCAATTTCAACAGGCGTCTGGCGAATCTCCCCACTTCACGGGCCGAGCTTAGTCAGTTTCGCTCCTCGCTCTTCGGAAAAGCCGAGCGTTCCCCCGCATGGCTCGGAAAATCGAAGTTTTGGCTGTGCTGCTTGTTTGCAGGAGTACTTGTTTATATTTAAAGATCCGGCTGGATTGTGGCAGCTGACGGGTCAGGAAAGATCACAGCTGCTAAGGCCGGATTTCGTCCCTACTTTCCCAAAGGATCTGCGAGGGTTCCCCCTGCACGGTACTCGGCTTTGCTACTCTGCCAACCCATCCTCAGCCGCCTTCGGAAGCTGCTCTCGACCTATTAAAAGAACAGCGTTCCGGCTTCTCGTCCATTGGCTGCTGAGAGTTTGCAAGATACGCCCCCTTTGGCTCTCCTTTACCGCTTGCAAGTGCGGCTTCTAGTCGGATGAATTGAGACCGGGCACTCTCCAAGCACAGCCTCTTCGGTTGCTTCCCACTTAAATGTGCAAAGGCTAGTTTGCTCTGGGCTGGAGTATGAGAGGCCTGGCTCTCTCTCGCTTTTCAGACTGAATACTCCTCCCTTACAAAGAGAAAAAAAAAAGGAAAGTAACATTAGGGTCTCTGCACATCAGAAACTACTGTGTGCTGAGGAATGGCTAGGTAGAAGAGAGCCAGTGTGGTGTGACGTTGACAGTGTTGGACTGGGACTCGGGATCAGGGCTCTCGTCCCCACTCGGTTATGGAGCTCACTGGGTGACTTTGGGCCAGTCATGGACTATCTGCCTGACCTACCTCATAGGGTTGTTGTGAGGATAAAATGGAGCCATGTAAGCTGTCTTGTGTTTCTCACTTGAAGAAAATAGGAGATATACGTTCAGTGGAATAAGAATAATGAAGAATAGAACTCTTCTTCCTGACATGCTAACTTTATATGGGTTTGTTCAAACATTATATGAACTTTGGGAACAGACATGAGGCAAGAGCAACATCATATATTACCAGGCTTGCATGCACACAGGTGACTGGGGGCTCTGAAAAAGCCACATTCTTGATCCTATGGAAAGATTCATGAAATCATAGAATCATAAAATAATTGAGCTGGAAGGGGTCATGAAGGCCATCAGGTCAAACCCCCTGCTGTTGCAGGATACCAATTTACACCATCTCACTCAGATAGTTCTCCCGTTTCTTTTTGAATGCCTCTAGTATGCGAGAGCCCACCACCTCTCTAGGCAACTGGTTCCACTGTCCTATTGCTCTGACAGTAAGGAAACTTTTCCTGATAACTAGATGGAATCTGGGTTGTTGAAACTTACAGTGGCATTCCTCTGCTCATACAGTGGCATGTCAGAATTCCCTTCCCTCTACATAGGAACATGGTGTTTGCCTGTCTGTATGAAGGTGCATTCACACATGTGACCTTATT
The DNA here is from genome assembly GCF_004798865.1 of Varanus komodoensis. Lineage (NCBI taxonomy): Eukaryota > Metazoa > Chordata > Lepidosauria > Squamata > Varanidae > Varanus > Varanus komodoensis. The sequence goes on along the minus strand of NW_025336011.1, from coordinate 1,662,294 downwards.
TGTAGCCTGAAGGGATAGAACCAAAATGGCAGATGCATTTATTACTCCTACATCTCAGCTTTTCTCTAAGCAGTTCAAACTTGCAGACATGGTTTCCCACACTTGCAGGACCCATTTCAGCCTCACTAGGAAGCAGTGCCTGCCCTAAGATCATCGCTCACTGCATGGCTGAATCGGGATTTGAACCCAGGCCAAACAGGTCCTAACCAAACATTCTAACCACTACACCACACTGGTCATCACACTGGTTTTACCATCTGAGAACTAGGAGGACAGAATATCATGAATGATGAGGCAGTCTTCTAGTTCATTCAGCAACTCCCTAGCCTGTAGTTTAGCTGTGGTGACAGTCCCCATTCTTGAAGGCTGGAATTGCAGTTCTTCTGTTCCAGTCCTATATTTATTGTGTGTTCAAGATTCCTCACTCTCAGTAGTTTGTGGGAGAGTTTACATGATGTTGCCATCCTCCAAGGCCTCTCCCATTCTTTGCAACTGTTTTCACAAGTTTGCTTCTCTCCCCCCCCTTTTTTTCTTTCCCCTTTTTTTAAGAACAAGGAAAGTAAACTGTTAAACAACTCTGCTTGTGTAATGGAATACATAGAAAGGAAGCAGCAGAAGCCCTCCACCCCTGAAAAACAAAACAAGAAGCACTTGTAAAGCAGCCATTCTTAATGAGACAAAGAATCTGGAAGCCGAAGCCCCTTGGTAAAGTGGTAGGTTAAAAAGCTCTTTGTGGGTAGCACCACATTGGTTCTCACACTGGTTTTAGCCTCACGCTGGGAACTAGGACAAGTTTTATAGTTGGCTTGCTGTATTCTCCCATCCAGGAGCCTGATCAGGTCCAGAGCAGCTTAGATCTAGCAGTGCTGATGCTCCCGGCCATTCAGCAGGACAGGGCTTGTACCTGGCACTGACCGTCCCGGAGCTGTAGCAGCGCCATGCTTTTCGGCCCCACCTAGGCAGCACGGACTCCTCCCATGCATTCTCTCAGGCATCTTTCCCCAGCAGAATGGGAAAGAGCACTGCTACTGCAGCTCTCACACTGCTGCATTAATGTCAGACGCCAGACGGAGCTTCTCAGAAAGAAAGACCATGTCACACGTTCCAGACTTTGCTTTTGCATGCAGAGGTAAGCCCCGCTGCAACAGTTTTCAGGCAAGTGAGGGACAGTTCAATTCCATGCATTCCTACCCAGAGTCATGGGGTGATGTAGCTTTCTTCAGTACTAAGCTGGGAAAACTCTGTCTTATCATCAATCTGGCAAGTTAAAGGCATTTAAAGTTTAATTACCTGGTTAAAGAGCAGGGTACTTAAACGTTCAATTGCTCCTATTTCAGATCACTGATCAGAGATAAGAATGAGGTTCCCTGCTGCTTGCAATGCTGTTTTTTCTAAGCCCAGCTGACCACTTGACTAAGGGGGTGAAAGTCTGCCGTTGAAGCTCACATGGGCTCCGTAGGCCATGAGGATTGCACCCTAGCTGTAAAGGATGGGTCTAGAAATTACACCAGCAGGCACACCAGCTATGACCTCTCCTGGCCAGGGATAAATGTGCTAGTAACCTCAAGACCAGATTGCTGCACTGCACTCTATGTGGGATGCCCGTTAGACTGCTTTGGAAGTTCAAACAGGTGCAGGATGCAGTGACTTGGCTGTTATTGGGAGCTGCCACTTTTGGGCACACAATTTTCCCTTTCCTGAGGGAACTGCACCGGCTGCCTGTTTGCTCCTAGGCCAGGTTTAAAATTCTGTTACAAATGCATAAAGTTGGGACCAAGGTACTTGAGAGAGCACCTTCTCCCTTACCAACTTACCCAGTCACTGAGACTATCAGATAGCATGTTCCTGATGGGTCTACATGGCCTGGCTGCAGTGTCTTAAGTGTGGTGGCTCCATTTCTGTGGAACCCCCCGACTTTGAAAGTCAAGGAGATGGCATTGTTTTCAGTGTCTGCTGGATACTTATTTATTTCAACAACGCTCTTTAAATTTTTATTGGTATTCTGTCTCTTAAAAAACAAGCTTTTGACATGTTTTTCCACCTTTTATTTTCATTGCTCACTGTTTCAGACTTTGTTTGGATATTGTAAACAAACACATAAATAAAATTCACAGTGTTGTTAAATACAAAAGGAGATAGAGCTCCTTAGGACAATCTGAATATTCAGGAGTAATGTAGATGCAAGTGCTATTACATGGAAGCATAAACACATGGATGATATTGTGACTTTGGTGGAAATGTTCGTATAGAACATGCAGGGGCTACCTGTTCTTTTTAATGAATCTCTCTGTGTACAAGGAAGATTCAAGATCAAGGCAAGAAAGAATCCTTTGAATTTCTTTCCAGCTCAAATATTTGCCAGTTTAAACACTGAATCACACTAAAATCAAGAGATAGTCCAAGTACACAGCTATCAACCATCCTCCATTGGTAGCCAATCCAATAATATAACATCAACCACCCCCCAAAGATCAGATGGGCAAGGAAAACCTCCAGACATTTTGCAGTATTTTTCAAGGAAGTCAAACCAAAAGAATGCCCTTCTCAAATCAGTTTTCATAACAGCCACCTGACTTTGAAATACTGATCTTAAAAGTCCTTGACAGGGCTTTAAAAAAAAGTTCAGTGCTTTAATTTGAAGGAATTTTTTTAAATTCAGCCCATTTGGGAGATGTCGCACTACACACACACACACAGGCACTACATTGAAGTCAGGTAGGAAGCAGAACTGAGACAATTAATGGGAGTGGGGACAACGTAAGTTACATTTGTCTGTAACACTTTCCACATTTGCATTCCCAATTACGGAAACTGGAATGACCTCATCACCATCATCATCATCATCATCATCATCATCATTTTGAAAGGGTGGGAAATCAAGGCATAAAAGTATTGACCTTTGGTAGTAAGATATTTAATATCTTTGATTGAGGTAGCCTCAAAGTCAAATTACAAAGACACGCTCTGCATTTATACGCTTCAGTAAAGTGAACATAGATCTATTTTATTTTATTTTATTTTATTTATTTTATTTTATTTTGCTAAGTGGGCTGTGTGTTCTATCATTCTAGCTGGGGAATTAAACAACCACAGTTGCGTTTGGTGTTTGTTCAGAATAAGGGTGACTTCAGACAAGACTTTTATCATGCAATCACTCTGCCTCCATCATAGTATTTTTATGGGGGTCCAGATGTTATTCCGCTTGCAGCCCTCTCTGTTTTCACCAGCTTCCCCCATATTTTTCATTAAGCAATGCAAAACAAATATATGAAAAAGAGTGGAATAGTTGCCCAATGGATGTTCGAAATGCTAACAAATACAAAGCAATTTGCCGTTGTTCTATTTCGCTTCCTTAATAGAGCTGTTTCCAGTAAGAAAAAAGATGGAAGCAGACATTATCTGGCATCCCCATAAAATTCTTTGATTAGGTAGTGTGACTGCACAATCACAGCGTAATCTGGAAGCACCAGCTATCTTTTGATTGGTAGTGCTGGCTATGTGTCTAGAAACACCCTGAAGCTATCCCAGTCCAAGCCAGTGAAGGAACCTTCTGCACATCTCTGGAACCAGTTCAGCTCCGCTTCACAGAGTCAATCAAAGGAATGGGTCTTTCCCCCACCCACTTTTTTACAGCTATCAGCCATGACCCATTAGCAATATAAGTAAAGTATGCATGAAATAAAAGCAACAAGAACTTAATAATGGCAAGATTCTAATTTGCACTATTACAAATTAATACAAATTGAAGTGGATTACAATTTTAACCCTTTCTTTCCAATTGCCCAATTGGGAAAAAATTGTAATGTGTGTAGGGAGAATTCCAGTGATGGGTGAAGCTGAAGGGGGGCGGGGGGAATGACCACCAAAGTAAAATGGCTGGGGCCAAAATACAAAGCATACCAGCAAGTTTTAGCTTTAGGCTCTTCTGCCAGTAGTTAAGCCTTAAGAGATACATTTCAACCTTTTAGAATGGAGGCGAGGTGTATGCAAAAGCTTGGAAACCACCAAATTGGTGTGGCTGGGGGAAAAGTGGAAGACACCTGATAATGTGAGGAAAGGGATGCGGCCATTTGGGGATCTTGGGACCCCACGTGGGCTTGATTTGGCCCACAGCCTGCAGACAAACACGTCTGATCTCAGTCATTGATAGAAATGTTGAAGAGCAGTGGATCCATGCCAAGCCAAGCTCATGGTGCTCCACTGAATCCTTCTCTCCAGTTTGATGAGGAGCCATGGACAATGAGCATTTTCCAACCAGCTTTGAATCCATGAGACAATATTATCTTCTAACCTGGGTTTAGCTAACCAAAATATTGTTGGGATCATTGTCGACATTTTGCTGAAATCAAAAGAAATTATATTCACAGCATACTCACAATCTACTACGTTTGGTTCCCGATCCAGAAAAAGAGATATGTTTAGAATAGCAGGATTTATTTTGATAAATCAATGCTTGTTTGTACTAATCACTGCCCATTGTTTTCAAAATGCTTCTGAGTTTGCTCCCTTATAATCTATGATGGTATCTTTCCCAGGATTGAAGTCAGAGTGACCAGTCTGTCATTTCCCTGGTCCTTTCTCCCCTATTTAAATATTTGGAAAACATTTGCCTGTCTCTCCAGTCCTATGGGACCTTGTTCATTCTCTAAGTTCTCACAAAGGTCATAGACAGCAATAGGTTCCTTAAGTTATATCTTAAAATTTGATAACTTCACATCTAGTGTTTGTTTCGCTTAAATACAACAGCATCCTTGTTGGGAATCTTGATTAACAAATGGTTAGGAGAACATACATTCAACATTTGACAAGCAAACTGTTCTTAGGGGATAGTGATGACTAATCTCCACCACACCCCCACCCTGAACAGACAATTGAAATGCATAACGACTAGCTTTAAGTTGAAATAAAGTCCCCTGGGTTTTCAACAGAACTGGGATGCAATCCTAAGGCCTCCCAACATAACTTGGGAGATCACATGATTTGGAGCCCCGGCTGGATCCTGCTGTCACAGAGCTGGGACTCTGCAGGCTGTTCACCATCTGAGCTCACTGCTGGAACTTGGAGGGGAAACGGGGACTTGCCAGGGTGTAGGGCAGGAAGGAGGCTGGGCAATCCCTACCAGTGCCCCACCTTCTTCCCTGCCCTCCCTGGTGCTTTTCAGTTCAAGACTGGATGTTGAACAAACAGTATGCATATTTACCCAGAAGCAAGTCCTTTCCTATCATGCATTCATTCCTTATTCCCATATTTTTACTAGTTCTTTAGACAACACCGTAACCCTCCACTTTCACTTTTGTATCTAATGAGCATTTTTGCTGAGTTCTTTTTGGGGAGGAATAATGTGGAATTTAATGAAGTATAAGAAACTGCTTTTTTCACTAGTCTTTTTGCACTTGTCGGCTATATCACAGGGCCACCTAGAAGTTACATATTAGGGGAAAAGGGAAAGAAATACTCCTCAGTGCTCCAATCTCAATTTTACAACAAAACCAAAAGTTTGTTGTTGTTGTTAGTCATGAAGTCGTGTCCGACCCATCGCGACCCCATGGACAACCTTCCTCCAGGCCTTCCTGTCCTCCACCATCCCCCAGAGTCCACTAAAGCTCATACCAACTGCTTCAATGACTCCATCTAGCCACCTCATCCTCTGCTGTCCCCTTCTTCTTTTGCCATCTATTGTTCCCAGCATTAGGCTCTTCTCCAGGGAGTCCTTTCTTCTCATTAGGTGACCAAAGTATTTGAGTTTCATCTTCAGGATCTGGCCTTCTAAAGAGCAGTCAGGGTTGATCTCCTCTAGGACTGACCGGTTGGATTGCCTTGCAGTCCAAGGACTTGCAGGGGTCTCCTCCAACACCACAATTCAAAGGCCTCAATCCTTTGGCGCTCAGCCTTCCTTATGGTCCAGCTTTCACAGCCATACATTGCAACTGGGAAAACCATAGCCTTGACTATACGCACTTTTGTTGGCAGGGTGATGTCTCTGCTTTTTAGTATGCTGTCTAGATTTGCCATAGCTTTCCTCCCAAGGAGCAAGTATCTTTTAATTTCTTGGCTGCAGTCCCCGTCTGCAGTGATCTTGGAGCCCAGGAAAATAAAATCTGTCACTACCTCCATTTCTTCCCCATCTATTTGCCAGGAAGTGAGAGGACCGGATGCCATGATCTTAGTTTTCTTAAAGTTGAGTTTCAAGCCAACTTTTGCACTCTCCTCCTTCACCCGCATCAAGAGGCTCTTTAGTTCCTCTTCACTTTCTGCCATTAGAGTGGTATCATCTGCATATCTGAGGTTGTTGATATTTCTCCCAGCAATCTTAATTCCAACTGGTGATTCATCTAGCCCCGCCCTTCTCATGATGTGCTCTGCATATAAGTTAAATAGGCAGGGCGACAGTATACAGCCTTGCCGAACTCCTTTCTCAATTTTGAACCAATCAGTGGTTCCGTGTCCAGTTCTCACTGTTGCTTCTTGACCCGCATATAGGTTTCTCAAGAGACAAATAAGATGGTCCAGTACTCCCATCTCTTTAAGAACTTGCCACAATTTGTTGTGATCCACACAATCAAAGGCTTTAGCATAGTCCATGAAGCAGAAGTAGATGTTTTTCTGGAACTCCCTAGCTTTCTCCATGATCCAGCGTATGTTGGCAATTTGATCTCTAGTTCCTCTCCCTCTTCGAAATCCTGCCTGTACTGCTGGTAGTTCTCTGTCCACATACTGCTGGAGCCTAGCTTGTAGGATTTTGAGCGTAACTTTGCTAGCATGTGAAATGAGTGCAATGGTGTGGTAGTTCGAACATACTTTGGCATTGCCCTTCTTTGGGATGGGAATGTAAACTGACCTTTTCCAATCCTGTGGCCACTGTTGAGTTTTCCAAATTTGCTGGCATATTGAGTGTAGCACTTTTACTGCATCGTCTTTTAAGATTTTGAATAGCTCAGCTGGAATACTGTTACCTCCACTAGCTTGTTGTTGCTCAGACTTCCTAAGGCCCATTTGACTTCACATTCCAGGATGTCTGGCTCGAGGACAGTGACCACCCCATCATGGTTATCAGGGACATTAAGCTCTTTCCTGTATAATTCTTCTGTGTAGTCTTGCCACCTCTTCTTAATCTCTTCTGCCTCTGTTAGGTCCCTGCCATTTTGGTCTTTTATCATGCCCATCTTTGCATGAAATGTTCCCTTCATGTCTCCAATTTTCTTGAAGAGATCTCTGGTCCTCCCTATTCTATTGTTTTCTTCTATTTCTTTGCACTGTTCATTTGAGAAGCATTCTTATCTCTTCTAGCTATTCTCTGGAATTCTGCATTCAATTGGGTGTATCTTTCTCTTTCTCCCTTGCCTTTTGCTTCTCTTCTTTCCTCAGCTATTTGTAAAGCCTCCTCAGACAGCCATTTTGCTTTCTTGCATTTCTTTGGGATGGTTTTAGTTGCTACCTCTTGTACAATGTCACGAACCTTCATCCAGAGTTCTTCAGGCACTCTGGTGCCTGCCTATCAGATCTAATTCCTTAAATCTATTTGTCACCACTACTGTATATTCATCAGGGATATGATTTCGGTCACACCTGAGTGGCCTAGTGCTTTTCCCTACTTTCTAAAGTTTAAGCCTAAATTTTGCAACGAGAAGCTCATGATCTGAGCCACAGTCAGCTCCTGGTCTAGTTTTTACTGACTGTATAAATCTTCTCCATCTTTGGCTGCAGAGCACATAGTCAATCTGATTTCTGTGTTGACCATCTGGTGATGTCCATGTGTAGAGTTGTCTCTTGGGTTGTTGGAAAAGAGTGTTTGCTATGACCATCATATTCTCTTGACAAAATTCTACCAGCCTGTGCCCTGCTTCATTTTGTACTCCAAGGCCAAACTTGCCTGTTATTCCGGTTATCTTAGTTTAGCATTCCAATCCCCCAGGATGATAAGGACATCATTTTTGGGTGTTAATTCTAGAAGATGTTGTAGGCCTTCATAGAACTGGTCAACTTCAGCCTCTTCAGCACCAGTGGTTGGGGCATAGACTTGGACTACTGTGATGTTGAATGGTTTGCCTTGGATTCGAACTGAGATCATTCTGTCATTTTGGAGATTGTATCCCAGTACTGCTTTTCCTACTCTTTTATTGACTATGAAGGCTACTCCATTTC
>NW_025336011.1:1609661-1654052 GCF_004798865.1 Varanus komodoensis | reverse complement strand
TTTTTCTGGAACTCCCTAGCTTTCTCCATGATCCAGCGTATGTTGGCAATTTGATCTCTAGTTCCTCTCCCTCTTCGAAATCCTGCCTGTACTGCTGGTAGTTCTCTGTCCACATACTGCTGGAGCCTAGCTTGTAGGATTTTGAGCGTAACTTTGCTAGCATGTGAAATGAGTGCAATGGTGTGGTAGTTCGAACATACTTTGGCATTGCCCTTCTTTGGGATGGGAATGTAAACTGACCTTTTCCAATCCTGTGGCCACTGTTGAGTTTTCCAAATTTGCTGGCATATTGAGTGTAGCACTTTTACTGCATCGTCTTTTAAGATTTTGAATAGCTCAGCTGGAATACTGTTACCTCCACTAGCTTGTTGTTGCTCAGACTTCCTAAGGCCCATTTGACTTCACATTCCAGGATGTCTGGCTCGAGGACAGTGACCACCCCATCATGGTTATCAGGGACATTAAGCTCTTTCCTGTATAATTCTTCTGTGTAGTCTTGCCACCTCTTCTTAATCTCTTCTGCCTCTGTTAGGTCCCTGCCATTTTGGTCTTTTATCATGCCCATCTTTGCATGAAATGTTCCCTTCATGTCTCCAATTTTCTTGAAGAGATCTCTGGTCCTCCCTATTCTATTGTTTTCTTCTATTTCTTTGCACTGTTCATTTGAGAAGCATTCTTATCTCTTCTAGCTATTCTCTGGAATTCTGCATTCAATTGGGTGTATCTTTCTCTTTCTCCCTTGCCTTTTGCTTCTCTTCTTTCCTCAGCTATTTGTAAAGCCTCCTCAGACAGCCATTTTGCTTTCTTGCATTTCTTTGGGATGGTTTTAGTTGCTACCTCTTGTACAATGTCACGAACCTTCATCCAGAGTTCTTCAGGCACTCTGGTGCCTGCCTATCAGATCTAATTCCTTAAATCTATTTGTCACCACTACTGTATATTCATCAGGGATATGATTTCGGTCACACCTGAGTGGCCTAGTGCTTTTCCCTACTTTCTAAAGTTTAAGCCTAAATTTTGCAACGAGAAGCTCATGATCTGAGCCACAGTCAGCTCCTGGTCTAGTTTTTACTGACTGTATAAATCTTCTCCATCTTTGGCTGCAGAGCACATAGTCAATCTGATTTCTGTGTTGACCATCTGGTGATGTCCATGTGTAGAGTTGTCTCTTGGGTTGTTGGAAAAGAGTGTTTGCTATGACCATCATATTCTCTTGACAAAATTCTACCAGCCTGTGCCCTGCTTCATTTTGTACTCCAAGGCCAAACTTGCCTGTTATTCCGGTTATCTTAGTTTAGCATTCCAATCCCCCAGGATGATAAGGACATCATTTTTGGGTGTTAATTCTAGAAGATGTTGTAGGCCTTCATAGAACTGGTCAACTTCAGCCTCTTCAGCACCAGTGGTTGGGGCATAGACTTGGACTACTGTGATGTTGAATGGTTTGCCTTGGATTCAAACTGAGATCATTCTGTCATTTTGGAGATAGTATCCCAGTACTGCATTTCCTATTCTTTTATTGACTATGAAGGGTACTCCATTTCTTCTGAGGGATTCTTGCCCACAGTAGTATACCTGATGGTCATCTGAATTAAATTCACTCATTCCTGTCCATTTTAGTTCGCTGATTCCTAAGATGTCGATGTTCAGTCTTGTCATCTCTTGTTTGACCACATTCAGCTTGCCTTGATTCATGGATCTTACATTCCAGGTTCCTATGGAGTATAGATCTTTACAGCATCGGACTTTCCTTTCACCACCAGATACATCAGCAACTGAGTGTCCTTTCGGCTTTGACCCAGTTGCTTCATTCTTTTTGATGCTACTAGTACTAGCCCTCCGCTCTTCCCCAGTAGCATATTGGACACCTTCCGACCTGAAGGGCTTATCTTCCGGCATCATATCTTTTTGCCTTTTGGTATTGTCCATGGGGTTTTCATGGCAAAGATACTGGAGTGGGTTGCCATTTCCTTCTCCAGTGGATCATGTTTTGTCAGAGCTCTCTGGTATGACCTGTCCGTCTTGGGTGGCCCTGCACGGCATAGCTCATAGCTTCATTGAGCTACTCAAGCCCCTTCGCCACGACAAGGCAGTGATCCATGAAGGAGGAACCAAAAGTAGATATAACCAATTCATGTAGAAAAGTCCCACTGAGTCCAATGGAACTTACTCATAGGGGTTATTTTTATGCACATTAAACTACAGCCTATATAAATTGCATTGCATCCCTTGAAATCAGTGGGGCTTAATGTAGTCATAACCAAGGATTCAAACTCATTTCAGTAAAAGACTTACATGCAAGCACATTAGTTTGGATTCAACCCATTTTCTCAGTCAGGGCAAACTGCATGCTATATTAGATATATGAAAGTTGGATCCAAATTTATACTGGCTCAACTCTGGTGGAAATAGACTTTTGTACCCTTCCCTTCCCATACCAGCCCACTCCACTTTCTGGAAAATACTACAGAGTTAGGAAACCCTGATAAATGTGGGGAGCTGTGGTGTAGGGAGAAGATGGGGACCCTCAAAATCTGAGAGAAGGGACTGTTGTGGAAAGCAGATCCTGGATCCAACCGGTAGTATGCCTAAAAAAGAAAAAGAAACCATTGGCATCAATGAGGTTACTTATATCAGTGTCTTGTTTTGGCTTCCTTTTAGTGATACATATCCTCTTCTATTTTCGGAGATTCATAATGGCCACCCTGGATATGTGGAAGTGTGAGACCTTCCAACCAGTGGCTCCAAGGTCACCCCCAAAACATGGGCATAGCAGGGCACTCCAGGACGGATGGTCACACAACACCGATAGGCCTCCCTGTGCCAGTGGAAAGACAGGTCTGCCCCATCCTAACCAGCCTCAGCCTGCCATCAGGGGGAAGTAGGGTTCGGCAAGGGGCATTTAATGCCTATCTTAGCTAATTGTTTACATTGGTTTCAACGGAACCTGTGCACAACTAAATTAGTGTAGCTCAATCACACACAGAAACATCCACAGACACAAATGGGTTATTGCCATACAAAGGGAGAGCCAGAAAAAGAGAAGCTTGTTTAGATGTTACATTGTTAGGTTTGCGGAGAGGTGGTCTTTGTTGATAGATTTTTGGCAAGATGTTCAAGATAAGTCTGACTGAGATTTTCTCCCTAACCTGGCACCCTCCAGTTATCTTCCATCATACCCAGCCAACTGACCATTAGGCATGCTTTCTAGAGATGATGGGAATTGTACTCCAACACATCTGGAGGATGGTGAGATGCAAAAGACAAATAATGTAGGGTTCATCTTCTTCCTTGTTGATCTAACATAGGGTTGCACCCAGAATTAGTCATGCCTCCTTTAAGTCCCATTCATTTCATCCCTATAATATCATTGCATTAATCATCATGATACATGGAGGGCAAAATCCTCTGCCCTCTGCCTTCAACGCATACAAGCCTCTCAACTCAGAAACTTACATACTTCTCATGCCTGGAAGGGGACATGATGAGAGTACTCTCTGCTGCTACCCACTCCTTGCATCAGACATTTTGTCTGGATGGCCATTTTTGGACGTCCAACATGAAGCAGCATCGAGCAGGAGGGAAGGAGGCTGCGTGCAAAGAGGGATCCATGCAGGTCCTCCACCCTGGGCTCCTCCCCACCCACCTCCCGCAGCACGGTTGTGTCTTCTCCCTTGAAGGTCCAGCTGTGGCCTCGGGCTGGAGGGGGAGCCAGTGCCATCCTTTTCAGCTGTGAGTGGAGGAGCTTGGCCTTCAAGAGCTTGAATCTCTAGGCTGTGACTCTGAATAAACCTTTAGGATGTCAAGGGGCCATGTCAAAAAAGTGACACATTTGTTTATTTTGAGGGTGAAGGAGTTCTCTCAGTCCAAGGGCAAATTCAATTTTGAAGAGGCACTTGGTAGCTAAATTCTAGTGGTGACAGGGGCCAAATGTAAATGAGTTGGGGTACAATCCATCAGACTGTTGTTGTTTTAGGTTTGTATTTTAGGTTGGAAATAATCAGCGTTTGGGGAAAGGTGACTATTGGGGTGTTTACTAGCTCTATGCTTGTGTGGAGGGGAGGCTTAAGCGGGAATGTCTGTCTTCACCCTACTAAGTTTGAGATTTCCATGTGCACTTTTTGAAATAAGCATCCAAATTACCTGCAAGTTCTCTTGAGTAAAATGGCTCGGATATGAGGAGGGGTGGGGTGGCAGGGAGCATGCAACTGGGTGGCAGACAGAAACCCACTGTTTTCTCTACCAAGGCCACTCTGTGCTCAGGAAATGTAAGGTGATATATGCAAAGAAATACTGCATCTCATCACAATGCTCAAAACTGCACCTATTGATCTTCTGCCAGTCATGTTCAGGTACAAGGAGGGGTGGGGGAGGTCAGGGCAGGGGATTAGTAGGCTAGTCTATGAATTAAAGGTACTTCTGTGGTTTTGCCTCAGACTGTTTTCACAATCACCTGTTTGTCTTCATTCCGTTTTATTTTTAAGGTTAGATCAGGAAATTCTTGCAGACACCCAGGTCCCCAGCAGGAAGGTCTGTCTGGATCTATGTAAACCAAGGGATGCTCCCCTGTGAAGCTGTGAGGAGGGCTGACTTGATGGGCCAGGTTGTCCCCCCAGGGGGGTTGTGTATTGTGCCATCAGACAGAGCTTAGCAGCCATCTCAGACCATTCACAATTTTCATTGTTTGGAGCCCTTTCTTCTCTTTCCTTGTCCTATATGCAAACTTCTCCTTTCCGGCTTCCTGAAAATTCTTCTCTGCTCTGTAAGGTTCCAGGATTTGGTAAAGAAAACAAAAGTGATATAGGAAATAATAAAACACCCATTTTGTTCTACGATTTTATAAGAGGAGGTGTAAAACCAATGGAAATTAAACCACAGGGACAACAAAACAGAGCCAAGAAATCTGGAGACAGGCAATACTTCTGAAGGGAGCAGATGATGCGAAGAAACCAGCATGATTGCTGCTGCTGTGCACTGTTTTCTTTTCTTGTGCTATTGTCTCAGGTCAAACAGGAATGCAGGTGTTTGAAGCACTACACTAAACTGCAAAACCTGTTTACCAGGGACAAGAGTGGTAATCTCATGAGAGAGGATGAGCAAGGGCCATGTGGCATTTCAAAGTAGGTGTGGGTCACCCGATGTTGTTGTATTCCATCTCCCATCAGCCCCACTCAGCACAGCCAAATGCTTAGGGATTATGGGAGTGTAGTACAGCAGCATCCAGAGGACGGATGCAGAGATAATAAAGACACAATCTTGTGCACTTGTAGACAGGAAAAATCCATCAATTCTCATTTTGGCTGGGATTGTAGAACTTTTCTTACACAGGCGGAATGTATCTTAGTATATTTATTATGACATGAGTTTTTGTGATTTATAGTCCATCAGATGCTTTTCTGAACTATCTGGGTTGAATTTAGGCTCCTGCAACTAAGCTCACAGGTCTCCTCTATGGCCACCTTTCCCACCAAGCCCCCAGAGAATGCTAGGCAGGGGGTGAGGGACCTCGCTGAATGGAGCAGATGCTGGTGCGGGGGGAGGATCCCCCAAACGGAGCAGAAGCACCTTCTGTGGGCAAGACCTCCCTCTGCTTGCACCACCGCCTGCCCCGCTTCTGCACACATTTAAGCTTGAACTGAACAGTCACCGTGAAAAATCTTTTGCATTTAATTTACCTAAAAGGTCTTTTGCCTTTCATTGTCAAATAATGACCCTATGGTTTGCATTCCCCCACTGCAATCTACAGTATACTTGCCAACTTAGGAGAACTCCCTGTGCATTTCATGATGTATAAGCCCACACAAGCTTATGCCATAATACATGAGTTGGGGTGCAATGCTATGCATATTTCAGGCAGGGTTTAAGCAAGTTTTGTTTATAATTATAAACTGCTTCAGGTGGCATTTTGCTTTGTACGTAGAAAGGCAGGGTGCAAATCAGATCAATCCTTTAGTTCCTGAAACTGCCAGCATTCTCCCGCCAGACTTACTGTCCAAGGAATGCTGGGAATTCTAGGACTTTTTCTCTTTCTCCAAACATGCTTGTAATTGTTCAAGGTCTCTCTGCACTTTTTGTCTCCATTGTTGCACTTCCTCGTGGAATGTGGCCTTGTGATTTCCTATTGGGCAGTGGCCGCCCTGAGATCAGTACTGAGAAACCCCACAGTCCCCTCCCTTCCCCATGCCAATTCTCCCTGCCCCCCCCCCCGCCCCCTGTCATTGTTATGTTCTTGGTGGGTGCACACACTCCTTGCTTGTCCGGGAAGAACTCCCCCGGTCCACGTTGAAAAACAATGCAAAAGAAGCAAGGATCCCCTTCCACCGCCTGCTGCTTCCAGAATCCCCCCAAACAACCTCATTTTAGTGAAACTAGATATGAAGGGAACTAAAGCAATTTAAAGAAATCTTCTCCCCATCTCTGATTATTCCTAAAACTAGCAAAAAAAGTTCAGTCTTAAGATGACACTGTATTAGTTTCCCTCTTAGAAGAGTCCCAGGGCAACTGCAGCTGAATGTGCTAACCTGAAGTCAATATCAGTGAGTATTTTCAAAATCCTGCATATTCTGCAGCTCTGAGATGCCTGAAATCTTTGGGGTTGGTCTATCACCTTTCCCCCTTTTTAGAACCATCCTGGCTACCTGGATCCACCATCTATCACATGTGTGAAAGATGTGGCACCCACAGCTCCAGGCAGTCTCCTGTAATTCCCAAAGTTTTTGCAGCAAGCAATCAATTGATGAAACAACAAAGACCTCCTGTGAGTTCATAGTGTCCTCCCACAAGAGGAAGCTGCCTGTTGCATCTTTTCACAACTCCCGGTCCTGGCCTTGACTCCACCCAGTCTCCTCTGAGGGTGGGTCATTTGGACACATGGGCTGTGATTGTACCGTTCAGTCACTCCCTGTATAACATCAGCATGTGCCTTGAGGGAATCTTCCCGTTGCATCTCTGAAAGAATCACTCTTTCCAATGAAGAGCATACAAAGCAATCATGCATAAAGCACCCTCTTTAGCAGTTTCTCTTTGGCTAAAAAAAAAAAGCATATGGAAGAAGCGATGTGGAAGATGACTATCTGGACACACACACAACACACACAGCTGAAGTTCCATAAATGACATACAGGAAAAGCCTCATCTGGAAGCACCCCCAAAAGTATGCCTTCAGTTTCATTATTTTCCATTGTTTTAAAAGGTCTTTGGCTGGAGAGAGATGGGCAAGATACAAAAGCTCTAAAACCCACAACCTGCAGGCTTGGCCATCCCACAGAGCCAGGTGGGGTCCCAACTGCATATGGCTATATGGGAACTCAGGGTTTTTCTTGTCAGAGCTAGCATGGAAAAGCCCTGTCTTTGGATCCCAGGACTAAATCTAGATCCCACCCAGCCAGGAAAATCTAAACGAGCATTTCCCAACCTTGAATCCCCACCTGTGGTTGGACTGCAGCTCTCACTGTCCCTAATCATCGGCTATGATAGCAGTCATACTCTGCAGACCGAAGGCTGATCTATTCTTATATTCTTTGCTTTGTTGCACTTTTACCCTGACTTTTTCCTCCAAAGAACTCAGAGTGCTTTACATAGTTCTTCTCTTGCCATTTGCCCTTACAACAACCCTGCAAGGTAGATTAGGCTGAGATAGTGATTAGCCAAAAATCATCCAGTGAGTTTCAAGGTTGAGAGAGGGACCTGTCTGTCTACACTACACCTGTTGATTGGTTTGAGCACCTAAGTCTGCAAAACAGTCTTGTGTAACTCAGAAGTTTGCTTTCATTATGGGAAAGGCAGATTGGTCCAATAAAAAATTTCTTTCCCTTCCTTTCCATTTAGTGTCAGAAGATAATGTTCCATCTATAATTTCCTGGCCCCAAGTTGGGAAGAGTTTGTTCGTGAGAACTTATTAAGGAAAGGTGGGGGAAGTGTTACAGCATAAAGTTGCTAGATGTAAGAATGTGTTAATTCGTTCTAGTTTTACTTTCTCCCCTGCAAAGAAAAAATAAAAATAAACGTAATGAATACCTTGTGTAATGAAACCTTGCAGCCAGGAAGGAAGGAAAGTTAACCACAACAGTCTTAAAGATGAAATGTTCCATTTCACCTGGAAGAAATTAGCATGGTCCAGTCTGGACTTGTTCACATAAGCAAAGCCACACAGTACTCAGTACCTCTGTACATATGATCAAGGATTAACTGCCTCACACGTCAATCTTACTAAAGGTCTCAATAGGTTGCATGCAGAAGGCTTCTGATATTAGACTATAGCCCACTCCACAAGGTTTGTTTGACACATCGTGGGTTGTCATGGACAGCAAAACACATTTTTATGCCTATTTTTATTATTGATTTTATTTCTACAGTTGGTTTTTATATTATAAGCTGTGTTAAATGTATTGGGAATTGTATCATTTTAATTCTTGTATAAGGTGTTGTCAGCCACCCAGAGAGTCTTATGGTTAATGGGATGGCGTACAAATCAATCAATCAAACAAAATCCATCATGTGCCAAACCCGTCTGTAGAGCTGCCTGGCAAGAGTGGCAGAGTCCCCTTTCCACTCTTGACAATCCACCAGCCAGTGAAAGCTGCTGACACCTGCCCAGGAAGTGCCCAAACAGCCCCTGGAGGCAGCTGCCTGGGGCTCCCACTACTGCCAGCACCCCTGCCGGCTGATTTGGTGTGGTGGTGAGCAGCAATTTCTGGCTCCCCTCCGTCCTCACCAGCCACCTTGGGCCAGTGGCACTGGCGGACAGAAGGAGCCATACCTGCTCCACTGCCAGCTGGATGGGTGCCGATGACAGCTACCCTATGTGCCCTAGCAGCAAATGGCGCACATTCACGCAGCTAAACAACAAGGTAAGGGGGTGCCCCCAACTTTTTTGTTATTCTCCCCCACCTCCCCTAAGTAGCCAATTTGTGGTGGTGTCCAAGGCACGTTTTCAAATGCCAGATGCTGCTCACAGGCCCAAAGTCTAGATTCAAGCCTGGGCAGGTAGCAGCAGCAAACAGCTCGCTCGCTCTCCCTCCTCCATTTAATTTTTGTTGAACTCTGTGTGAGTTCTACATACAACTTTGTACAATTCTAAATTTACAATTCTGTAAATTAATTGTTAAGGCTTAAGATTCCATGAATTAAATTTTATGGTTTGGGTGCAGCTCTAGGCTTTGTAAATTAGGCACTCGGTTCTTTGCATTATTTTAGGATTCTAAACTCTGAACTAATTTTTTGGGTTTGGCTGGCATTCTAGGCTCCACAATTGAGCTCTATCAATCATCAGGACAGTTGTCCATTTGAATAATTGCTCTTCATTCTGCCTTCTTTATTATTTCTGCTTTGTAAAATATATGGCATGTTCAAAGGCTGATATTTTAAAAACACAAGTTAAAAAATTGGATGGGGCTTCTTTTTTTTTGGTATGAAAGCTTCACCCAGATCCCTGGGAAAGGTTGTGAGAAGATTAAAAATAGGCAAATCAAACTGGTGCATCTGGCCACAAAACAGGACAGGTGGGGCGGGGGGGGCACAACCCCGATGAACCTGATTGCCGGTCAAGTGGATCTTGAGCTTTTCTGTGAAAACCCAACCCACCATTGTTTCTTCACAGCCTGATTTAGCATAATATAACGTACAAACAGGGCCAGTGCCTGTAAATTGAGTTCATTCAACTACCTCTTCTTACATCAGCAATGATATTGGAATTACTAGTGTATATTTTTAAACAAATTAAAATAAAAAGGTCACATAGAGAAAAGAGGAACTGAAAAGAGGAGAAAGTCCCAGGGACTTAGTAGGGCGATGCTAACCAAGCTAATTTGACCACCTAACACTTTTGGGCTTAAAACATATTGATGGGATGCATAAATGTTGGTATGCTAAGACCAACCCTCAGATAAAGTGGAGTCAGGGAAATTGTGGAGCAAAATAGAGGAAAAAGTGAGAAAGGGCAAGCTACCCCATCTCTAAGAGCAGAGGCTCCCTTTTAAAATGGGGCTTTTGACAGGACCGATCTGGGTTTTTTTATAGGAAAAATACACACACATATATACGCCCCTGGCAAAACCCCCTGAGTTGCCCTTGCAAAAATCCCATTTTAAAGGAGGCCTTGAATGTTGACAGCTAGCTGTCACAACTGACAGCTCCCTTAAATGGGGTAGTTTGAAATTTTCCACCTTCCCAAGTACCTGGAGTCTCTGGAAAGGGTGGGACAATGCAAGGTACTGAGAACAGTCAGGTCGATACAAACAAGCAAACAAACCTGAAGGATCTTACCATAAAGGTGATGAACTACTGGCCACCCCTTTCCATGTGCAAAGATCAGTTACAGCTTTGCTTTCTCTTGAGAGCTCGCCTTTGACAGCAATCAGGAGAGCACAATGTTGAAATTGAACAGTTTGCAGTCTCTCTGGGTCAAGGTACCAGACCACTGACTGAGCAGGCTTCCTATTCTGGAGCCCTGTAAGTGTACACCTCTGCATTTGTCCACAATCGGCAAAAACCTTCTAAAATGTTTCAAAAATCTTTGCATAAATGTCTTGTGCTAAACATGTTTTTAAAGGGTGCTCCCTGGTCACTTTGGAGGGTCTGCACGTGGCTGTCAATTTGAAGATCACAAAAGACATCTCTGGGAGGAGAAAAGGGAAAAGGGAGAAAAAATAAAATAAAATGATAGGTTGGTGCACCAACAAGCCCAATGAATGCTGGAAATTAGGATTTATTTTTGTAACTGGGTGGAAATGCGGCTGATATCAAAATATCATATTCTTGCTTATTGTAATTAATATGTTTATTCATTTCACTATCATGATTAATAATCACATAGAGTAGAATGTTTCCTGGAGCTGGAGCAAAGTGAGTTTAATGTGTAGTCACAATATCATTTGAATGCTCCTGTATAGTTTCATTGGTTTGTTTGATGTTAAATACTGTATTTTATTCTTATAAAAATTAAACAAACAATTTGAAAACACAGGCCTCAGACCTTCTTTCAACCACCATTTACTATCAACAACAAGATGAATGACAGTTTGAGGACATAATCCTATGTCTATTTAGATAGGCCTACAATTCCCAGCATTGCTGGCTGGGGTACGCTGAGAACTGTAGGCCTTTTTCCGTAGGATTGTGCCTTAAGCAAGCCAAAGAAAGTGGGAACATTGTGGGCGTTTTTCTCTTAAGACCTTTGTTTCATTATTAAAAACACTAAACAAACTATGACTAAACTGAGTCTCAGGACAGAAACGGCGGTGTGGGGAGAGTGCACCCATGCCAGAGTATTTGCATCAAACCTCACCAAACATTTCTCATCTCAAAGCACAGAGAAGCATGACACCAGAGATTGCTCTGTGGCAAAAGGCTGCCACTGCTGGCAACCCCCTTGGGAAATAACCAGCTCAACTCCCACACCGAAATAGCTGCCAGGTTATTGTGTGTGAACACACACACATGCATGCATGCATGCACCCAGAGACCAGCGGCCTCAAATTAGTTGGTCAAATTTGCAAAAGTCCAGCAACCTGACTTTCTAGTTCTTGTGAGAGTTGGGAATTCACCATATAACAGTGAAGCCCAAGCATGGCAGAGGCAGTGGTGGGCAGTGACACACTAGGGCTAGAGCCCCA
This sequence comes from Varanus komodoensis, assembly GCF_004798865.1. Taxonomy (NCBI): domain Eukaryota; kingdom Metazoa; phylum Chordata; class Lepidosauria; order Squamata; family Varanidae; genus Varanus; species Varanus komodoensis. The sequence continues at coordinate 1,642,440 of NW_025336011.1, read as the reverse complement.
AATCTTTCATTCAGAGCCCTGAATCTCCAGGAGGCAATCTCTGCTGTCCGTGGGCACTTGCTGAAAGTGCTCCTGACTACCCCTGTTCAGGCCCTCAGGTCCCAGTTTTTAATCTGGCTGCCCAAATATGAATGAGCTGCAGCTTCTGAACAGTCTTCAAGAGCGGCCCTATGCAGAATGCATTGCAATAATCTAATTTAGAGGTTACCACAGTGCGTAGAGTACTAAAGCCAGGCTGTCCCTGTCCATACAGGGCTGTGGCTGGTCCACCAAGTGAAGCTGGTAGAAGGCACCCCATGCCTCTGAGGTCACCTGAATCCCAAGTGGCAAAGACAGATCAAGCAGAACGCCCAAGCTACAAACCCACCCCACCCAATACAGTTTAATTTCTCTCCAGCTGGTCAGAAGAACAACCCACCGAGGGCATCTCAGTCTTGCCAGGGTTGAGCTTCAGTTTATTAGCTCTCACTCAGTCCATGGTTGCAGCCAGCTACCAGCTTAGCACATCCACAGCCTCACCTGCTGATGATAAAAAGGAGGACTAGAGTTGCGTGTGATCAGTAGATGACCCCACACAGTTGTTTCATGTAGATAATCCGCTGAGAGAGTCCTATGAGATTAGTTGCACAGAATATAAATCAAATAAATGTTCAATAGCATGAGGAACAGAACAGGCCCCAGAGGGACTCCATGCTGGAAAATCCACAGGGTTGAACAATATTCTCCAAGCACCACCTTCTGGAGTCAGCCCTCCAAATAGGAGCAGAACACGGTAATTCCATGTGCCCTGCTCTCGACTCAGAGTTGCCTCAGAAGGATGCCATGATTGAGGGTATGGAAAGCCACCGAGAAGTTGAGCAGTATCAACAGGGTCACACTTCTCCTGTCCTTCCCCAGCGAAGGCCATCATACAGTGGGACCAAGCTGTTTTCCTGCCAAGACCAGGCCTGAACCCAGAATAAAATGGAGGCATCCATTGCCTCCCTGGTCCAGCCAATTGTTCCCTCCTTCCTGGCTTCTATACGTCAGGAGGAGCAAAGATCCACTAACCTGGTCAACCTGGTACCTTGTCAACATCCTTGAGCTGCACCAACAAAAACTCACCCAATAAAACTGGACCAGGTTGTGTCCCAGGGATCTCACATGAGGACTAGAAATTCAGACTGCTGGACTTCCTGCACTGTGCATGCTATATTTTATCTGTACTACAATTTTGTTGTTAGTCACGAAGTCGTGTCCAACCCATTGCGACTCCCATGGACAACATTCCTCCAGGCCTTGTCCATTATCACCCCTGCTGTTTATTATGATTTTAGAGGTACTGAATAGAAGTGTTAGGGAGGACAAGGACATCAAAGGCACTAGAATTAGGAACAAAAGTTATAAACTACAAGCATTCACAGATGATTTGGTCTTCATAATGGAAGAACCCTTTGGAACAATGCCTAAACTTTTACAACGGATTGAAGAATATGGTGAGGTTACGGGAATGAAAATAAATAGAGAAAAAACGAAACTGCTAGTTAAAGACCTTACGTGGGAATAAAAAGAAAGACTCTAGGAACAGGTAGGTTTGCAGATTGTTAAAAAGGTTAAATACTTGGGAATCTATCTTACAGCCAAATGTACTACTTTGAAAGAAGATAATTATGATAAATTACTGAAGGATACTAAAGGGGATTTGGAAAGGTGGGCCAAATTGCAATTATCTTTGATGGGAAGAATCGCACTTGTTAAAATGAATATATTACCTAAGTTTTTGTTTCTGTTTCAAATGATTCCCGTAAAAATTGATAAAAAATTGTTTGATGATCTAAACTTTCAAATTTCAAGATTTATCTGGAGGAAAAAGAAACCAAGGATTAAATTAAAAATGCTTCAGGAGGCTAAAAAGAATGGAGGTTTTGGTCTTCCTGATTGGATGTTATATTATCAAGCATCTGTTTTAATGGGGTTAAAAGAATGGATAACTTTGCAAAATAAAAGAGTGTTGTATCTTGAAGGTCATGACTTGCAGATGGGTTGGCATGCTTATATGTGGTATGAAAAAGCTAAGTCACATGGGTCTTTTCTGAGTCATTTTATTAGAAGATCTCTAATGTCAGTGTGGGAAAAACTAAAGTCAAAAGTGTATAATAAATTACCAAGATAGCTTTCACCTATGGAAGCTTTTGTATATCCAAATGTATTGAACTTTGATTATAAGATATGACGATATCTTGGATAAGGATGGTGGCTTGAAACTGGAGCAAGACATACAAGAACAGGGACTTAATATTTCTTGGTGGTATAAGGTACAGATGCAATCGAGGTATGCTAAAGATGGTAAAACATGGGGGTTTTATAAAGACCTAACAGAGTTTGATCAAGTGATACTTAAAACAGATGAGAAAATTATTAAAAGACTATATGGTTTTTTACTTGACAGGAAAATGGAAGGGGAACAGGTTAAGGAAACTATGATAATATGGGCACAAAACTTTGATTTAATGTTGAATTAGAAAAGTGGCAAAAATTATGGGAAAGAAACATCAAGATAACATTAGCAACTTTGTATAAAGAAAATGTATATAAAATGTTCTATAGATGGTATTTGTCACCAAGCCGATTAGCTAAGACGTTTCCAAATATGTCAAATAGATGTTGGAAATGTAAACATAAAGTGGGTACTTTCTATCACATGTGGTGGACTTGTGATAATGTGAAAAGGTATTGGATTAAAATACATGAAAGGATGGAGGAAATATTACAGAAACCCTGTGCTTTTAAACCTGAAGTTTTCTTGTTAGGCATTATACCGAAGACGTCAACAGACAGGAAATGTACTTGATGTTGCACTTAATTACAGCGGCGAGGATTGTATTTGCTCAATATCGGAAAAATGAGGAGCTACCCACCGATGAACTGATTGTAAGAAAGATCTTGGACTGCGCAGAAATGGCTAGATTGACTTTATAATTGAAGGAGAAAGAGGATACTGACTTCTATCGAACTTGGGACTCTTTCTGTAATTGGCTGGAGAAATGGGACTTGGCGTAATTTGAATTTGATTTTAGAATGTTTAAAAAATGTGTGTGTGTGTGTGTGTGTGTGTGTGTAGTAGGGGGTCGACCCAGTGAATCCGATGTATGTGATATTTGATGTTTTTATTAGTGTTAGTTTAAAACTTTTAATAATATATATATATTAAAAAAACATTCCTCCAGGCCCCATGTCTTAAAAATCAAACCCCCAAACTGGCAATTAAGTTCCATCCTTAAAGGGAAATTCTTATCCTGTGGTGATCATTTTGATAATCTGAGAGCGCATTTTGTATTATTCCACAGGTACAGCACCCCTAGATTTCAGAATTAAAAAGAAATGCTCAAGGGTCCCTTCTGAAGGTTTCTTTATTTAAAAAGATTTATAGATTGCCTTTCAGAATAAGTTTCCAAAGCACCCAATAATAAAGCTATTTTCAAACACTATTGAATGAACAGAGTAATTATATGAGGTGAAGCAACATGGAAACCACCATTTTCAGAGTTTCACCATTTTAAGGCAATAGTATTTTAAAAAACCGTTCCCTCCCATTGATTTCAATGGAGAGAAAAAAATCTCACCAGATCTAGTGCTGACGTAGCTTTCCTCCAGTTCTGGGGTGGGAGGTCTTGAAGAACAAGCAGATTTTGGATCACTGGGTCCAAAGCTTCCCCTGTTTTCCAGTCAGCAAACAGCCCTGACAGACCCTCAGCTGCCCTTCCCAGGAGTGTTTCCTAAAATAAGGATATATATTTTTCAGGAATCACAAAGCAAAGGCAGTGGAAAGCAGCAAGGAAAGCGGAAGAAACAGCAAGAATAAAAGTGCCTTCATTTGTGATCAAAAGCCTAGTGAGGTTGCACTGCAAGAGTTTTTCTACTATTGATGTATCACCATTGAAAAGAACCACCTCCAACTTCCACCTGTCTCACCTTCAAAAAACAGGATCTCTGCCACTTAGAAAGAAAGTGGGATTTGCAAACACTGTGGATTGAATTTAGATTCATGTGCAAGAGAGCTGGGCAAGCCTTTTCCAATCCCTTCATCCCTGTGGCAGCTCTGACAGCCCAGCCCCCTGAAAATGCAACACAGAGGGTGAGGGGGACATTGCTCCGTGGGGTGAGCTCTGGTGTGTTTTGAGGTTCTCAAAAATGGAGGACACCTTCCATGAATCAAGCTATTTTTCCCATGAAAAGCAGATTCCAAATCAAAACCATTTAAGTATGTTTTCCTAGAATTTTATGGCAGTCATGTTATATATCAATATTCTTCATACCTTGCTTTGTTTTTTAACTCCTCCATCCTTCATTGCTCACCTGTCCTGAAGCTGGAGGTGTCCACAATGGACTTAAATGCGTTTCTAAGAATCTGACCTATGGGATTCTTGAGCAGGCTGGTTTTCCTGAGCTACATGGATTCCATCGATTTGTGGCCCATTAACAATTTTTCCATAATACTATGCAAATATAGTCATAGAAAAAAAAACTGACCAAAAATGTGCATTTCCTCCATAAGGTAAAACATGAGAATATTTTCTCATGCATTTTTCAGGGGCTTGCATATTTTGCACATGTGCAGGAGTACAAATTTTTGCAAAGGAGAATTTGCACAAATATTTACAACCAACCTCCTTGGAATCTAAGCCTTTATGAATGCATGATGGAATCAAATTGTCAGGAAAGTTGCCTGAAATAACACCTATATATTCCAGTCCAACATGCAGAAAGTTAAAGCAAAATCCCTGTCAATTAGTTCATTCATTCATTCACTGTTGGTTCCCTACCAACTTCCAACTGTTTCTTTATGTAGTCTAGAGCACTGCTATTAACCTTTAAAGCTTTGGAACAGGTACAAAATGGATTTTCTCCTCTCATTTATTCCTGCCTGGGTTTTGAACTCATCATCAAAGGCCACCAAAAGAGATCTGCCACTTGACTATATCAGAGAAGGTCTTCTCCTTGATACTACCCTAGTTGTGAAATGCTTTCCCAGAGGTGGGATGGCCAGATGTCCTACTTTACAGAGGACAGTCCTCTATTTGAAGGATTGCCTGGTGGAAGTCCAGTGTGCCACAAAGCAGAAACTGAACAGAGATCAGAGATGTATAAACATTGTGGGGTGCCTGTGCCTATGTTTCAATCATATGCACATTAGCATATTATCCAGTAACTTTTGTACTTTTGCATAACTCAATTTGTATAGAATTTTGGGAAGCAAAAAAAGCTGCCCACAGGCCTGCATCATCCACACGACTTGGAAGTGGGTTGGAAGTTCACAAGTCTGCTGCATTGGTGAAGTTTTGAAGTCATTTGCATTCTTTTCAGATTTCTCTGACATCTGTGCCCACATCTGCTCAACAGTGTTGTGTTCAAGTTGCTTTGCACAACTTGGTTTCTGCCTGCAAAGAATCATTGTGTGTGAGGTGCAAGGCACCCTTCGCAAGACAGCTGTCCTCCTGCAAGCAAACTTAACACAACACTCTTGGCACACACCTCCTGCTGCCTTGGCTCCACACATGCACACACACACACAGGACCCTGCTCAGAAGGATCGCCTGTTAATTATAAGGTTAAGGAAATGACAAACCATTTTGTTCCAGACCTGACATCTTGACTCTGCCTCAGCATGCATCTGTTGGTCTGTGTGTGAATGCCACTTCCTGCAAGATGCTTGCCCTCAAGATATTGGCCGCACTCCTGCCTCCAATGCAAGCTGTCACCTCTCATCAGAAAGGACCACTCGGAGAGATGCGGGCGGCTTTCCAGGGCTCCCTGCTTGCTAGTTGGAAGGCCTTGCCAAACAGAATTTCACCCAGGCACATGAAAAGAGAAGGCTGGAAGGGGACAAAGAAGCAATGGAATCCACACATGTGCCCTCGCCAAGTATTTCCTGCCCATCCACTCTTGACTTCAGTGCATAGGTCAGGGCCACCTTTGTGCCACAAGCAGAGAAAAGATTGTTAGATTGCACCATGTTGCCTGTTTGCAGTCTGGGGAATTGTAGCTGGGCTGGACTGCAGCTCCCAGAATCCCTCAGCCAGCTGAGGGATTCTGGGAGCTGCAGTCCAGCCCAGCTGGAGGCCCCAGGTTGGGAAAGGCTGAGCTAGCAAATGCCAGTATTTTGCCTCTGTTTAAAAGTGGAGTGTGGTCTTTGCCTGCCCATGGAAAATCCTCTAAAGGGTTCGTGTATGCTGGTTTTGCCTACCTTACATAGAAGTGTCTGATCATTCTGACTCTACAGCCAGGGCAGAGTTGAGGTTTTCACATCTTCTCTACAGAGAATGCTTGCCCAGCACTGTATTTAAGCACTAAGCCTCACAGCCATGGGTGTGAAAGGATTGTGTGCGAGTGAGTGAGTGAGCAGGCTGAAAGGGGAGGGACACAGCGCTCTGCCCTCCCACTGCACCTAGCTAGAAAGGCAATAAGCCGGTATAAATGTGGAATCGGTCTGTCTATTACAATCTCTGTGGCCTCGTTGACAAAGCTGTGCTTGCTACAGCACCATATTTGCAGAGCAACCAGTGTGTGGCTGCCACCAGACCCCTTGCACTGCAGAGGATTCTGGGCACCAGTGGCACCTTGGTGGAAGGACTTTGGGGCAGACATGCAGAGCACCGTTAGGCAAATGAACAAGAGCACCCTTGGAAGTAGTGTTCTATATTTAAGTCATGCCCCTTGCTACTTAAAGTGGATGGCCCTCACAACTGAGAAGTCCAAAATCTAAAATTCCCTAGCAGAACTTATTTTGGGGAATAGGAGGTTGGAAACTACTGTGGGTGCTTTATATGATTTCCTTAAAGAGGCAGGCTTGGGTTATTCAGCTTATTTGAAATCTGAAAAATAATAATCTAACAAAAAGAGCTCTCTTGCAACAAACCTTTTCTGGATTTGAAAAAACTTTAACTGGAAATGCATAACTTTGCATTTATGAAACCCTTTAAGGCACAGGAACACAAGAGCAGTTCTGTAGTTCAGCATCACTAAGCTGAAAAAGCAGTACAGTCTTCACAACCTTTGTTTGAATATCAAATACAATTCAAAACCTTCTCTTTTGTTATGTTTAGGCAGCAAGTCATTGATAGGTTACAACATTTATCACTTTTATGCACATAACAGTTAGTGCAAACATCCTTTATTTCCCAGCAAGTTTTGGAAAACTTAAGATGTAATTTGTGCATGTGTGCGTGTGCGTGTGTGTGTGTGTGTGTGTGTGTGTTCTCTCTTAATGTGAAGTCCTAAGCTATAGCTTAATTAGCTTGTGCTTTAAATCTGGCACTATCTGCTCCCTCCTGTCTTATATAATGGGGTTGGGAGGGCAATCTGCAGCCTTCCGCCTTCGCCTTCTGCAATCGACTTGTTTGGAGCTTTGTGAAGGGGGCTCTATCCCTCCCCCACCCGGGTGCTGCAGAAGGAAAGGGAAACAGAAGTGTGTGGCAGAAAGAGAGAAAAAGTGAGAAAGAACAAGAAAAGGGTGGCAGGGCTATAGAGAGAGGAGAGAGAAGTGGGTGGCAGAATGAGAAAGAGAGAAAGTTGTTTTCTGGTTAAGGCTGGTGTAACTGGATAAACAAAGAAGTACTGGCTGGTTAATAACCATATCATGAGCTCCAAGAGGAATGAGAGCATCTTTATTTCCTAACAGCAGCTTCCTTATCTTATTTTCAGACCATCTTTCATGTGTATCAAGTTCAGGTTGCAAGCAACCTTTTTGCCACGTCCCTTTTTAATATACAGATTTTGGGTGCAAGTGACTAGCAGGCCTGTTCATTCTTCACTGAGGAGGGACAGTCCAGTCTGAACCCTGCCTGGATCAATGCCAGTCCCCACTTCTACTTGAGCATCTTGTTGTTTGGCCTGCCTTGTCCTGGAAGGGCTCTTGACATGTTCCAGTAGTTCAGGTTCCTGCAGCATTTATGCAACAAATAAAGGCCAGCTTGGAAACTCAGCTGGCACAAAGTCTAGGGAAGCCCTTCTCGGAGATGCATCTATAAGTGAATGTGGGAATTTGGGGGAGGTTTGAATCTGAATGAGGGCAACTGATTTTGATTGAAGAGAGAATGCCTCTGAACATAAACAGAATTACTTTATTTCATTTTTTAGCAACCACAGACCAGCCTCGAAACCCCAGGAGGCATAAAATCCTATGCTGAGGGAAGGATGGGTGTCTTGCATTTCCCTTTTCAGGAATTAAGTAAGCTCTCTAGCATCAGAGTCTTCAAATGGAACTTGTAGCATCACAGAAACATAAGCAGGCAGAGACTGGAATATCATTAAATTCAGCTCACTGCTCTGTAGGAACCAATGAGTAGTACGTGATTGTTGTGCTGACCTCCAGATTAGAGGAACGTGTGATGGTGATAGGGTTAGCATCTGAACACATACAGAACTATTGTTAAGCCACCAAGCAAAGAATCCATTCTTCTGTAGTTTGGCTGGAAGCAGTCCCACATTTATTGGCATGTGTCTAGTCCTCATTGTCAAGACAAATCTGAAAGGGCACTTGACCTTTTGAAAAGTTTTCAAAAGCCTGACGATTCAGAAGTGTCACTTTGAAACTGGGTGGAACTTGCAACTTCTGATATATTTAAATAAAAGACAATTTATTTATCAGACAGGCTGCCCTAAAATGCTCTCGAGCCCTTGCTTCAATTTAGTCAACCATGGAGCATTGTACATCACATTGTACTGGGGCAGCTGAAGGAATACCGGCCCACGCTGAGGGAGAGAGAAAGATCTAAGGCTCTGTCCCTGGGATATTCATTGCCGGTTTTAGCTCCGTGTCAGCAACCCTGGAGAGAGAAGGCTACCAGTGAGGGCTCCTTAATCTGCTGGAAGGAAGTGAGCTCTAGTTACCAGATCACAATCCGATACTTGTCAGTGTAAACAGAGAGGAACAGGAAGGAAAGCCATTAGCATAGTTCAGTTAATGCCTGTCCCAAAACAGCTTGAAATGAAGAGGTGGGAGAGAAGATGCCAAGGGGTTAATCCCTTTTAGCCACATCCCCTGTTGAACTTGAAAGAGGCAGAGACAAGGTCAAATGCTACTTCAGCTGTAAGTGTGAAAGGACAGAAGGCGGTCCGGTCCGGTGTCTCGGACACTTAGAGGTACACTGCCTGCAGACACTGAGGCTTTCCACTTAGCCATCTAGTCAATTGCTGCTAATCAACCTAACCCCCACACATTTGCCTAATCCCCTTTTAAAGCCTAGCCTAAGCTAGCACCAGTCCTCACATCTGGCAGCACTGAATAGTGCAAGTTGATTATATGTTGGGTGAAGAAGTGCTTCCTTTTGTCCATCTCCAATCCAGTCTGCCTATGAGGGAGTATAGTGGAAGTGCATGCACTAGCGCACTGTGTGCATGTGTTTGCATGTGGCAGCAGAAGGGCTTCAAAATGGAAACTACACAAAGATCTTGGACAACAAAGAGTTCTGTGACACTTCAAAGGTTAACACATTTAGGGTGCAATCCTGTGCTATTTAGACAGAAAAAAAGTCATACAACTCCCTCAGCCAGCCATTGGAATGATAGTAAACTTGTTTGTCTAATGATGCACAGGATTACACCCTGTTGAGCTTTTGTGGGCTGCAGCCCACTTCATCGGATGCAATGCAATAGCAGAGTTTCCCACCTTCTTGCTGTTTGCATTAGGTTAGAAAGAATGTGGCTGGCTCTGCCTGGGTGAGTTCCTTCATGAGATGGATGGATTTCCACTTGAATCAAATCATAAATCTGGTGGTTTCCACTGTAACCATTTCCAGAGGATAACTGTGTTTGTCTCCTGCAGCAAAAACAACCAAGAGACCAGTGGCACTTAAAGACTGCAAAACTCTAGTCCACAACAGTTTATGCCAGAATATATTTGGGAGAGTTTTCAGTGCCATAAGACTTTGGTAGTTTTTGCTGCACTAGCTGCAGTACCATCTGAAAAGTATCACTCAGTTCTAGAGTCCCATTCAGTGCTTTTACCATTTCCCCCAGATCCTTAAGACACAATCTTATAAAGAAAAGAGGCCTATAATCCCTGAATGGGTCTAGTTCACAGAGACCTTTAGAAACCCCTTAGTACCAACAAAACATTACTTTTTCATGAACAGTTGCATTCCATTTGGAAAATAGCTATAGGGATGTTTTTTTACAAAGTTCTGCCTCCTAATCCCAGATAAATGGACAGTGACAAACTGACAAAGCATGTGAGGAAAGCACCCTCCAGGGGCTCTGAGCCAAGCTCCTCTTGCCTGCCACTTCAGAAATCCTCCAGCAAATCCCTAGCCTTTGAAACAAGTTCTGGGACTAACATTTGAACCTTGCATACATGCCAACTAAAGCTCTTGGCTCCTGGCTTCTTTGTGGAAGTTAGGGTAGCCGCATGTCTTCTAGTTCCATGTCTGAACAGCTGCCAGAGGACTGCTCCCTGTTTGAGAGTGTCCTCTATTTCAACGGCTGCCCGGTTCAATTATGGTTTAAAAATACAAAACCAAAAGAAATGGACATCCATCATAGATTACCACCCCAACAGCAGCCTGAACATGTAGACACACAAATGACCTGCTCATGCTCTTCCACACCATGGTATTTCTTCCTGTATTTCTATTTATATTATAGTAATCATTTCTCCATTTGGATCTTTTCATATGAATTAGCTAATGGGATGCAAATCTGTGTTCTCTTTGCCTTCTCTTTTGGTGATACATTTCCACTTTGGGGGGTTATTCACAAACATCCACACTCCTGGGAGTGTACAAAGCAGAATGCTAACTGAGGTACATGGCAGTGGAAGGAGCTGAAAACTGGAGAGCTGATGGGCAGAAGGGGGGGGGGCAGCTGTACAGAAAACACTGGCGAGAGCTTGGAGGGAAGCATCCGTCTTGGAAAGCATCCAGTCCCGAGGGTTATAGTATGAAGAGCATGCGTGACCAATTCATCAAGTCCTTCCATTCCAGTGGAACTGGAATGTGCGTTTCCTTGGAATGGCAAGAGAGGGGTGACTTGATGCTTCAGCGGAGGCCAGGAAACGTGCTGGGTGAAATGCACACCAGCTTCCAATGGAGAGATTCAATGTGTCTCCACATCAGGGGAAAATGCATTTTAGCCACATTTAAGCTCCTTCTGGCTTCTGGAAGAAAACCCCAGCAGTATAGGAATGAAGTCTAGAAAGATGCGGTCTCTATTTGGTGAGTAGTGGCGGGGAAGGGGTACTTAATCTGGAACCCCTTAGTAGGAGCCATTCCCCCCCTCCCCAAACTTTTGTGTTCCATTTGAAAAATAGCTATAGGTATGTCTGCCATGACGTTCTGCCCCCTAATCTCAGATTAAGTGGACAGCGGCAAGCTAGTGAGGTAAGCACCCTCCAGAAATCCGCAACCAAATCAAATCAATTGGAATATCTAATTAGAGCAACTAGAACAAAATTCTGGTTTTTAAAAAATTTGGTTTCATTAACAAATGGATGACAAATGGATGAGGAAAGAGAGAGAGAGAGACTCCTGACAGTTTATAAAACACAAAATGGATTTAACAACATCCATACATCCTTAGCTGGGATAATAAATAATAAATTTTATTTATTTATTAAATTTATTGTAAAAATAATTAGTAATAATACATTTGTGTCAGAATGCACATCAGGAGTGCAGTGGACCTACAGAAAACAACAACACTATTAAAAAGAAGCAGCTATGGCACTGCTCTGAGTTACTGTTTTTGTTGTGATCTTTTGAAGGTATATATTGTTTTATACTGTGTGGGTTTTAGATATATCAAATGTGCTTTATGTAAACTACCTGGATATCCTGGGATATCCAATGGTATAGAAGAATCTTCAATAATCTTTAATAAATAACATAGCATGGTTTTGCTTGCAATGATATACCCCAAGTGTTTTCATCCCCTTCAGATTCTCACAGGTCAAGTGACCCATGAAAATACTTTCCCCTACCCCACCCCAGATTATTCTATAGAACAGATTTAACACCACAGAACCACAAGGATCTATAATTCCCATGGGCTTCTTTTACCACTCAAGCTGACTTTAGCAACCTCCTAAGAATCTGGTGTGTATTTCAGGTCAGAATAAGAGGCATTAACTGTGTGTGCAAGGCATTTACCATGTACTTGGAATCCCTCACACACAGAGGTTTCTGGGGACTTTACATATGGCCATCATCTTCCAGGGCCTCTCCTGTGCTTTGCAACCATTTCTGTACCTCTTAAAAAAAAAAGAGCAAGGAAAATCAGATATTTTCCTGGATGCCACCAATAATCACCACTGAAGCTGGATGTATTCTTGCAATTCAGCACTATTCCACTATACAGCGCCACCTTGTGTTGGATAATGGAACATGTAGGAACTAGAAAACCCTAGGGCTCTCTAAGGACTTCTCTATATGAGGGGTTTACCCCCTGTTTTACAAAGGGTTCTTCTTCTGTTTTGATTGTGGGAAGAAAAAGTGTCCTTTACATGGGTTTTTCCCAAGCTTTGCATTGCTCTGCCTTTTTATCTGTTCTATTAATGAGCTACAAGTGGGTGCTGTAGCAGAGCTAGAGGGTAGCATATTAGCACCTTTTCAAAAGGCTTTTGTTCAGGGATTAAAAAAATTAATGCCAGACTTTCCTCATGCCAAATAAACCACCCATGAAAAAGGCTGAAAAACGCGGGAGAGGCTCTGGAGGATGATGACATTGTGAGAAGCCCCCACAAACTTCCGTCAAAGAGGGACCGCAAGAGAAGATGCCTTGAGCAGGGAAGCCACAACATTACTCTTGCAAAGCAAATAGAAGAGGAAGCTTCAGTAAATAGCAGGGTTCAATGACTCATGCAGAGCTGTCCTAGGAGTGCTTCCATCTGAGGCTTTCATGATGCCATCACCATGCCTCACCCATGCTATTTCATGGAGGGCGTGTGGGCTATAGATATTGTTCCGTTCATGGCTTTCTTGTGCTTTCCCACCCATACGAAGACTCACTGAAACCTAAATTAGTCATTATAACTCATTTGTCATACTGATTCCAATCGGCCTCCTCTGAGCATAACTAAATCTCTTCTCACCTGGTCAGGAGGACAGCAGAAAGCTCAAGCCCTTATACAGAAAGGAGCTTGACGTTTCTGGGAGGTGGGGGGCAACAGGATGACAGCAACTGCTCCCAATCGCTCTGCCTCATTCATGGCATTTTATAAGGAGCCCAGATGACATCGGCTTTAATTTTCTCACACATTGCTCCATCTTAATCCACTAAGAAAGAAAAGATGGTGCAAGTTGCGCAGTGGCTTCTCAGTGCTCACCTTCTGGAAGCACCTGGCTTAGTCTTCTGTACCCTGATAGGCATAGGTGTATAGAAGACTCTGGGGAGAGAGACTTTCCATCACCTGCCACCTGATCAGGGACTTGTCTAGATGCCAGTGCTCAACCAGGGCTTATGGTGAAATCCTATGCAAACTCAGCAAGAAAAAGGCCTACAGGTAGATCCCAACATTCCTCCCATACCTTTTTCTGGCTTCACATGTGTATGACTGGCCCTCCTTCAGGAGGCCATGTGGAAGTACACGATTTACATTTTTCTTCTGCCCTCCACCAGCACCTCTTCCTTCCATGCTACCATGCAAAGCAGCTGCCTCAACATTCATGGCATGACAGAGTATGTAAAAAAGCCCTGCCAACATACAGGGCCCCTTCTTGGAATGTGTGCACTTGCCCCTTTTGAATGCACTTGAATCTTAGCACCATCATGTCGTCAGGAATTGGAGGGAGTTTGTTTGTGCTGCCCTGCTGCAAAACACATTTATTTGGAAATAAGCACCATGTTGTGGTAGGAAAGAAAGATGTATTTTGCAAGTAAAGCAGCAGCAGAGAAAGAGCATCTGTAACTTTCTGTATTTAGCTGGCCATGCCCTAATTGCTGCATGTTTTCTAAAAGAAGAAGTAGTGAGCAGCATCAGCCCTGGCAGGGCAATAGTCCACACCTGTCGAGATGCTGATGGCAGACCTGCTGGCTGCTATCTGTCCTTCCCCCTGCCGTTCTGCAGGTGGCTGGGGGCAAACTTTGGCCCTGAGGTACAGCCTTAAACTGCTAAGATCTTCTGCATACAAAGCATGTGTTCTGCCCCCCAGCTATGGATCCCCCTTCTCTCCTCACTGGCCCACTCATGAATGCCTTCAGTGGGGGCACAGCATGTTCCTCTGCCTGAATACTTGCAGTGATTATAAAATGGAAGAAGCAGGTGAAAAAATCACACGTAAAACTGTGTGAAAAAAATTGGCAAAGGCATTGCATAAACCTTCTGGAAGGTTTGCACAATCTGGAAGCACACATGCACTCTGTGTGCAACCTACATTTGCTTGTTGATGAGGGGAAAGTGCTTCCTAACATGCTCAGAGGCTCCCTTATCTTTGTTACTACTTCGCATCTTTTAGGACATGTTTGGCATTCAAAACAGACACCAGAAAGAACTCAGCTGTCCAGCAATACTAAATGGACTTAAATGATGAATATCAACAAGGGTTCTATGTATTGTACTTCATTTGCTTTTGTTTTTCACTCTTCCAGAAAAGTGAAATCCTGAAACTCAGTAAGTTCTGTATTAGTCAAATTCTCTTGCATGTTTCTGTTTTGCAGTTTATTCTGCACTAGTTATGCAGAGGAATCCTACCTGCCACACTGAAGACGTGACACTGTTCCTTCAAAAGCTGATAACCTTTTCTATGGCTTCAAGGTATTCAAGAGCACAGCCTCCCCATAGTTTGCCTTTGATTTTCCAAATGCAACCAAGAGAGCTAGACTCTTGCATCTTTAAGCTGGGGTTCCCACTATGCCGAATTCTGCGTCCACTTCTGAAATCCATTTGCACACACAAAGCTTGTGAAAGACATTGAGCTTTGATTGTAATCTCCAAAATGAACAATTCCCCTTCACATTGCCCATCCTTCTTAATTCCTGGCTTGATGCTCTCCTTCCCGCTCCTCACTTGCTGCTTCCGTTCCTTTCACCCCACAGCCTGTCACAACACCTCTAGCCTCCTTCGGGATGCCCCTGACTCCACACCCATCCAAATTCCCGGGTGCCCACGCTCCAGATTGGAGACAGAGAGCAGGCGCAGTATATGACAAGATCACTGACCCTTTTTGCTTTTTTTTGTCAGAAGTTGTAACACATGTTATATTTACCAGTTCTTCTTAGCGGTCAGTATCCATCATTTCCTCGCCTTTTAATCCTTCTGATGAAAGGAGCAGTCCCGCTGGCTATCGGCCCCAAAGACTCTGCTATCCAGAGTTACACTAAGTCAGGCCGACAGGGTTTGGAGTAACCCCCACGAGCGGTTAGAAGGGGAACGCTTGTTTTCAGACGCAATCTGGTTTCTTCTGAAAGAAATTGTGCTGTACAGAATCCATGTGAGGGGTTAACAGGGCGGTACAGGGATGGCGGGCCTTTCCCTAGCCAAACACGGATCACATGCTTTCTTTGGAATCTGCACAGATTCTTTCTTTGGAATCTTTGGATGAAATAAGGAGAAGTCTGAATGGGCAGGTTTTCTGTGCTGTTAAAAGCAGAAGAGAGAGAGAAACAGAAAAAGAGAGCGAGAAACAAAGAAACGTGATTGTTACTAGCCCAGGGCTCATGGGGGCCAAGCACTGGTTCTACTTCCAAGGTTCCCAGATCTATTTCCCAGGATCCCAGGAATCCATTGATGCCAGGGGAAATTCCCTCCCCATGAGGTTTATTTATTGATTATATGAACACCCTGTCTTTGTTTCCCTTTTGATTTTTTTAAAGGAACCCAAGGTGGCTTTCATAATAATCTCTCATCCATTTTGTCTTCACAAGAATCCTGTGAGGTAGTTTAGATGAGAGTCAGTGACTAGCACTATGTCACCCAGTGAGCTTGATGGTTGAGTGGGGACTAGAACCCAGATGTCCCAAGTCTCAGTCTAATGCTTTAACCACTACACTACACTGATCTTATTTATTTACTTATTTTTGCCATGCAGGGGCAATTTCCCTCTTCTCCATATGCTTCACTGTCAGCAACCCCAGATGACACAAACTTATTAGAGGAAAGAACGTGTTTACTGATGCCAGTGGAAGAAGTGCCAAAGGAAAAAAGAAAGGCCCAAATGTGCATAACGTGTGTGTGTGTGTGTGTGTGTGTGTGTGTGTGTGTGTTGCGCGTGTATGTGCAAATCTAGAAAGAAATGTTATCATTCTATAATTTAAATAGTGCATAAATTTGTGACCAAGTGACCTGGGTTATCTGCCTGTTCATCTGGTGATCACCAGTGATGGGAAAGCACTGTGGTTTCTTTTAAAAAAATCTTTACACCAGGACTAGCCTGGTCAGACCTTCAAATAAAGGCACCTTCGAAATGGGGATAGTCTTTGGGAAAGACTTCAGAGTGTCCTCTATAAAAGAGGACACAGGCAGAAGCACTAAAGAGGGCAGGTGGGTCTTGTGTGCCCCAGGTTGGAAGAGTGGGAGAAGAGAAGGCAATGGCAGAGAAACATCAGGACACACCTTCTCCCAGGTAAACCTGCCTATCAATAAAGACTCCCCCCTTCTGGGTGTCCCTACCATTAGAGGTTGGGTTGGTGGTGACCAAATCAAAGGGACTCTTTTGTGGTAGCCCCCAACTTAGGAAAAGTTGTCTCCTTAGGCATGCTTCCCTGGTGCCACCTTTTGCTACTATTTAAGCCACCAGGCAAAACTCCACCCAGTAACCTTGTGTTCTTAACGGTGTCTGATATCCTGTTAATGCTCTTTAATCTCAGCTTTGTCTGTGGACTGTGCTCTTTAACTCTTGTGCTTTTAATGCTGTTGTTGCTATTTGTTGAAAGAGGGGGACATGGAGAGAACAAACAACTTAAGTTGGCTTAAAGCTGCTTGTGGTAAAAGGCAACTTAGCAACTAGAAGACGGGCAGAGAGATGGTGGCAGGAAGATACAAGGTTGTGGGGCTTTGATGGGAAGGTCCAGTCCATGCCAATTGTAGGAAAGGGATGGATTGCCAGGGCAGAGACACAAGGAGGGACAACACATGATTTGAATAAGAGGTGGCAGTAGAGTTATGGGTAGAAAAGTGAGAGGACTGATACCAAATGTATCTGTACTTGAACACTCTTCCCCTTCCCCTTAATTTTTTTATCTACTTGAACACTTTTCTTCAACACTTCCCATTATGGTCACCCATAGATATTGGAATTCCAGCTCTGTGTGTATTGGTCATGTGTGCATATAGTCATAGACCCTGAGAAACCAAGGCTTATCTGCATTGCCTTAATAATCAACAACATCTGTTTAGCTATCGCTCAAGTAGCATTTCAATAGTTAAATGGGGTGTTTGTAAACATCGCAAAATTAACACTCCCCCAAATCTTAATTCTGATCCTTGAATTGAAGAACTTCAAGTTCTACTTTCCTGAAAACTCCATATTTCTGTTGCATCTGCTAATCCAATGCCACACAGATGTTCATGGTTTCTGTTCCCAACCTTGTTCCCCACCTTAATTCTGCCTAACACATTTTAAATGTTCATTTACTGGCCTTTGCCACTCCTGTAGATAAACACAAACAGTCACCATGGTCACAGCTCCCCTGATGCAAACAATTAACTCTGACAAATAACCATCTTTCCCTGGTAAGCTAATGGGGGATTCAGAGGAGACCAGCATGTCCTGTGATGTGATCAAAACTTTGCTATAGCCATACCCACCAGTTTCATTTGGAGAGGAAGAGTTCCAGTTAACATGCACATTTTAAAATAATGAAGCCCAGCCAAATGGAGACCAAAACTCTGCTAGCAGCAGCTGTAAGATTTAGGCACCACTAATCACCTAACCTCAACTTGGTTTGTGCCTAATCAAGAAGTTGGCACGGGGGTGAGGGGGAGATGCAGCAGATATAAATAGCAAGTAACCTCCCTAAATGGTTTATACAAATGGGGGTCAGTACTAAGGGCCTCAGTGGACATGATGCTCTGCTGAAGAGGGAATGAAATATTTTCAAGATGAAGAAAGGGTTTATTGTATTTTACTCTGTAAAGTATTTCTATTTTCTTATTCATCCACATTGTAATTTACTCTTTCAACTGTTTGCAATTCACCCAGAGAGAGCTTGTTTTAGGGTGGATTAAACAAACAGGGTTGGAGTCACAGTTATATTGCATCATCTGGGCTGACATAAGACAGCTTCCCTTCCTACCCATGTCGTGTCCTCCTGACCTCTGGAAATGCTAGACAGAGAGGGTCAATTCACAAAATATGACATGCCATGGTGGTTTCTTGTGCATGGTGGTCTGTCATGTCATCCAGACCCTGTCACTATTCCAGCGTGGTGCATTTGGTTTTGAAAAACCATGATAAGAAACAATGGTTTGTCCTGTGGCTTCCATGGTTCAGTGTGGTTTCTCTGGGTGTCCAAACCTGGCATCGTGGTATCCACAGTCCTACCACAGAACCTCCAGGAGCTGCTCCCGCCATCTAGCATGGGATTGAATTTCAGGCATGATGGCTGATGGGATACATGTCAGCAGCAGTAAGACTGGGCAAAGAAACCACAGCAGTGTAGAAACCACTTAATCATCTGTCAGGCATCTCTAGGCAAAAAATGTATACCATGGAAACCACCCAGGGCTGCTTGTTGTCATTTTTGAACCCAACCAGAGTCTGGATACCTTGCTAAATGGGGTAAGGTGTGGGGTGGGAGGGAGGGGATCCCCTGAAAATTGAGCTAAGGTTTCTTCTTCTTGTGGATGTCAGATTCTGGATCCAGGGTATAACTTATAATTTGTGAGGGTTTTCATTAAAAAGAAATGTGATTATGTGATACATAAGAAAAGCCAGTGTGGTATGAAGGTCAGAGTATAGGACTGGGGACCCGAGAGACCCAGGATCTCGTCCCCACTTGGCCATAAAGCTCACTGGAAGAGTTTGGGCTTGTCACCCACTCTCAGCCTAACCTGCACAGGGTTACTGTTGTGAAGATAAATTGGAGCTAGGTAAGCCACCTTGGGGGAGAAAACAGGATATAATATAACGCAATCATTATTATTTTCAGCATTTATTCACCCTAACCCCTCTTGAGCGTAGTTCTCTGTCCCCCTCTAGTGGAAATGGCAAATTGGCTAGGGAAATTTACTATCCAGGGTAAGCAAGGAAGGCTCCAATAGGCCGCTGGTGACACTCAACTCAAGAACCCGACCCAAGAATGCCTTTTGGCATTCTTCAGACTTGCCTCCTCTTGGTCTAACCTGCAAGCTCAGCAATCCTCTCTTCACCTCCATAGTCCATACCAAACTTGTTGATTACCAGGGACAGTTAGTTATTTTGTCCAAAAAGTGCTGCCCCTGTTGTTGTTTTCCAGAATGCAAATGGCTAAAAGCAGTCACTGAGAAACAATTATTCTTATGACAACAGGTATGACTGTACATGGGTTTGTGTGTGTGTGTGTGGGGGGGAGCAGTGATTATACTAATGTTGGGAGTGTCTGTTGGATGACATTTACCGTATAATTTATTTATTTGAGTTATATCCCACTTTCCCCAATGAACTCAAAGTGGCTTACATCATTCTCCTCTTCCTGCTCCTCTTCCAATCTTATCTCCACAACAACAACCCTGTGAAGTAGGTTGCACTGAAAGTCTATGATTGGCCCAATGTGGGTAGGACCAGTTAGATTGTGTTGAGTTCTAAGGAGGAAAGACAGGAAATAACTGCAATATGATATAAATACAATATATGCTACATTAGGGTCAGACTGTGGCAGACAGCTGGTGTGCATGTGTCTAGGTGGTAACAAATGGCTTCTTCAAGGTTAGGTCCTTGAGGTCAGTTCCAGGAGCTGGGGGGAGTGGAACGTGAAGTGCATCAGGCACAGCAGAGGTGCAGAATACCATCCAACCTAATGGCTGAATTCTATTTTGCAAAAGCTCTCAGGGGTGACATTCCACTGGTGGGTGGAGGGGGTTGGAGGCATCACGGGGAGTATCAAAAATCCCAACCATGCCTACATATGGGAGCTTAAGGCTGGCACTGCCAGCAACAGTATCAGGAGGCATTTAGGATAGAGGAAAGACAGCAGAAAAGCCAGGAAACTACCAGATGATTTGTGGTCAGAGAGTGAGGATGGGGCCAGGGGAAAGGGACATATCCTTCTTGGAAACTCCAGTGACCCCAGATCAGAGGTTCTCCACTCTTGACTTAGGCTATGCCTCTTCAAGATAGTTACCAGTTCACTTTTATTTTATTTACTTATTTAAAACATTTCTATGCTGTACCAAATTAATGGTTCTCTGGACAATTTATAATTTAAAAGCATTTTGAGCAAAAATGTTGCTTCCTCCCTGTCTGTAAATGTTTGATAATCCCAGGAGTCTCCTCTTGCATTGGGCTCTTTTCTAGTCCTGCTCTTATAATGCCTCCTGAAATCAGCTGGCCAAGCTTGAGCATCTGCCCAGCCAGCCAGGAACTCTCTTCTGTATCTCCCTGGTCCCACTCCCTGCCAGTTGTCACCAGTCTTGACAATATGGGGGCATGTCCTGCTAGTCCATAAAAAGAAATGCCACCTTCCTGTCCACCAGTCCAGTGCTTCTGTGAAAGATATCACTGTTCCTGCAAGACGGATGGATGGACAGATATATTGATAGATCTGGGACTGGAGTCAGGATCTGCCTTCCACATACTATGGAAGGTCCTTCCACCTCATTTTGGGTTTCCCCCTCCCCTGACACAGCTCACTCCATTCAGAAGAGCATTTTCAGAAAGTTGGATTGGCTGCCAATCAAATTCCCCCAGCATGGTCGATCCAATGCAAATCTTGCCCAGCGTAAATGAGGTGGCCTCTAGGCCTCTCCTGTGAGCATCCCCACCATCCCCATATGGTGAGTTTCACTACTGCCATGTCTTTAAGATGTTGCTGTTAGTCGCGAAGTCGTGTCCGACCCATCGCAACCCCATGGACAACATTCCTCCATTACCTGACAAAAGCAAATACGGCTCACGATTTAGCCATACTTAGAGTAGACCTACTGAAGTCAATAGACTTAAGGTAGCCATGACTAACCATTGTCTGTGGGCCAACGAATCATTTGTATCAGATGTTCCAGTCATGGTGGGGAATTAATATGATTACATGAATCTATAAAGCAAATGTAATAGCATATATTGGAAGATAGTTTTCAACAGATATACAGGATGAAAGAGTTCAGTGATTTAGGACACCCTGCCAAGCATGTTTACATAGGAAAAAGTCCTGCCTGCAGGATGCTAGGAACTGTAAGGCCTTTACTGGCTAAAATTGCATAGGATTACATCTTTATAAGACACGACTCGTTTAACATAGGCCACCAGTATTTCTGGTCCTAAGAGTCGCCCTGTGGGAGAGGCATACAAAATTGTGAGCCAAATTCTGTCCCTTTTGTTGGCATTGGTGTTGCTGGTCTTCTCTTTCCTCCCGCTAAGCACCATGCATGGTCTGCTCTTCTGTTCCTTCCCTTCTCATGTACCCTGAGCAGGATCGAGCCAGACCATGCTTTGAGGAACTGACGTCCTGAGCTGCGGCTCTGTACCATGTTGCCTTTCAGCGAGGTTTCTTTCTCTTCATTCCCCTGCTCATGTTTAAGCCACATATCTGATACTTACAATGGCCCTGCAGGAGCCACGTAAACCTGGCCTGCCTGGAGCCCTGCTTGCCTCTTGTTGCCTTGCTAGTTTCTTCTCACTGCTCCTTTCTTTGTGCATTTCTGCAAGAGCTGCAGGACATGCCCTATTGTGTCTCCTAAATTTGCTGCAAGTGCACAGAGCAAAACCAGCCACAGCAAGAATGCCGTTTCCCAGCATTGCTGTCTGAAGGAGGCATGCGCTGCGGGAAGCAGCAGACAGTCTCCCTTGATGCTTGAGAGGAGCTCTCCAAGGTCCTGATTCCTTTAACACTATAACCAACTTCCTCTTTTGCCTTGAGATACGTTGATAGCTTATTATTAAAGTAACTAAACAAAGTGGGTGGCTTGTGTGAAGCTCTCCAGCTGCAGACATCTTCTCCTTGCTGTCTTTTGGATATGGAACACCCTCCCAGAAAGCCTGCATGTGGCCACTTCTCACTCCTGGCTTTTTCTGTGAAGCCTCCTAGCACCCAATCCCTGCTGTTACTAAGCCTATATGCTGGACCAGCATCATAGGTAGGCATGGCTGCACACCTGTCAATGGCCCATATCTCAGCAGAAGCCCACTGAGAAGAGTACCTGCATTGGTCCACACCTTCCCTATGCAGTCTGTGCAACCTGCTGATCGCTTGCTTCTCATGAGAAGGAGGAGGAACAGTAGATGCCACTGCCTACTGGCTCACTGTCTCTCTGCCTATCAAGCAAGGGTAAGGTAGCGAGGAGGAGGAGGAGGAGGAGGAGGAGGAGGAGGAGAGCAGCAGGTGACAAAGGTGAGGAGAAGCTAGATTCTCTGAGTAAGGGGACCCATGAAGGCTGTCTTGCCCAAGGATCACCTCCATATTTGTTCTCACAAATTCTTCCCTTGTTTTCTCATGCCTTCATTTCCCATCCCTCCACTGTCTCCCTTGGGACATTTTCTAGACTGTACGACCATAGGGGGGAGGGACTCTCATTTCTTTTTCTGTAGGGGCTCCAGGTCTGCGTCTGAGATGGAGTACCTGACACCCAAAAGACACCGGTGGCATTTTGCATCATCCAGCCCTCTAGACCATTCTGGCTCTCTGGATCACACTTCTGGAATTGCTTCCTGTTCTTCTGATGGGTATGTGCAAGCAAGAGAGTAAGAGAGGGAGAGGGAGAGAAGGATGGGGGGCATGGAAAGAACTATGCAATGCTGCAGCCTCTGCCCAGCTTTCCTATGCGTCAACAGCCCTTCTTAGGAAAATGTTCCCCCACCCCTGCTCTAGACAAGCAGAAGTGAGCTGTGTCAAATGGAGCAGGAGTGACCAGAAGGTTGCAAGGCATGACACTGTAATGCTAGGATCACCTTGCTGCGTTATCAGTGACTTTGCTTTCCTGTGTGGGAGAGGCAGAAGATGAGCTCACCCTGAGTTAGTAATGCTTTGTGTGTGCTAACCACAGCAACCAACCACCGGCCTCCCTTACTGAGAGATGGAGGATTGCAGCAACATGGGGGTTGGTGTGCTGGGGAAACGGCCTTACATGTGGAAGGGCAGCTATCTCCATATTGCCAGAGAAATGTGGGTGAGTGGCAGGAGAAAAGGAGCAACGAACTCCAGCCGTTGGCAGGGAGCTGTGTGCCAGGGTCTTGAGAGTTGTGTGAGAGGCTTTGTGGTTTAAGACTGGCTTTAAGAAGGTGGAGCGAATGAGGGTGCCCAGGATGACTCCTTAGGACTGGTAAGCATCCTGTGGGGTGACCATGCACACGGAATGCCATTGGTGGAGAAGATACAGCCCACAAAGGTTCTGTGCCTCCCCCCGCCCCCCAGGAATTAGGCTTTAAAAAAACCCATGGGAGACTTCAAAAAGTATAAACTACTGCAGGGAGCTGCAGAAGAGAGAGAAGAGTTAGTCATTTCCTGACTGGGCACTACATGATGCAGCTGCATCAGTTGTGCTCTAAGCCTTAAGCCGCAGCAAGCTGGGTTGGGGTTTTGTGTGTCTGTGCCTTTGGCCCACCCCCTTGCCCTCCCTCACCCCCTCTGAAGTGTGCTCCCTGAGCGAGTCTGCAAGCTGGGATGCTCTCCTTGGGGTAAAAGAAGTTCCCTGACCCCAACCTAAGCAGATTTCTCACGGTGTGATGTAGCTGAAAGTGTAGCCATTCCCCACCACTGCCCATGCCGAAGAGCATCCCTAGCTGGGGGCAAGGCCTCTAGGGCCGAGCGCTCAGCAAGTGCTTCAAATCAGGCGTCTCCAACATGTATCCCTGCAGGTGTGCATGCAAGCCAGACTGCAGCCGCATTGTACAAATGCTACCATAGCTCTAGTTTTATAAATGTTTGGGGGGGTTTTAATCCATTTTTCAAACTCTGAGATCCTGGAGATGGGCTGCATAATGGAAACAAAGCAGCATTCAAACTGCGTAGATGGAAATAGCTGCAATCCAGAATTGGAAAGGGGGGAAAGAGGGGTGGCTTTGTCCTTTCTGTCCCTCTGCCTTCATCAGCGCTGCTGTTTGTGACAGCAAGATGCATCTCTGATTGTGCTCTGCTGAAGAGTTTCCAGCTGACCTGATGGACCTTGCTCCTGCACAGGAATGCTCCTTGGTAGCAGTGGGGAATTGCCCGTCAGATTGAAAGTTAGTGGATCAATCCTGGGACACAAAATTGCTCAACCAAGTCTGGAAGGACTGCATCGTTGGATCATCTTGTGTCTGCGGGATGTAAAAACAAGAAAGATAATTAAAAATGAAAAGCACGCTTTGGCCTCAGCTCATCACAAGCAATTGGTCCTTCACTTTCACTTAAGCAGTCATTCTTCTTCCATCCTTTACAAAGTATTCTAATTTCTTGAGAACCATCCCTACTCTTGCATTGGCCCCAATAATCTCTAGTCCTGCTCGTGGTCTGCTACCCCATAAATTAGTTTCAGAGGGTAGGGACTCAAGAAAGGTCATTTTCAGTGGTGGCCCCCATTTGAGGAACTCCCTGCAAGGTGAGATGCGATTAGTTCCCACTGTGACAATTTTTTCAATGCAAGTTATGGCAAAGCCCTGTGAATGTTTAGACATTTAAAAAGCCCTACAATTCCCAGCATTCCCCAGTCAGCATGGCACGTGATGCTTGATTTGGCTTTTTTTAGTTTTGGTATGTTTAGGATAGATTATCATTATTGCATTTTAACTGAAAGTATTATTTTATGGGGGTTTTATTGGTGCTGGTTTTATTGATGCCACAAGCCATGCTGTGCTCCTTTTATCTGTTTATTTTATTTCTGTGCTGTCCAATAGCTGAAGCTCTCTAGGTGGTTTGCAACATTTTAGAGGAAGGGCAGGGTATAAGAATTTAAAATCATACAAATAATATAGTCCTCTGGTGCCCGGTGCCAGCAAGGCAGGTGGCTCAAAAGAACTGAATGACAGTAGGTTTGCTGTCTTAGCTCTGAGGTCAGTGCTGTAACTTCACTTTGGTGTGCAAGGGAAGCTCCCAATTCTACACCCTTCCTCTCCTGAGAATGTGCACTTGAATGGATTAATGGGAGAGGAGCAGGTACAGTGGCTGACATTCCAAATATGCACTGCCCAGATAGACTGCTCCTGTTTAGAAGCTTCTGCTCAGAAAGCCTGCTGCACACTGCTGCTTGGTACCACATGTTTTGGATGCTCATAGGAACATAGGCAACTGCTATATACCGAATCAAGTCATGGATCCATCGAAGCCAGTATTGTCCACTTTGACTGGCAGTCGATCTCCTTGGATTCAGGCAGGAATTTTCCCTAGTTCTTCTTGGGCCGGCCAGGGATTGAGCAGGGGACTTTCTGCATGCAGAGCAGGGGCTCTGCCACTGAGCCACGGCCCCTGCTCAGCATAAGCAAAAACACAAGCAAACTGAATGGACTATGCTGTTGCCTAGGGACAAGAGCTTCCTGGCAGGCCAGCTGCCCTCATGAAGCCTCAAAGCAAGTTGATATGCTTATTTAACACTCCATCCTGTAGATCCATCTTTCCCACCATGGTGTCTTCTGGATGTTTTAGACTTTGGCTGGACAACCCATGACCAGTAGTCAGGAATGCTAGAAGCCATATTCAAAAATATCTGGAGAACCCCAGCTGGGGAAGGCAGCTCTAGATGGAAAGGCACATGACTAGGGTAGATAAGACTATTGACAGTCTTTCTTACCACAATCTCTCCAAATATAAGGTGAATTTGGCATGCTGATCTCTCATGAAGCAAAAAAAAAAAAAAAAAAGGCTATTGGTTTCCTCTTACTGAGTGGTGTGAGCAGGGTGGAGTACACACCCCAGGCAATGGGTGAAGGGGAAATGATGTGAGCCCTTAATCTAATAATATGGTCAATATATGGACACACATACATGCATCATGCAATCAAAACACAGCACTATGAAGATGGAGGGAGGTGGGGGGAAAGAATGAGAGACGGAAAAGCGTTTTGATTCTTGTGAGAAAAGGGCTTCTCAAAATTCAAAGTGACAAATGACGGCCCCGATGCCTTAACCGATGTGACGCCGGACTGACATCGCAACTTGGGGAGAAGGGAAGGGGGAGGGGTGGGGAGATGGGATGACTAATGTTCAAGAGTTGGGGTGGGGGGAGAGACCGAATCCAATCAAATGTTAGAAATAGGTCAGAAGAAAGGAGATAGACGCAGTTTTAATTTCAGTGCTCATTCCCTGCCACTGCTCTCCCTGCCACCCATGGCTTCCATCCCCCTGTTCTTCCACTTACAGAATCCTTGGTCCTGAGTCTACGTAGCGCATTGGATCAGACAGTCTGGCCAGGTGCCATGGCAGGGGGTGAGATGGGTCCAGGCCACATGAGCTACGGCATTCAGACACTATGCATTATTAGACTCCCAGAGGGAAGGTGGTTGAGAGGCCCCATGTGATCCCAACATGTCTGCTAACCCATGTGGGAGCCATTCAAAGGACAGCTGCTACTTATATAACCATAGGCCATTCAGTGGCTTGGGAAACCAGAGAGCAGGAGCTTGTGCTCATGTTGCAAGCGCAAGTGTGGCATAGTGGTGAGAGTCCTGGAATGGGACTGGGACTCTGGAGATCCGGGTTTTAGTCCCTACTTAGCCAGGAAGCTCATTGGGTGACTTTGGGCCAGCCACTGCCTTTCAACCTAACCTACCTCACAGGGCTGTTGTGAGGATAAAATGATGAGAAAAAGAACCTTGGAGGCCACCTTAAGTTCCTTGCAAAAGGAAGAAAAGGGGGGCATAAATGCAATGTGATAATAGTAATAATTCGTTTTGTGCTGGTTAGTGTTCCATATGCATCCACATTAATGTAGGCTCGGATGATGTATCTATTTATTAATGCATCTCATTCATTCATCATTCCACTCTTTGTCCTTTTCTGGCCCATGGAGCAGCTTGCAGCCCAAAAGAGCAAAGCAACCATAAAGATAAAGATCATGGCATATCAAAAATACTGTAACGCAGTAGCAATGAGCACCTCTAGGACGGCACCTAACGTTTCATACATCAAGACCCAAATTCCAGAACAGATAAAAATGATGTCAACTTTTGTTTAAGCAGCTGGACGGCGGGGGCAGATCTATCTGAGAGGCAATAAATGGGGCACTGCCACAGATGTAGGGAGGCCATGCTAATCACATGCCCCAGGCCTCAATGGATAAATGGAACCAGTTGACTCCAGTTCGTTGGATCCTGGCTTCTGATGTGTATTTGAGTCATATTTCAGAAGGTACTGATCACACAGCTGACTAAGTCTTTGATTAAAATGTTAACATTCAGACAATGTTTGCAAATCTTTCCACATTAGACCAGACCTTGCCTGCAGGCAAATATTTAGGAGAGCTATTAATTTGTAGTATCAGAGAAAGAGAGATCTGAACAATGGTTTATCAGCACACTAGTGGCATAGGAGGTGTAGAGCTTAGAAAACCCGGGTTGAAATCCCCCATGGTACCTCACATTACTTCCCAGTCTGAGCCTCACATTAGCTCTCAACCTGACCTGACCTGACCTGTGCTGCTCTGCCTCAGTGAAAACAGCAAAAAGTCTTGTGGCACCTTCAAGACTGACATTTATTATTGTGCAAACTTTCATGGACTAGAGTCTGCTTCTATATCATCAGATGCATAAAGTACAATCTTTGTTATTCTCACGTGGGGTCATGTATATTATTACAATTCTTATTCTTAATTGCATGCACTGTAACGGAAGTTAGAATCTAACTTACAAGGCTATTGTAAAAATAAGATTGGACCGTGTGTGTGTGTGCAGCTTCTTGGGATATAGATGCAATCAATCTGAGAATTCCTGTCTGTTTCAGCAGAGCATGTGCAAAAGTGATATTTGTCCCACTGAATCTGGGTGGTTGGAGTGTGTGTGTGTGTGTGTGTGTGCGCGTGTGTGCGCACATGAGTGTGTGCTTTAATTAATTTATTAACTACAGCAATCTAACCCTCTTGATTGCATTGCACTCATTTGATTGTCAGTAACCCTTCTACCATCAGAAGGGTCATAAAAAGTTCAGACCAATACAGATACCAACAGTTTATATTGACGCATCTGGTTGCCGCAACCTGCCAGGCATGGACTATATTTAGAAGTGGGGAGGGAGTGATATCGACAGCGTTATTTATTTAAAACGATGTGTCCCGCTTTTCTTCTCAAACTCAGAAATGGCTGGTAATCATCTTTCAGAAAACCACAAAATAATCAGCACAATAACACATTATAAACTAAAACCTATAAAACTAAAATTACTATTATCTCTCAATGTATGTGATGAATTAATGACTTGTTTTATTTATATCCCACCTTTCCTACAAGTTGCTCAAGACAACGTGCACAGAGCCCCCGATCCATTTTATCTTCACAACAGTTCTGTCAAGTAAATGAGGATGGGCCTCATGAAGAAAAGGCACAAGACCAGGGCGCTCTTCTCAGTGGGCCCCAGTAGAGGCCCAGCCACGTCTCCTCTTGGCTCCAGCACTTACTGGTCCAAGGTCACACAATGGGCTTCATTGCTAAATAGAGACCTGAACTCCATTCTCCCAGTCCTTGTCCAAGAGTAGTACTCATGCAGAATGGAAACAGTGCTCCAAACCGAATAGGATGGCAGCAATCCCATTTCTTCAAACAGGGGTCTGCCCAAGAAGGGCATATTAGGGAAGAGTGCAGAACAACCCTGAGCGCCCCTGCTTTGACTCTCCCCACAATCTGTTCCTCCGAGCTGGGAGGGTCCCTCTTGCAAAAAGCTGGTGGGGCAGGAAAGCTGAGCACTTCCTACTCATGCCCCTCTTTGGCATTTTAAACCACACTCCCTGCATTTATGTCATTCTCCTGTTTGGAGTATTGGTATGTACAGAGCTCAAAGGAAAACCAGTGGGAGCAGGGAAGTAGAGGCTGAAGGAGCAGCAAGAAGTCAGGAGAGGGAGGCAGACAGGCAGGAGGACCACAGCTGACCCTGTCACCACCCTGTCAGAAGCCATCTTACTACAGCACCCTCTTTATAGAAAGTTGGGAGTTTTTCCTTTGCACACTTAAGCAGTGACACATGAAACACTTGGGAAGTGATGGGGCAGGCCAGGATGTGACTATACAGGCCTGCCAGCATCACCTGTAGCTGCTTGGACCATGGTGATGGAAAATCCTCCTTGGTGAAAAAAGAAGCAGGGCGTTGAGCACCACAGAACTCGAATTAGGAGCTCTGCCATTTAGCCACCAGTTCCGTTCTTCTGTTCCATCAGTCACAAGGAAACTAAAAGCCATTGGAGTTGGAAAAGTTGTAGGATTTTTTGAGCTGTTGTTTAGTTTAAGCCCCCTCCCCTTTTCTTGGGAGCTTCAGCATGGGATTCTAAAATGACAGATATAATGAGGGTCACACAAGGTGTGTCACTCCAGATGCACAAAATCGAGAACAGCTGCTAGATCACAACATGATTCGATAGGGAAAAATAGACAAATTCAGCTGCTATAGCAATCCCAACCCATTTGAGTGGGTGCTTTTGTTTAAGCATTATGCAGGAACAGAATTTTTGAGGTTGCATCTCTTAAATTGTGCTGTTTTGCTGGAAAGGGCCGGTTCTGAAGCAGAATTTTAAAGCATTAGCAGCTACTGGTTTATTTTTAAGACCACTAGTTTTTTCCAGGTCAAGAAAGAGTAGAGACAATGAAGTTGTGAACATAATTATGTAAAATGGCTCTACGCATTTTGAGCTCTTGAACTATCTCCTTTTTTGGGGGGGCACTTAAAGAAACAATAAGAAATAACATACACCCATTAATACATAAATCAGCATGAAGCACCTCTGAAAAGTAAAACAAAACAATAACAAGATTCTTGTTTAATCCATTTGTATCTCTAAATTAAACATCAAAGAATAGACGAATCTGAAAATTTCGCTTTAAAACATTATACGCCTAAAAGCAGTTAAAATGTTATGACAGAAGTATAATAAACAACTGGATAATAAGGATCGGCAAAGATGAAACTGTATGTTGCTATATTCCTTACAGACTCTCAGATCAGAGAACACATATTGCTTTATATTAATAGGTGTGACTAATAACTTTTTACATATTTCTAAGAAAGACATATACTTCTAAGAAAAGCATGCTCTGAAAAACAAATATCAGACTGAAAAACAAAAACAAAGCTGTGACATAACTTAGAGCAGGCATAGGCAACTTTTTAAACCACAGATCCACCGACACTTTGGCACTGCCACAATCAGCAGTGGAAGAAGTGGCAACGGATGAGACAGCTACTCCAACAAATGAGTACAAGCCAGAGGTGAAATCTGCTGCGACACCCTGAACAACTCCAACACCTTGAACCCACAGTTTTTAGCATCAAATCTTATTCCACAGCAATGCAAGCTGCTAGGCAGAAAATATATAAGGAAGAGGATGAGGAAGAAGAAATGGAAGTGGCAGTACAGTTTGATAGGCACCAAGAAAGATGTTATTACCTTCCCCTGCATTAGAGCGTAAAAGTAAGGATGGGCTGCATGTGAAGGCTAAGGGTGTGATTTTATTCATGTTTAGACCAAAAAAACAACCAAAGCCAATCTACAAAATTGTAGAACTTTGTTCTGTCTAAACCTGCACACAATTGCACCCTAAGGCAAGTATGGATCAATAGCCAGTGTCATGGGTTGGCATGATCAGGCAGCCACAGAGGCCGCTGCTTCAGCTAGCGATGCCAACGTATTACAGCTGAGGAGGGAGAGCAGCATCTGTGGCACACGCTATTGAGCCCCCTGAGAAGTTTCATCCCCTCGGACAGGTGTGTCTCTTTCTTCTGTCCATACTGCCCAAAGGGAGAGGGTGGACCATGGTCACTGTCACTCACCAATTTGCTTACTCAGGAGAAGGGCACAGAGGAGGTAAGAAGGAAGGATGGGGTCCCGCCAAAAGTATGTTGTTGATAGCTCCCCACAATTTGGAACCAGCCTTGGAAGAATAACCTGGATACTCAGTTTGGCAGTTACTCAGCTTGGCACTGCATAATTGTGCCATGCTAACCTTTGCAGAGCAGAAGAGCTGATAGAAAAAAAAGCTATATCTCACTGGTAGAGTATCTACTTTTTAGGCAGAGATCTCAAGTTCAAGCCCTAGTATCTCCCCTTAAAAGGATCTTGGGTCCCACAGAACTCAGTGGAATTTGCTTTTGAGTACACATGCAAAGCACTATCCCGTTCTCGAACTCTACACTCCACCTTAAGGCTGCAACTAAATGCAGATGACTTGCCTTCAGCATCAAGCCAGCTTCTCTCTCTCTCTCTCTGTCCATCCTGTTCCTTATTCCCTGTTTAACAGACCAATGAAGAATAGAAAACACAAATGCTTGCTTACTATTTTGTGATGTCCCTAGTGAAGCCATTGTGTGGCTGCGTATTTTAGAATTTTTCTTATAGTCCAGTGGGCCTTCCTTTGCTTTCTGTCTCCTAAATGCAGGCGGCTCTCAGAGTGTACAACCAATACCTGGAAAATTGTGAGAGCCGTATTTCACCTACCTTGCAATAAATATGCATCTGATTTCTGTCACCTGTTCCAATTTGGGGAGGGGTGGGTGGGAGCAATCCTGTTAGCCACATATGTGTGCCTCCCCATTCCCAATCTGGCAACATGATGCTTTACTACGCTGCTATTTCTGAACAGCTCCGCTCCCTCCTCAAGTGCTAATGCCACGGCTGCACATAGATACGCTCTCGAGGCCCACGTGTGGCCTTGTCTTGGCGTTTAAGGCCAAGGGAGACTAAGCCAAACAGACAGCAACTACCCAGCACTCAAACACATTTCACAACATTTGGATTTTGACACCTCTGTTGACACGGTCATCTTTACCCAACTCCTCAGGTCCTTAGCCAGAGGTTTTGGATTCTGCATCTATTTCAGATTGAGAGGATGTGGTGAGAAATGCGCTTGGGTACAACCAGCCTGGTTGGTGTGTGTTGGCTTTTGAAAAGCTGGTATGCTCTTTTTCTGAGTGAATTACTCTGTCAGCCAAAGAAAGGAAGGTTTTATTTGAACCAGGGCATTTGTTTGTTTGTTTGTTTGTTTGTACGATCATTTTATCATAGGAACTCTCACCTGCAATTTGAAATGGTACAGCCCAGGAATAGATTAATCTTTTTTATCTGCTGTTCAGGAGAATTAAGCCTAATATAAAACCAAGTAGCAAGTCAGCTCAGTTCTTCTGAATTGTATGGTGACTAGCATAACATTATTTCTACTTCAACTTAGAAGGAGAAAGCATACAACTCACATCTTAAGTGCTGCATGCAGACCTTATATCCTCTGAGCTGAACAGCTCAGTTCAAAAGTCGTTTAAGCAGCCTTTGCAGGAGTCTTAAAGGATGGTACTGTGTGAAGCACTTAATTGTCTTTGTTCATTTAGAAATATAATAAAATAGAACAATGATATTAAACTCAAATTCAAAATTTTAATTCATTAATGGCAATTGAACAGGAAAAGTCTGTGCTCTGTCACAGATCTATGGGTCCTCCACTAACAGGAGCTTCCTTCATGACCATCAATGGCCCTTCAGACAAACCAACTGGGGAAGGTGCCTGGTGCCAGGTGAGTGGGAGAGCTTGCCTACGTCAACTTTCTCTAACCTGCAAATACCTTCCAGATGTGTCAGACTACA
>NW_025336011.1:1595947-1609561 GCF_004798865.1 Varanus komodoensis | reverse complement strand
GGGGGGGGGTGCAAGGGGGAGAAGTCGTGTATGGTAATGTCATGGCAAGTTCACTTCTGTCACCTCCTGACAGCGAGATCACTTGCCCTGCAGCCACTCCGCATGCTCTGCCTCTCGAGTATTTGTACACACACACACACACACACACACACACACAATTTGCAAAAAAACAAAACAAAACAAAAAACCCAAAACCCAAGTGTGCCATCTCCCCAAAGCTGCAAACTGTCACCCCACTCCCCACGTTCTGTATCTTATGATCTGGGAGAGATGTGTATGCATGCCAGAGCCAGACCTGTCTCCACATTTAATTTTAGGTCACCGACCTTTGATCTTTGGTGCATGTGGATATTTCGTCAGGGCACAGAATGAAAAGTTGGCCACTGGGATTGAGGGAGCTTGGTGGTTTAAAAGGGAACTCTTCACGCTCTGGTGTCAGTTGCTGAGGGCAGGGGAATGAAAAGGCTGCTACAGATCCCCTGGCAATGGGGGGCAGGGGGAGAGGAGCTGGATTGCTTTTGCCTCCAAACTCTTACACCTCTGTCAGTGGTTGCTTGCAGAATTAAAAGGCCAACAACCCATGACAGGAGGAGGTGGAAACAAAGGAAGAGCAGTGTCTGGGGCTCTAGGAAGGACCACTGCTTTGCAGCCGTTGTAAGCGAGACTTTGTTTTCCTTCCATCCTGACAGGCACACCACACTTCAAAAAGGGTACTGTGGAGCTGGAAAAGGTGTAGAAAAGGGCAACAAAACTGATCAACTGGCACAACTCGAGGTCTGGGGCTTAGGGAAAAAGGGTGAGTAATGGGAAGTGGGGACATGACACAGATGTGTAAAATAATGCATGGTGTCTAGCGCTGGTATTCAGAGAATACCGTACTCCTAGAATACTAGAGCTGAATGCTGGGGAATTCAGGGCAGATAAAAGGAAGCACTTCTTTATACAGTGCATTTTAAAACTATATAATTCATTTCCTCAAGAAAAAATGATGCCCCCCCCCCCCAATTGAGCTGCTTTAAAAGGGGATTAGACAAATCCACAGAGGTTAAGGCTATCAATGTCCTGATGGCTATATATTTCCTCCAGCATCAGAGACTGTATACCAGTTGCTGGGCAGCACAAACAAGAAGGTTCTATTGGACTCATGTCCAGCTGTGGGTTTCCCATGGACATCTTGCCGGGAAAAGAATGCTGAAGTAGGTAGGCCTTGGTCTGATCCATCAGAGGTCTTCTTATGTTGTTATACAAGGGCTGCAGCTATGAGAGGTAGGCAGAGCTGATGAGAAGAAGGAAGCGGCCCTTTACTTAAGGGACCAGCTCTCTAAGCAGGCCTATTAGGGAATCCATCACCAGGCCAACATCATGACATGGGTCCAACCACTGCAACTGAGAGAGATCAGTGATGACAAAAAACTCAATACAAAATCTACTTTTGACATTTTTGTATCTGAAGTTAAAGTTTTGTTTTTTGTTTTTTTGTTTTTTTTAGAAATCACCTTTCCTGTTCATTTTTAATGGCTAAGAATGGAAGGGAGAAAGGCAAAGAGATGCCATCCAGTCTGGCATCTGTTGCCTGAGATAGTTTCAGGCAACAGATGCCTGGTCAGCCTTAACCTGGCTGGGAATGAACTACATACAGGCCTTATGTCTGCACAAGGGAGATTTGGAGGAAGTCTAAACCTGGCTCAGGAAGAGAGCCTAAGGTAATTCCAGAAAAGGAAAACAAACAGATGAGATTCTGTCCAGTGACCAATTCATCGTGATAACTGGAAATGAAATGGAGGAATCAAAGTGGACACTCAATGTTATTGCAAGTAGGGATTCTAAAGTTCCCAAAGGTTTGGAGAGCTCCCAAAGGTTATTTGGGAGAGGGTAGAGTTGCGAACCACACTGGTCAATTTCAAGATTTTGTTTATTTATTTATTTAAAATATTTCTAGACCACCTTTCAGGGGAAAAGCATTCCCCAAGTGCTGTACACAATAACAAAAACCCATTTAATGGGGAAAATGGCAAAATGTAATTAAGTGTGCCTTCCTATGAATGTTTAGACAGAAAAGAAAAGTCTACAGCTGGCTGGGGCAGCCAGGAATTGTAGGCCTTTTTTGCTTCTAAATTTGCCTAAGAACACTCCTAAAATCAATTAACACAGCAATAAAGCATCTAACCTAGACAGTAGTAAAATCTCAAACACAATTACAGATGAAAAGCAGAACCAAAACTTTCTCCAGATTCTTCTTCCCTGTACAGATGTACAGCCTGGGTTTCAGACCCTGCCATGTCTAATTTTACCAAAAAATAATATGAAAT
Organism: Varanus komodoensis; assembly: GCF_004798865.1. Classification (NCBI taxonomy): domain Eukaryota; kingdom Metazoa; phylum Chordata; class Lepidosauria; order Squamata; family Varanidae; genus Varanus; species Varanus komodoensis. The sequence continues at coordinate 1,607,252 of NW_025336011.1, read as the reverse complement.
TGTGACCTTAGGCACCAGAACAGTTCAATAAAACATAATTGGGAAAACTCCAGAGGAAGCAAGTAAGTTCTTGGGGCCTTGCTAAAAGCTTCACATATGGAGTCCAATAGTCCCCCAGTTCCAATTCATTCCAGTATGGTAGGCAATGGAGCAACTGTGGGAAAAGCCTTCTTCATGCAGTTGCTTGCAACCCTCCTCAAAAGCTTTTTGCCCAGCCATGCTTATGGTGGGCCCTGTAAACGCTTTAAGCCAGGGGTGGGCGGAAAGTGGCTCCCCAGCTGTTTCAAATTTCCATTCCATTCCTGACCATCCACCATGCAGGTAGGAGGTTTTGGGAGTTGACTTGGCCACAGGTAATTAATACAGGAGAAGGGGTATACCTGAACCAAACACCATATCCTCTCTGGAAGACAGTGTTGCTCATGGAAAGGAGTTCCTGCATTGTGGAGTTGCCCGTCTTTACAGTGGGACTTGCTCACATCGAAATGTATCCAAAGGTGTTTGGCGCACTACTAATTGTGGTGCATTCTCATCGTCTTTCCATTCCTCCTTGTTAGTGGGGTCTGTGCTCTCTTGCATCTCAGCGGAGGGTTTCTCTCCTGCTTTCCCCTCATCTCATTAGCCCACATCGCCTTATTCCTCATCCCACCTACAAAGTGAGCCAATTTAGTGCTTTCTTTTGATAGATGAACTGAGCCTTTTCTCTTGGGCGGCCTCTGGCCTAGTGGCGCTGGAAGGATTTTTAGTGCAGTGGTTGAGTATGAACCATGTGATATATTGTGACAAGGAGGGTGCGCTCCTGCGGTGGATTTCAGCTATGCCTCCCACCCTGATCTTTTCCTCCTCCCTCCCTCCTCTCCCTAGAGGCTCATCATCACCTAGAAGGCGATAATAGGAGAAACACGTTCTGTTTTCTCACATTAAGAATGGGAAGGGTGATGGATCGGAACTGTGATCCTGCAAAAGAGGAAGATTTATACCACTCCTTTGCCTGCTGTTCATGCTTCATGATTCATAATCCTAAGGGACTCCCAAATGTAGAGTTGTATCAAGGGGTTTTTTTTAACTGTGTATTGAGTACATTCTGGAAATTTTATCAGCAAACAAACAATACATTGGGGTAAATTTTGCAAATGTATGAAAGGCCTTGGAAATAATTCTGAGTGACTGATTCCCTTGAAAAAAAATCTTTTTACAACTTTGTTTGGAAAAAAATGATTTATATTTTCCTAATTATAATTCTCATTACTTTTTGCAACCCCATTTACTAGTAGTGGTGAATTAAAGGTGTTTCTGGAGGGGTTAAAAAGTTATAGCTGTAACAAGTTGATGCTGTGGGACAATTGCCTTAAAAGTCATTTACAAAAGTCTAATCCTGCTGGCCTTACTGAGAGGTACAAAGTGTATACATTTCTAAAAGTGTGCCTTGTGTTTTGCTGGATAAATCTGTTGTGTTATTTAAACCTCAGCAACTGATTTTAGTATCCTATTCCTTGTTCCAATTATGCAAGTATAGATTTTGAATTGTTGTAAACCATCCTTAGAACAAGGTGGAGAAGTGAGATAAAAATATGAACAGTCCTCAACAAGCATACTGCCCGTGATTATCAGGACCAATTTAGAAAGTAAGCAGGATTTCCAGTTCAATAAGCCTTGTATCATCAGCCTTGATGTAAAGGCAGGCGGTGGGGAGGTGGCAGCAGTGAGGGAAGGGAAGGGAAGGATGTTGCTAGACATGACAAAGCCCTAGTCAGAGACGTAAGTAATGCAGGAGGTGTCAGGCAGATTCAATTAATGTATAGCATACTTCCTGCAAACCTGTCTCAGGTGCTGCTCTGGGCAGCGGAGGCAGAGAAGCGTAGCTGGGCTCCCTTTGGAAACAGAAAGCCAGCAGCAATTCAGTGCCTTCTTGAACATTAATTGAATGATACGATTCCTGTGAAGCATCCCCATGAAACCAGCCAATTAAACACAGTTGAAAATCAATGAGCAAATCAAAAACAAAAAAGATCAGAGCGGAGACGCCAAGACTGAACCTGGAATTTTCTGAATCTGCAAAGCAAGTTCAGGGCCATGGACTCAAATGGATTAACTTGAAACACCTGCTTAATATTTTTAAAGGATGTCCAGTGTTTCCTATATTCCTGCCAGGAAGACAATATCAGGCAGATCAATGACTCCAAAAGGTGTGTTAAGGCCCTCCATGCCAGGACCCTGCCACCCCATGCTGGATCAGGCTTTGGAACACCCTCGGGCCAAGCACCATCCCTCCTTTAGTGAGTGTGCCTTTTCTTCACCTTTGCCACCTGCTATTGCTCCTCTTCCTTCACAGGGCTGCTGTGCTTTTTGCTTGCTTGATAGGCAAGGAGCCGAGGAGCAGGTAGGCAGGGCAACCGACAAACTGACTGCCTTTCCTTTGCGCAATCATCCTTGCCTGGGCCAGAGTGAGGGACGGGGGAACAAGCAGAATGCCATGGTGAAAAGGTGGAACAACTCCAGGGGGCTTTTGCCAGCGGACCCCTGCTGGGTGTGGGTCCTTGGTTGGTGCCCAGCCAGGCCTATGCTTGACCTCCTGCCCTGCATGGCGTTTCCCTCCTTTCCATAACCAGCCTTGTGCTCAAAGTCCTCCCTGTTCTCATATCTCTCTGTGCTCCTATCACAATGTGGTTCTGCCAGGGGTGGCTCAAGGTCTGAAGTGCCCCTGAGGCCAGTGTCTTCTTTTGGGTCACTCCCAAGTGTCACTGGGAGCCTGGGCAGTGCAAATCTGGAAATAATTGCCATAATTTAAATGCAAACACAAGACATTGCATCAGAGTGAGGAAGATGGTGGCCTCCACAGTCCACTGTCCAACTGTGGACAGGGGACTGCAAGGTCCAGCTCTTCCTCTCCCTATATGAATGTTTCTTTTGCTGCATTACCTTTTCTACTGCACTTGGACTGGATAGCCCTTCAAATGCAGGACACCCTCAGAGAGAGGACTGCCTCCATGGACCTTCCACTATAGGACTGTAAAATAGGGCATCTGGCCACCCTACAATGCCCACAAATGATGTTAGGCCCAGGGTGTCAGGAGAAATGAAAAGGGCTGCCCAATCCAGATTTGGGGTGCTGCTTAGAGTGCTGGGCCACCGAAAAATTAAGCTGGGGTGGGGGCAAGGCAGCCAACCCATGCTTTTCTTTCAGTCCTTCAAGGATCTCTTGTTCTCTGAAGCAGCTCTCTCTTGCTTATGCCTCTTTCTGGCACTCTCATCCATCCGCCTTCCCCCACCTGGTACCTTCCAAATCCGTCAGCCAACAGCTCCCGGCAGCCCCAGCCAGACATCAGATTGGGCAAAGCTGACTTGTTCAGTGCCACCTTTCTCACTTCTTTCCCTTCCTTCTTTAATCCCCAATTTGGCTGTGAAGCCTTTGGTTCAAACATGCAGTCCTCGTCTTCTAGAGCCTAGATACATATGAATGTATTAGCATATGTTCTTCTCATTACCTTTGCTGCTCACTTTCTTTCCTTCTCTGCCTTTGTGGGCAGCAAAGCCTTCCTTTGTGCTCCCCTCACCACCCCCACCATCCCTGAAATTTGTACTAAGTTCCTCAGGCAGGGATCTGTCTTTTTTGATCATATTATACGGTAAAGTCCTGTGCACATGGATGATGCTATACAATTCTCCATTTCCTGGGTTATGCATAAGGAAAGGCCTATCTATGCTATGCAGCAGCCAGGCCCCAGTGGGGAAGCGTTTTCTCCCAGGAACCTGGAGCCTTCTTCAGAAAGAGTGGCCCTTCTCACCTTGCTTCTTTACCCTAAAGGTGGTGCCCAGCCCATGTGAAGATTCTTTTCATATAGGGCTGGATTCCATCTTGGAGAAGCTCTGTGATTGGCAGAACCTGACTAAGCGGGTGAAGCCAAAGGCAAAAGAGAGCAGGGCCAAATGGTCAAAAATACCAGTTCAAAATGGCAATATATTGTGGCTTAAATCTCTTCCTGCCAGCGATGGAGCCCATAGGAAAGGCATAGCAGGAACAAGGGGGAAATGCTCGAAACCCAGGAAATCACCAAACTATACATGACTGAAGAGGAAAGGAGGAATGACTCGGTGATACAGGGAATGAGCATGGCCATTTGGGAAATTCTAGATGGCCAGAATGAGACCGCAGGTGGCCAGATTTGGCTCCCGGACCTGAGGTTCAACACCTCTGATTTCATATAACAGTAACTTAACTCTCTCCAGTTTCGGTTCACATATGGGATCACAGACACTCCTTCCCCAAGGACCTGTTTCTGCTTTCCCCTTGCAACCAGATGTTGATCCCAGTTCCCTTTGTGTTCTTCCGGAACTGGCTCTACGATAATGCAAAGTGAAGCAGCTGCCTCAGGCAGCTATGAAATGTTGGCAAACGGTTAATTATTTAATGTTGTTGTTATTGCATTTTTACTCTCAGGAAGTGGAACCTGCAAGATTTGCTGCCACAGGTGTCAGGTACTATGCATTTGGCTTTGTGGGAGGGGACCATATGCTGGCAGGAATACACCTTGGCTAGTCTGCCAGGCCCACGTTGGACCGGTCTGCAGCAAAGCTACACTTCTGAGGTAAGAGCCCAGTTTGCTGGTAAAGGAATCTATTTCCTGACTTCCTCAAATAATTAATATATAGTGTTTTCTAAAATGAGGTTTTAAACTTCTCACACCACCCCATCTTTTTCTGTGCACAAAAACTCCCACGTGCAAGCATTTGCATAATGCCTTCCAGATTATGATTTAGAAGGCAAAATTCATGCCCTATGCAGGGTTTTTTTTCCACACCTTTGCTATGAAATAAAAAAATATATTTTTCTCCAGTTCACATGACACAGCAGCTTAAAACTACAGTTTAAGCATTGCACATTTCAGGTATGACTCATGCCTGCCTCCATGCGGACATGAAACTGTGGGAGGAGAGCAAGCTTTCTGACTCCTTCGACAGGTGAGCGGACTTTCGAGAGAAAGGGAGAGAGAGATTTCTTTGCACAGTTTTGACTCCGGTTTCCTATAAAAGGGGAAGCTTCTCTGAAGCAAAGCCAGAGAATTGCGTGGGGCTGGGAGTCCTGTGACACAAGCCGCAGGTTCTCCCAAGGGTGCCCAGAGAGGGGGTGAAAAAGATAAGTGGAGAGGAAGCCAACACAGAGATGTGGTTTCCCAGGTATTTGCCTGGTTTTGCCAATAGGCAAATGAGAGGCAAGCCAACAGGGTTATGGAGTACACAGTCCAAAGCAATCCCTCAATTCTCCCTCATGATCAGGGAACATTTCTTAAAAATCTTTCACTCCCCCTCCACTTTCAGCTTTTCGGACCTGGGCCTCACCTTAAACAGGGCCCTCCTTGCAGGGTGGCCATATGTCCTAACTGACAGAGGCCAGTCGTCTCTTTCAAAGCTCTCCTTTTCAGACTGTCCTCTGTTTGAAGGTGCCACCTTTCGGGGAGCATTACATTTCCTCTTTATGGGTACCTCACAAATGGCCATCCTGCCACCAAGTCAAGAAGACATTCCATACTTGAGGCTGAACGAGTTATTTTAACATCTCAGACAGCAAATCCCACAAGCTCATCTCATGGGGAATAATGCAAAAATACTGCTAATAAAATGCATTCCTAATAAATTAAGATGTAAGTATTTGCTGCCCTTTTATGACCCTCCACCTGAGGCAGGGCTGGTATCAGAACTTGACATCCTTGGGCAGCTGCAAGGGGCACAGTACCATAGTGGGGCCCATTCCTGATGCTTGCTCTGAGCCCCCTCACCATTTTTTCTAGCCCAGCTCTCTACGCAGTGCTGGGCAGCTGATCCAGCCTCCCTTTTCATGGCCGCAGTGCCCTCCTCCTAGCACCATTCTGGGTCAATAAGAAAGATTTTTAGAAAGGGCTCTCGGGGGTTTGGAGCACTGCTGGTGCAACCAGATAAGCCTGCCAGGAGCCATTGACAAAGTGGGGGGGGGGGGGGGGCTACCAAAAACATCTCAACCACAGTGAAGGAGACACAGGAAGATTTCTGGATGGGCCTAGGCAGCACAAGCTTCAGGCATGCAGGGCATGTACGAAGTGATATGGCAGGCTGAGATAATGAGCAACGCCAGGTAACATGCATAGTTTTAACTGATAAAGGTAGGAACTGCAGCAAATGTTAATTGGTAGAAATGGATGCAAGCAGGTGTATTAAGAAGACCTGCACTGTGGCAAATCATAGCCAACCAAAGCAGAGCTTCTGACATCCTTTGTGTGGGAAGGTATATCAATGATGTGAAAAGTTTGAACGGGCCTCTCATGGAAGCTTTATTTTGCAAAACAAATCTTTTTGACTCTTACCCCTTGTTGTGTAGCATCTGGCTGGCTTGCCAGGGCAGAACCCCATTGAGGCCAACAGTGGCCTCTTCAGGCCTTGGCCCCAGCCCCACTATGAGAGTAGGCCAGCCCTGGCCCTACATTTTGACCACCTGCAAGCTCAGCTAGGGTTCAGTTGCTCCTGTGCCTTTCATAACTGTAAAGAGGAGGGAATTTTGGCAGACCCCACATCCCAGCGTGGGCTGGAAAACTGCGCATCAACAGTGAGCCCCTGGGCTGCAGGTCTGTGCTTGACCTTTCAGCCTCTGTCCCATGCCGTCTGCAATACGGGGACAGTTGCACTTACAGGACTGTTGTTAGGATGACTCAGATCATCATGTGCCCCCTTTCCCTTGTCTTTCACACAACAGTGTCACTTGTATGGAAAGCCATGCGACCCTCGAGGTGCTGTGGAGATGCATGCAATGAGGGAAACAGAAGGGGCTGTTGGTCCAGAAAGTCTGGCTAATGTTGTCTTGCTGAAGCAAATGCCATTGTGGGACCGTGCGGGGCGGCGGGGGGGGGGGGGGGGGGGGGGGGAATGGCTTGGGCAGCAGTGAAAGGCAACTGGCAATTTACTGCTCTCTCATTGTGCTGCCTGACTGGCCTCACCTCGCTTCATGGGAGAGCCAGCCCTGGAAGCACTTTGGGTGCTCCAAACAAGTATCTAAGGGCCAAGCATTATTAGCAAAGAGAGCAGAGTGCTCAGAAATTGTACTCCATCCCCACTTGCAAGGGCTGGGTAACAGGAATAGTGTCTGGGAGATGCTAAGTGAAGTAGGAACTGGCTTGCAACCCCTCCTTGCCCACCAAACGCAACATATGGGCATCTCTTTGATGAAGAGCACAGACTTTCCCCCCTATGTTCTAGGGCTGAGCCCTGGCTTTGAAATCAAGGAACTTTTCCAAACCCTTGGGCTGAACGTGCAGCACAAGAAAGAGGCTTGTGCTTAAGTATGCCTAGAAGTGATATCCCCCTGACACACACACCTCACCTTGATTTCCCACTTCACAATCTCAGATGTGCAGGGGCAGGTCAAGATTGTCCAGGGGGAAATAAAAGACACTCTGCATGAGTTCAGAGGCACCCCACTCTTTGCAATTACTTGGCACATTCCAAGGATTTGAACGACACACCGATGATTGTGTTGAACGGTGGAAAGGTTTGCATTACATTTAAGGAAAGAGGGGGAGGAGGAACAGAAACTGATAAATAAAAGGTTGAAAATATCTTTGGATATCCCTTCGAAATAAGTTCCTTTTTGCAGAAGAGCCCCTTGTGACTGAATGCACATCCTGTATCCCATGCCCTTTGGTTCACTTGCTTTCCATTTCTCACCTCCATGGCTGCCCCATGGCAGGCTCTGGCTGGGCTAAATCAGTTCTGACATATCTGTGAACCTCACCTGCAGTGCCCGCTCTGGGGCTGGGCAGGCCAAGTTCCCAGCAGTATTGCACTAAGTGCTTTGCACTTTGCAGCCACAGATACAAGGATATTTCACCAAGGCTAGGGTTCAGCAGAAGGACAAGCAGTGATTCTGGAGTCTCCCTCCAACACAACATTTTGCAGGTTCACTTGCTCATTCGGTCTCCTGCTCCCTCTCAGCCCAGCTGTTTCTTTGCTCCCTTGCTTCAAAGTCAGGGCTGAGCCTTGGCCTATAATAAGGTAGGTCATTGCTTTTTGCAAGATGCACTAGTTTTGTGCAAGGAGGATAAAAGGACACACATTGGTTACAGCTTTTGGCACCTTAGAGATGCTGCTGCCCCTTTCTTCCAAGAGGACTACGGACTAATGTGGATTTTTGATTTTTTTTTTTGCCGGGGGGGGTGGTGTTCAAACACCTCCCATGGTTCCTTTGCAGAAAATACATAGATTGCCTGGCCAATAATTCTATTTAGCACCAAAGCCTGCACATTATTTTACCAGCATAATTTGACCGGGCAAAGAAAAAGATACCAGATTTCCAGTTCGGTAGCTTTCAGCTGGAGACAGAAGAAACTCCCTTTGGTGCTAGCCCTCTTGTGGTCGAGCATTGGAATAAGGACATTATGAAAGTTCAACACTCCAGCCTTCTAGGGGCCTTAAACCTCACAGCCAGTCTTGCTGATTTTAGCAGTGGAACAATACCAAAAACTGGTATAATGCACAGGGCTTGCCTATCTCATGATTGTGCCCTGTGTGAGTTGCACTCATAGCTGACCTTATGATTTTGTGGGCCCAGAGAGCACAGTGCAAACCAATTCTGTCAAGCCAAAATATTCATCATATTTGCAGCTCTCTGACTGGAAATGCCTCCCGACAGAGCAGGGATGCAGAAGCAGAGGCTCAAGGGCTTCATCCCCTTCCTTGGCCACATGGCCTTTCCCCCGACCACAGATCAGTTGGTGCTTTCCGAGCATTTTCAGCAGGTTCTTTCCCATGTTCTAAACAGTCAAAGGCTTATCCTAAAAGGCTTAGTCACTGACAGTAAGAGCTTCAGGTGTGACAGACTGATGCATTCTGCAACGTGCCCATGTTCCTCTTGCCTTCAAGACCCATTCGCCACGAGAATGCACCTCAAGAGCTTTGCTGAAATGGTGTTGAGTTCATGGGCTGAAAGAGGTTTAGCAAAATACTGTAGTTGAAAACAGTCTTTGCAAACTCTTCTTTAACCCTCCACCCCATCAAATCATAATTCCCATAGCAACTTGACGGTTAACTTTACAGTTCCCTTCTCTTCTTGGGCTTCCAGACTGGGGATTACTAGCTCCAGCCAACCAGTTGGCACTATGCAGATATTCCCTTTTTCAACCTCATTAATTAACTAATTAATTAATTATATGTTAAACCTCATTTTTCCTTTCAAGGAACTCAAGGTGGCTTCCATGTGTTCTTCTCAGTCTTATCCTTGCAACAATAACCCTGTGAGGTAGGTTGCGCTGAGAGTCTGAGACTGGCCCAAAGTCACCCCACAATAACCTCCCTGGCTGAGTAGGGACTAGAAACCGGATCGCCTGGGTCCTGGTCCCACATTCTTAATCAGTACACCACACTGTCTCTCAGTGGCTTTCTGGATTAAAGAAAAAGAGTGGTCTGCCCCCACCCCCCACAATGCTGTGAATGAGGGCGGGTGAGGGCATAATGAAAGCCTGGTCTGGTAGCACCCTAACATCCCCCCACCCAAACATACAGACACAGAGTGGCCATGGGTACGGACCTTCTGTGTTTGGGATACGAAGCTGCTTGTTTCTGAGGATGAGCCCTTTGGATGCTACCTTGCTTTTACCTTTTTAGAAACTATCATAAAACAGAGGTGAAAGCACAGCATTCTGCAGTGATTTGGTCTCAAAGATGTGTTCAGTCAGAAGATGTGTGGTGTCCCATTCTAACTCACACAGAAAGATTTAAAATTAAAGTTGGGTCCATGAAACTGATTCTGCTGGCCTCTTGATATAGTATTTGCAGAAGGTTGCTGTTAATTGTGCCAGAAGCAAAACAGCCTGGGCTTTTTGTGCCATTAGCAGAAGGGCATGAGAAGAGCCATGGCAGACTAGACCAAGCATTCTGCAAGTTGGCGTCCTCTTGCAACCCTTGCACTTGTGGTGCTTGGAAACCCACAGGCAAGGTAAAAAGACCATAGGCCATCTCTGTTGCCTGAAGCCTCTGGCAGTTGGAGGTAGATAGCTTCTGTATGTGGAGGTTCTAAGTAGCTATCTTCATAGAATCACCTTAACTAATCATGCTGGAAAAACCAGTCCTCCCTTAATATAGCCTTAAAAAACCCCTCTTTCAACATAATTGACCATCACTGCATCTTGTTATGCTGAAATCTATACAGCAACTATAGCCCTCTTCATACATGAATCACATTGGATGTGTGAAGCATTTTCATGCATTATGGAAAACCAGTTGTACAGGATTCCAGAATGCAGCCATGCACCTTGGAGTTTTCTTGCAGCACTGATATTTCCAAATCTATTTCCCCAAACTTGGAAAGTATGTTATGGTTTTATAGCAGCCTCCCTCAACCTGATGCCCTCCAGATATGCCCTCCACATTGGACTACAATGTCCATTGTGCTGACTTGGGATGATGGGATTTGTAGGGGTGAGTAGATTGGAGAAGATTGTTTTATACCATTTTTGTTCTTTTGGTATGTGATATTATGCAGTTTTAGGGAGGAAAAAAACAACCCTTCCAGCATTCTCCAGCTAGAAAGGGTGGCCACATATCCCACTTTGCAATATTTGAAAGGCTGCCAGATTACAAACCTATGTTTATTTTATTGTGTTCATTATATTTTGGATAAACCACCCTCTATGTATTGTATTGTCATGATGGAAAACAATAAACAATAAGAACAATAAATGGAATCCTAATCCAATGCTTCAAAAATTGGACTAGTCAGCTTAAAAGGTCTGGACAAATAAAAACATTTTTACCTGGCACCAAAATTGTAGCTAGGTTTGTACTAATCAAACCTTCAAGGGGAGAATGTTCCACAAAAAGGGTGCCACAACACAGAAGTCCCTTCTCCTTGTCATATGAGTAAAAGACATCTTGAGTAATTTCCCTTGCATGTGTATTTGAAGGGCTGCCCAGTCCAAGCCCTGTTTCATGATCGCAGTTATAGAGGAGAGAGCTGGAAGGCCTTGAAGTTGCCCATCAACATTAGCACCTGGACAGCAGACTAAGAAGCAGAGGTCATCTGGTCATAGTATTCTCCATTGTGGTTAGATTAATTTTTATTTAAATTATAGCAGTTGTTTCCAAGCAAATAGCAGTTGTTTCCAAGCAAATCTTGTCTGCTTTTGTCCTCTGTTTTGGTGCAGGGTATGTGGTTGCCCTTGCCCTTTACCCTTAGTTTTCAGTTCTGTGGTTTTTGTTGCTGTTGCTGCTGCTGTTGCTGCTGCTGCTATTGCCAACTACATGAAGGGGAGGGGAGGGGAGGGGAGGGGAAGACAGGGTTTGCTTG
>NW_025336011.1:1547429-1595847 GCF_004798865.1 Varanus komodoensis | reverse complement strand
AGGGTTGTTGGGAGGGGGGGGGAGGGGAGGGGAGGGGAGTTGAAAGGGAACTTTAAGGCCATTCAGTCCAGCCCCCTGCTGTGCTTCCACATGTGGTCACCCATCCAGCCGCACCTTTCTAGCTTAGCAAAGGTGACTTGACATGCTAGTTCAGTGATAGTTATGCAGGCAGGTAATATCTGGCTTAGCAGAGGATGTTTGCAATCCACTGACTTATGGGTTATGGGCTCAGCATGCTTCTACTGTGCCACTCCTATTGCTATTACTTTATCTTCATATCACACTTTCCTTCTCCAAGTAACCCAGAGTGACTTCCCCCTCCACTCCCTTTTATCCTCACAACAACAACCCTGTGAGGTAAGTTAGGCTAAGCATCAGTGACTGGCCAGAACTCACCCAGTGCGCTCCAAGGCCAGGTGAGGACTAGAACCTGGACCTCCAGAGTCCCAGTCCCGCATTCAGACCCCTTCCTCATGCCACACTAGGATCTCTGTTTATTTGTTTCTGTTCTTTGTATTTTTAGAATTGCTTATATTGGTTATTTTATTGTTCTTTTATTTGTTTTGATTTTTGTGTACCACCCTCTAGAGGGAGAACATTTACCTAGGTATGTATGGTCAAAGAAACAGACAAACAACATGTGGCTGTTGGAGGGTGGCCGTGGAGCTGTGTGATGTTTAGGAAAAGTCCTAGAGCCTTTTCTGTATGTGATCTCGGTATGATTCGTGATAATTAGGGCTTCTGTGTTGCATGAAATAATTCTTTGTTTTATAGCTTATTGGGTGGACACCTACAACAGAAGGGATTTTTCCCTCTCACAACACAACTAAAACCTACTGCCTGCACATCCGGTGGCTGTAAATATCACAGCTGCAACTACTGGGTGGAAAATTGGCACCCCAAATTTGTGGAAGAGCTTGAGGGAAGTGGGGAAAAGTCAGCTCTACCAACGGAATGGTGTACATGTAGACCAACGCTCTGTGGTTCTCTTGGCACTTCAACTCCCATCTGTCCCAGCCAGCATGGCCAATAGTCAGGAATGCTGAGAACTGTTGTCCAGAACATCTGGAGAAAGTCAGTGTAGACCATGCAGCAGTTAATTGAGGAGAGGGGCCAGGGTTGCACACCCTGTGCGATTATGACACCCTGAAACTCTTTTCTCCTTGATCCCAAATGTTTACAGGCTGGCTGTGATCATCCTAGTGTGACAGAGAGTCCTTCTGCATAATCTCAGAAGCAAGCTTCCTTTTTTAATTATTATTTCACACATTCCATAGGCTGGCTCTGAACCAAAAAAAGCAGAGGCTCTTTGGCTCCTTCCGTATAAGCCCTGGTACACAAAGGAAGCCCAGAGGCCACATGAAGGTTGACAGTCACATGCTTTCCTTCGCTGTATCAGGAAACCAAAACAACAAAAAATTCTGTCTCCACTCATCTCCTGCCCCAAACAGATGTAAAACAGCAGCACCAGGTCTGTGTTCTAGATACTACTGTTCCTATTATTTCTCTAGCACAAAACGTGAGCACATGGCAGCCTTTGTTGCCATAAGGCAGGGGGCATTTACAGGCTGAAGAATGTGCCTGGAAAGGGGCGATTCAGTCAACTTCTCTCGTGTGTTAAAAGATGCCAGTGTGTGCCTAGGGGCCACCACTACCTCACAACTGTGTGGTGGGCAAGTATGGGAGGGAGTTCTGCATGCACACATGCAGAGCTCCTTGAACGGGTGGGCTATTTGCATCTGTTTAGGGGAGGGTTACTCGTGCAACCCTGAGAATCCCCTCACGTTTTTTGGAAGCACTTGCCGAGTTTCTGCCTAGCACAAAAACATCCATGGAGAGTGGAAGGCAGCAACCATAGCTCTATTGCAAATTGTGAGTTTGTATCAGCTAAACATTAGAGTGAGGATGAGGATGTGAGTTCCAGCTAAACATTAGAATATTGTCAACAGGATGCATGTTGCCCCCCCCCACCCTCTTCCTCCTCCTCCTCCTCCTTGATAGTCTTAGTGAACCTGCTTGAGTCATAGGCCATGCCCTCACTGGAAACCTTTGCCCAGGCAAGTGAGGAGTGAGTAATTTCAAGTCAAACTGCAATACCAGCAGTGGCGTTGAAGTATTATCATGTGATTTAGAAAAATGCAAGTGCCTTCTTTAGAATAGGCTTCACTGAGTGGGAGTGATCCACCAAGCCAAACACAACTTCGCTCCCACCTTTGTGGCCTGCCAGATGATTGACAAGCCTCATGTTTGGGGAGGTCTTCATTGTGAGATCCATTTGCTGAGGGACCCCTGGTGGGTTTACCAGGTGCGGGGTGGTGACAGCAGCACTGCCCTCATCAGGGCCCGGTGGCCACTGCTTTCGTATTCCACAGACCTCCCAACACAGCACTGGCAAGTATCTGGTGCAACACCATCTTGGATGCCATCATTTTTAGAAGTTCCAGAAGGAGCTCCAGGGGAGCAGCACCTGGCCTAGAGCCTCAACAACACCTGAGTTTATGACTGGCATAAACTATAAGTTTGGGTTTACACTGCAGAGAAAAACATACTTTTCGACAGGGAATATTCTCGGAGAACCCTCTCATAAAAGTAGGAAATACTGCTATTACAAATTGATAACAATGTGGAACGTATTTTGGAGGACTTGTTTATTTTTTTAAACAATAATATTTTTTGTTAAACAATAATTGTTTTTAAGAGTATTGTGATGCCACATCATTCCTAGTCCCACAGTGGATGCCGCCTCTTCTCTTCTGACAAGTCACACTTGTTCTTTCACACACATTCTGGTCTGGAAACCTAACCCTAAACACACATCCGTGCATAATCACTTTAGAATTATTCTAAAGTGTTTCTCATTGTGGACTCTAGCCTCAAAATGCAGAGGGTTTTTTCTGGCAAGGGTGTATTGCCACAGTCTCTGAAAAGCCTGGGTTATCTCTGACCAGAGCTTTGTGTGGGCTTTCTTTTTTGCTCTGCAAACCCCAGTAAAAACTTCAGAATCAAGTTGGGCAAAGGACAGGGGGAGGAGCTGTGAATGGGACTAAGAGTGGAAACAAAATTTATTTTGTGCTGTGAGCCGCCCCGAGGCTTTGGCAAGGGGCGGCATAGAAATGTTTTAATAAAATAAATAAATAAATAAATAAATAAACTCTCAAGAAGGAAAATTGAGAGGCAAACTATGTTATCCACAGATGCACCTAGCCAACCTTCCTTTATTTTTTATTTTTTCTAAAGCAACCTTAACAGGCTGGAATTTTGAATAGGATAATGGGATGAGGACAGCCTGCTTAACCCTCCCCACAGCTGTTTTTGAACTTAAAACCACCTGGGTTCTGAGTATGTGTTTATCTGTAAGGATATGTTGTCACCCCTCACCAAATCTTGATAAACTAGGGCTCTGGGCAGGCAAAGCCTTTTCTGGCAGAGGCATCTGTGACTTTGACAGGAAGAGGCAGTGCAGTGTAGTGGTGAGGGTATTGGATTGGGATTCTGGCAATTCGGTCATGGAGCTCATGGGGTGGCTTTGAGAGGAGAGGAGGATTCTATAAACCAGCAGAATGTAAATATAATAAATAAAATGAGCAATCAAATGCATGCATGCCACTGTCGCTTTCAGAGGTGACGTTCTCCATCAAAGAGAATATGAACCTCTGTCAGGAAAAGGAACTGGCAGCCCTAATTGGGCTTGGTTTTTTAAATGGAAAAATGTTGGGATCCAAGCCTGCCTGAAACCAAGACTCTCTGGCCTAGAAGGCCTTTGCTCTCATCTAACCACGGATACCTGCTGCCTGAGGCAAAGAACAAGATAATGCCCTCCCCACCTGGCCCGGCATCTGAATCTTACTTCAACCCTGGTAACAAAGTCACACCCTGCAGTACACATGCGTGCAGCCCGTCAGCTCAGGGTGTTGCGAGCACATTTTCCTCCCTCCACACTTTCAAGGCAACAGACCATTCCTTTGCAAAAGCTCTTTATTCACCACCCAGTAAAGGCAACCCACGCATAATGTATCCCTGTTTAAACCCAATCTAAACAAGCACTTCCAGAAACCCTCCTTTTGAGCACGTCTGGGCCTGATCCCTTCTGAAGGACTCATTCGGAAGCGAGCCCACCTCCTGTCTATACACCAGTCTTGTTGGCATTCCTTCCTTTCCTGAATCCATGTAAAGGGGTCAAGAGTCAGCCCAGATTCATCTGACTCTGAGGACCCCTCTCCCAAACCCTGAGCATCTTGGCTCTTTTCAAAGCCTGTCTGAGCATTTGGGGAGAGTAGCCTTGGAATAAGTGGTGCATCTATCATCTCAAAGTCTTGAACCACATGTTTCAGGGCTCCCTCTACCTGCTCTCCTTCACCCTCTGTCTCAGAATCCAGATTGACGCAACCTGGGAGTTCACACCAAGAGCAGCTGCCACCCTCATTCCCAACACAAGGGCCTTTAGTAGGCCCTGTGCCCCATCTGCTGCCGGGGTGTCTGCTTCACAATGTCCAATGGCAGAGGCACCCCACATTCACCTCAAGAAGCTATGGAAGGGTCTGTTGGAGTTGTTCAGCAACTGCGGAAAGTCACTCTGGATATGATCAGAACTGCTCTTCCTTGTCATTGTAGGGAGCGAGAAAGATATCTGCTTTGTGCGCACATTCCCAGGCCCCTCTCCTCCTCCTCCTGATTCTTCTTCTGAAGACCAGCCAGCAGCCCTTGAGAATGGGCAACCAAAGCTGCTATCTTTCACACTCCCAACAGTCATAGTCATCATTGATTATAGTTTGTCCCCTCCAGCTACCTGAAGTTGGTTTGAAAGTGGGATTGTGGTTGCTTGTGCTGCACACCCATTCATCTAGGGCAAGATGGTTTGACAGTTTTCTAAATTCAGAAATTAAGCTAGCCTATTTGACCAGATGGAACAATGGAACAAAAGGTTTGAATGTGTGTGTGCGTGTGTAGATATAGTGATATATATGTACTATGGGAAGTGAAACCTCTCTCAAATCATGCTTAAACACTATTATCTGCCTCCAACCTCAAATGCCCCAGCTGAGATTAAATGCTGTTTCACACATTATGTGGTAGGAGCTCAAGTTTGCTACCAGATCTCCATTTAACAGGAAGCTGTGGCCAACCCTTAATTCTGATGAGAGTTGCAGTTTGATATTGTACATATTTGTAACAATATTCATGTTTTATACTTTTAAGTGTACATATTAAAGATCTTGGGTATGGCCAAGCCAAGTTAAGCACTTTTAAGTCCCTTTGATTTTAATGAGAGAACTAAATGCCTATTCAAACCTCTCCCACTGAAATCAATAAGATGTAAAAGTGTTTACCTATAACAGAACTGTGTACTTTGTATGTACACCAAAAATAGGATCTGGAAAGTGCCCTTTAATTGAGGTGAGTTCAGAATCCAGACTGGTAGTTTTTTTTCTAAGAGAAGTACAAATGCTTGCACAGTTGGTTCAGACTGCAAAGGGAGTGTGTTGTTTTTGCTGCAACACAACTGAATGGTGCACTGCAAGTCATGGAGGCACTACAAATCGTTAACTGCTTTTCTTCCTTTTTCTCCTTTATTAGATATCCTGCGAGGAGAGAAAAAGACAGAGGAAGTAGAGGAGTATCGCAGAAGGGTTATGAGTCAAAAATTGTCGTACGGGCACCTGGTAAACTTGTGTGAATGAGGCAGAACAATGGCACTGCAAAAGCCTTGTCTTCAAGGATGCCAAGAATCTTGCAGTATCAAGATTCTGCTTAAAACATTTAATGTTTAATACATTTATTATAGCATAAGATTTTGGATGAGTTGTAATACAGTAGTTATGTCTTTTTGGTGCCAGGAGGCACTTTGCTGTTTTTATGTGGAGTGTCACTCTTCCCAGTCATGCTCTCACCCCTCTTTATTCATTACTAGAGCCTTTCTTGTTCTGATTTATGCCATTTCACAGTCATACCAAAATACTCTGCATGTCTATTCAGAAGCAAGTGTCATTAGGTTCAGCAAAATTCAGCTGGGTAGCGTGCAAGATAATGATGCATTCATTTTTCCTGCTAATAATATGCTACTTTGGCTTATTGCAAAGTGTTAGGTGTGGACTGGAGAGACCTGAGATAAGATTCTTGTTCAAAGTGAAGTGTTGCAGTTTCTCAAACTCAGTTTTTGCATGGCTAAAATAGATCAGTGCACATATATTGATTGCCCTGAGCTTGAGGAAGGTAGTTTTTTTCTAACAGACATGAAACAAGTATACTTTATAATGTCCCTCTTTCACATAAACATGCTATTGATTGAAACAAAGTCACAGACACACAAAAATCCAGAATCAGGATGTACTTTTATTAGGACCTAGGGAAATGCCACAAAAGAGAATGCAAGCTTTTGATTTCTCCAGAACTCTGCACCAGGCTAAATCAGGGCAGTCCAACTTTTCATATCTAGAGGGCCACTTGAGGGCTTTGACAAGAAACCCTGGGGGTTCCAGTAATTCCATTTCCATTTTGTAAATTAAATGTCCTCAATATATTTATTTAACATCATATGCACAATTAATCTAATTGTACAATGATTTTAAGACTAATTGAATGAAAAAGAATGCCATCGTTAGGATCTAGACTCGAGGGAGGGCCACAGAACAAGACCTTGGGGGCTGCATGCAGACTGCGGGCTGCATGTTGGACCGTCCCAGACTAGATGGCATAGAAAGCATGGGTAGGAGAAGAAAAAAAGCTAAATTTTAGGTCACATATGGCTATATTGATGCAGTTGAGATTTAGTCAGATGGAAACTGCAGTTACTCCAGTCCAACATTTATAAATAAGGTGCAAAAAAATAAATAAAAAATAATTGTTAGTGCCAGGAGGAAGAAACATGCATACGCAGGTATGTGCTATAAATTCCCTCCCAGGACTTTGGGCATATCAACACTATGGACCAACTGGCTTAAAAGTACTTCCCTTTCCCCACCCAAGGAACCCTGGGAATTGTAGTTCCATGAGGTGAGACTAGGGTCCTCAACACCTTACTAGACCCCAATTCCTAGGATTCCCCAGAAGTTAAGGAGCAGTAACCCTGATACAGTCTCCTGGAACCGGAACTAGAGCATCAGAGAGTGCTGCTGTAGATATTCCTTGAGTTTAAAGAAAGTTCAGGGGGTCAGACTCGAACTCCAGTCCAGCTCTCTTCCAACCTCTGCAAAAGCTGCTGCAGCTGTGCAGCCAATTCTGAAGTAACAAATGAATCTGCCTAGCTCCAGATAGCCCTGAAATGCTTCAACTCCTTCTCAAGAAGGAGTCCTCATTTGAGTCAAATTGGGTCAGACACATTTTGCAACAATAAGAGAAGTTGAACAGCCATGTCTTTGCAAAGGAGAGTGAGGAAGAGGTGTCACCTTCTCAAACCCAAAGAAGGAAGAGCTTATTAACACCTTCCCCACATTCTTCATAATGAAACAGGCCTCTGCACTGTGTGGGTTTGGGTGGTATGTTTCTCCCCCACAATGAGCACAAAGTATCAGCCACTAATTAAGTTCTAATTATCCTAGGCACATTGATTTCTATTAACACGTCTGATTCACAAGCAGGTGTATGATTCCTTAGCTTTAAAGAAGACTTCATTAGCGCTACCCCACACCTGCTTCCGGAAGCATCCAGTTGGGGGAAGCCATCTTGCTAATTTAACTGCAGACTGAGGCATAAACCAGTCAATTCTTTTTATATACTACCCCCCGGACTAGCACAGAAAGTTGATAAAGAGTCAGTTTATTTCAGCCATTTGCAAGAAGGTTATACCTTCAAAATGATCTCTTTTTCATATTTGGAAGTCCTCTTTTACTATATTGGAGTTCTATATAGTCAAATAATCTTGTGAATTCCACCTATCTGGGGAATATTACACACAATATCACACACAACAGCACCACTAAGTATTATTAATAGCTAAATACCTGATGCTATAAGCTTAGAAGGCAAAAATCCCCAGACGCTATGGACCAATGGTAGAAGGACGTGCTTGACTTAGCACTGGGAAAGAGGGTGAAGTTCAATAGAAGAGGCACCCTGGAAACTTACTTTGAAGTCAGCAAAGGCTATTTGGAAGTCTACTAAATATTATCTCCTGAAGCATGACATGCCCTCCCTTAGACATGAGTGCACCTTTTACTTCGTGTGTCTGCATGCATGGAATTTGTGCATTGTGCAACATCAGTACCAGATACAGGGTTTTGAGGGCCTTTGGACAAAAGACCATCTGTAAAACTCACCCCTCAGTGAGCCTACCTCCTCACCACCATGATCACCAGCTGACAATCACTCCTCTTCCTCTTCCTCATCATCGCTAACATGGTTTGCTTGATAGGCAGAGAGCCTCTGCTGTTCTTTTGGACTTCCTCTTATGTCCACTGTTGCCTGGGACATAATGACAGCAGGTGATCAAGCAGGCTGCAGCTCTGGAGGAACAATTCCAGGGGACTTATCAGTGGGTTATGCCCAACCTTGCCTAGCTTTGATACCAGCTGTGACACAATCAATCCTATGCATGCTTCTTGAAAATAAGTCCTGCTGAGTTCACTGGGGCTTACTCCCTTGAAAGTGTGTTCTGGTTTCCAATTGTCCAGGGGCTAAGAAGCTAAACTATGAATGTCACTTCTGCACAAACACATGAGATGCCTCACATCTCTCAGCCTTCCACCCCCACCCTGCCTGTGTGCCATAAGGCTCAGGGTTGTTTTAAGGATTACAAGCAGGCAATGCATGTGAAGCACTTGGAATACTAGAAAGGACTATGAAAATGCTCAGTATGCTGTGTATTGTGCACATTTAGCTGGGACTGACTGAGCTCTGCTAAGCAGAGTGAGGCCTGCCTCTGAGTAGAAATGCAGAGGTGTGCACTATTAGAACATATGCTCGTGAGAGGAAAGGCTGTAAGGGAAACTGCAGCACACATAATGGGAGAGAGAGAGAATTGAGTTAATTTATATATAATTTATAAAGTAAACCTTGTCAATAAAAGTTATTTTAATTCTGGGATAGATATAGCACAAATAGCAAAGCGCCATCTTTAAGTACTTGGTTCAGTGTTTACAATTTTAGCTTTTCTTAGATTCTAGGTACTTCTTTTTAGGTTTAGCTTGGCATTGTGGTCTTGATATTGTTGCTAAATTTAAGATCAGAGAAAACTTCCCTTGTTGATTTCTGTGTGCTTGTTAGGTTAACCAATTACTAGCATGCTTTTAATCCATTCCAGAAATGTAAACATTTATAATAGCCTATGAATCAGCTTTACAAGGAACTACTTCACCAACAAAACCAAACCAAATGTAACCTGCAGACTTTTGAAAAGACATCCATTATTTCAATAATCTTTGCAGCAGCCTTGTAAAGTAGGGCCATGTGAATGAAGCAGGGCCAGAGCTGAGAGATGATGCAAGTTGTGGCCTGGAGGAAGCCACCCGCTCTCAGCCCAACCACCCGCTCTCAGCCTCTTGCTGCCACCCTCCTTCCTCTCTCAAGCGTTCCCCCCGTCAGCATCTTCTATGGAGAGCCACACAGCTGAAGAAGCAGTCTCCCAGGTTGCCAAGCAGCTCACCCAAGTCTCATAAATCCTTGCAAATCCCACAACCATTTCTTCTGGCCATGGGACTCCAGGAGGAGTAACAGAGGGCAGGTGTCGCTCCAGAGAGTCCCATTGGCCACTGACTTGCTGTGGCAAATGCCATGGAGGAAGAACAGGTGGGGGGTTCTCCAGTGGAGGCATGTCCAGGCTGCAGAGCACAAGTCAGCCTTTTGCCTGCTCCATGGCTCATGAATCTCACCCTGCTTCATGAGTGCACTGGCCCTGAGAAAGTTAACGAGAACACTTTCTCTCTCTCTCTTTCTCATATAGCACTAAAACCCTGAGATATCTAGTTAAGCTGAGTGGTAAGAGATCTGGGACAGAGAAAAGACAGCACTGCCGCATAGAGAGCATGCTTAACTTTTGGAACTCACTGCCACAAGACGTTGTGATGTCCACCAATGCAGAACAGCTTTAAAAGAAATTAGACAAACAAATGCATGGAGGACAAAACGCCATGGAGTCACGATGACTACATATTCCAGAATCTGAAGCACTATGCTTATGTATGTCAGTTGCTGGGAAACACAAACAGGATTGTG
This sequence comes from Varanus komodoensis, assembly GCF_004798865.1. Classification (NCBI taxonomy): domain Eukaryota; kingdom Metazoa; phylum Chordata; class Lepidosauria; order Squamata; family Varanidae; genus Varanus; species Varanus komodoensis. The sequence continues at coordinate 1,585,701 of NW_025336011.1, read as the reverse complement.
GGAAGCAGAATGATGGACTGTGGGAGCCTTCAGCAGGGCTCTTCTTGCGCTTTTATTCCTTTTGCCCTGAAAATAAGCCCCTAGGAAACATTTAGACTGGTGACCTGGCAACCTTGATGCCTGAATCAGCCCAATTGTAAATCTGTTTCAGATTTACTATAGTACTTTTCACATGCAAGTAATCTTAGAACACAAATTTCAGTCTGGGGGTAGGGGTGGAAATAAAAAATAGGACAGTAAAAAGGAGAAGCAAAAAAGTTTCAGTTGACCTTAGGAAATTCAGAGGGTAGATAGAAGAAATGGGTCTGCTATTGTGTCAAGGCAATTAGAAATATGCATGACTAGACACAAAGATGTGCTGCATGAATGCCTAGGTAATAGGTTTGCAGGATCAACAGGTTCCACCAAATTGCAGATCAACTGGTGCTTAATCCCTGGATAGGATTAACTGATTAATAAAGTTTATACCTCATCTTTCCACTGCAGTCACAAGTAGCTCCATGGTGGTTTTATGGATGTCAGTTGCTGGCAATCCTTTCTGTTGGGAAAGGCTGGATCCCAAGTGAGTCATGCTTTTTGGCCACTGTCAAATGCTTCTTTTAAAATATAGGCATGAATAAAGGGTTGATATTCTTAAAAGCAATTATGTGTGAACAGTTTTGTAAGAGAGAGAGAGAGAGTTTGCAATCAGATAGCCTGGATGCTTTCCACCTTGAGCAGAACATCTGACTTGCAGTATAAATCCCTGAGTCACACTTCCAGTGAGTTCCTGGGATAATGGAATTTTTATGACAAGATATTTCAGGACCACTATTCATGGTGGGTGTGAAAAGATGTGGAATTCCCCTCTCCTAGACATTCACTAGATAGCAGCCTCCTTGCTGGCCCCCACCCCACCCCACCCCACCTCATCCCTCAAGAATCCATGCTTCCTTCTCTTTAAAGAATGGAAGAATTATCTTTCTGGATCAACCTACTTGTATTCTTCAGGGGTGTTGAATCTCTCTCAGCCTGAGAGCTGAATTCAATTTTGGAGAATCTCTTGGGGACTGCAGTCCAGTGGTGGTGGTGTGAGGACAAAGGAAAAGAGCGTGAGGCCAGAGGAAACAAAAATGGCAGCCTATTTTAGCTTAAAGCTCTTGCGGCCTTATGCAAAGCATTTCAACCTTTTAGAATGGGGGGAAATGGCACACAGTCAGGAAACTGTCAAACCATCAGCGGCTGGAGTAAAGAGGAAGGGGCCAAAGGAAGGGATGTGGCCTTCTGTGGAATCCTGAAGAGCCAGCCTGGGATCCCAGATTTGGTCCACGTGGCTGAGGTGCAAAATCTAATTCAGCAGGAAGCAAGCCAGATGAGTCACATGGAACTGAAAACTTTGCCTTGTCATTTGTCCCCGGGTTCTGGGGTTGCTGTATACTGCTGCTGAAGATGAAGGCTCCATATAGCTGTCAAAGCCACATCCCTGGATGCATTCATCCTCCTTGAATTTGGTTGCAAGTCAGGTCCCATGAAACACAATGGGACTTGTGTTCTGAGTGTGCATAGAACTGATTGTTTGGTCTCACTCCTATGCATATATTCACTGGAATTAAGTCCCATTCAACTGAGCAGGGCTTACTTCTGAATAGACTTACCCAGGACTATGCTGCATTCATTTTCCTATTTTATCTCTTGCGTAACAACTATTTAAAGAAGTGATCCATCCTTCCTAATGTCTCCCTAAGCAGGAAGTGGCCCTTCGCAGACTCAGGGCCAGCAAAACAAAGAACATTTTCACAAGATGTGTATCTTTATGCAATTCTGTAAGTTGATCCCACAGTGAATGAAGTTCGTGCACATGTTTTAAAATTTGTTGCCAGTCTCTTTTCGTGGCGTGACTCTTAATACTGGCTTTTGGATCTTCAGATCTGGTCCCCTCACATCCCAATTCAGTATTCTCGAGGTTCCACAGAGAGCCATGCCATCTTTTACTGGCCAGACTTCCTTCTCTGTGACCACAGATAATTTGGTTTTTTCCCAAACTTGGCATGTTTTCCCCTGCTTCCCGGTCTAAACAGTCAAAATGCTTCTTCTACTCCTTGCCTAATGGCAGTCTGGGCTTTGAGCTGAAATATACTGGTATTGTTGATATTTTGCCCCTACCCCTTCTAGAAGCCTCTGGCTCCACACACTGATAAGTGGGCCTCAGGAGCATCTTTAGTGTGGAATTTGGCCCTTCAATACCCCTGGTTTAAAGGGTGGGGGGGATCTCCAACTCGCCAATGTTTTTAAAAAAACTTTTTCTGAACAAAGCTTGAAACTAAGGAGGAAGGTTTGTGGGTATGCTTACTATTAACTTCCTAAACTTCCGAAAAGTGCTTGTTGATGAGGCCCCATTTTGTATTTAAACACTGTTGCCTTGGAGCTCAAAAACCAAATAGGCCATCGCATTCCCCCAAAGCATTTCAGTCTTCTCTCCAGAGGGGTCTTGCCCTGAGTCAAGATGAGCCCTCGTTAGCAGTGGATCTGCTGTGCTATCGATAACAGCAGCAGAATGGGAGACAACCAGATCTGGGCAATGGGGCCATAATCCTGGAGCCAAAAATCATTTTAGAGGCCCTTTTCCAGGTGCCAAATGAGGCGGGTGGCTATTAAGGGGATGCTTGCCCGATACCTACCTTTGGACACCAAGTGGAGACCCTTTTGTTTTCACAGTCATGGGCAAAAAATCCCATACAGCAGCTAGGAGACCAAAGGATTGTTTGCATCCCCAGCTCCAAGGTCAGACAATCACTCCAACCTCACATTGAGGACCCACACTGATGTTGCCCTCCCCCCTTCATAGTTGCCACAAAAAGAAGCTTCTTCTCCAATGTTGCAAAAGCAACCTCTGTGAAGGGCTATGTCCCAGGGTGTGGAAACTGGCACTGCCAAGCTATGCCGTATCTCAGTATTGCTTCAACCTCTTTTCCTCCTTCTCCAAATCACTACACTTAGCCAAAATCAGCTGTCTAGTTGTTTTGCAGAGTGGGAGTCATGGAGGTGACCTCTACACCTTTCCAACTACGTACAAGATGCCCATATCCTCCAAGTTCAGAGGGATACAGGCCTCCCCACAGAATTACACCCTTAGCTTTTAAAACTGGCATCAGTACATTTTAGGTCTTTGTACTGCTGCTGGTTTTTACTCTGGTTTTTACATTGGTTTTATCCTATTTTAAACCTAAGGTAGTTATACTGTTTTACTATGTTTGTGTTTTAATGTTTTACTATATCACTGTTTATTGTTTCAAGTTTTGCTTTGTGTACAACATAAAAATGTGGTAAATATATTCACTTGGGCATTTCTTTCTTCTGTACAAGTCACATACTGAAGTGAAGAGGATGCCCATACATTCTTATGTGACTGCTCTGCATTTCACAGGAGAACTTGCAAGTGGATTGTGACCCTGCTTAGGTAGTACGAAGGGGGTGCCATATGGATTTTCCACCTCAGGCAGTAACATATGTGGGCTTGTGCTGTTGCAGACTTTAAGACGAATTAGATTATTCCAATTCATAACATAATTAGATTAACATAAAGATGGTACACCTAAAAGGCCATCTTCCACAAAAACCTGTCAGACAATTCATGGGTGAAGTAACAAATCATGAATAACATAAAGCACAGTTTGACAATACAGACAGACACAGCTAGTGCCACAATCTGAGACTAGCTATAAACCATTTGTCCTTGCAGCTACACACAGCACCCCAATGAGGATCAACATTCAGTATGGAGGTGAAGCATGTTGCCCAGGGATTCTGGGCCTGCTTAACAGGTACAGTTTTCCTCAGCATGAAGGGTCAGCATTGTTCTAAACACTGCTAACAACATTAGAAAACAAGTTGCCACTTGCCCAAGAAATGAAGATACAAATGAAAATGTCCATCCATTGGCAACTTTTATTGGAGTTATTCTGTTTCACATAGCACAGAATCTCTTCAGAAGAAAAACACACATCAAAGAAACGAATCAGGACATGACAAACAGACCAGACGCTCTCCCAAGGGTCCTCAGCCAGATAGCTAAGAAGGCCTTTTTTTGCTTCTTCATAGTAGAGTCAAGCAAACTAGAGAGAAGGGGGTTAGAGCAAAGATGTCGATTTTCTCACTAACAAATAACGCAATGAACAATTAATTTTCAAGGTGCACCAAATATCTTCACTTTTGTGGAACATTCATTCCCCACAACTTTGTGGGCAGGGGAAGGTATTTGGTGACTTTCTAGAGGGCAGATGAATTTAAAGAATGTTCATGGGTCCTACATTTTTAAAGATGGGGGGCCCAAGGTTTTTCTTCTTTTTTGAACCAACAAAAGAAGTATTTCTGATGCCTTGAGCAACAGCTTGGTTGCTCCTGGCTATGGTGCATTCCTGGGGCATTCTGCAGGTAGAGCTCTTCAAATCTAGTTCTTTAAATTTGTCTGCCTCTGAACATAAATACTATCTTTGGGGTATTTTTTGCCACCAAAACTTAAAAAATTTAGCCCAGTATTAGTTTTTTAAAAGAAAAATTAGTGGTCAGAAGAAAGGGGTGATTGTACAGAAAAAGGGACAGCAATCAAGGAATCTGTTCACAAAAGCATTTAACATGTGATAGATATTCCTTAATGCACTTATCCACTTTATTCATTTTGTAAGCAGCACTATAAATAGTGGCAAATGATGGACTACTCTAAATCTTTCAAAGACATTTGTAATGGAGGTTCTAATCTATCTGAGCCATTGTGAAAATCTTTTGTGTTAGCTAATAATGGCATAAAAGACATAAAATAGAGAACTGGAAGTGCACTCCCATAAGCATGCATTGTAAGAATGTGGAACAAGTCACCCCGACTTTAACCATGCTGATTGTGAGAACAAGAAAGTGTACAACATGTTAAGTGTCAATGTATTACGACAACCTGAAAATGTAAGTTCAATAGTTCTACTGAACATAAAGAGCAGCCCTGCTAGTTCAGACCCAAAATTCCAACTAGTCCAATATCCTTTTTTTGATAATGGCCAGCCAAATATTTCTAGGAAACTTTCAAGCAGGACTTCAAGGCAACTGCCCCCCAACCCATTCCCCCCTCCCCAAAACTCGTGTTTAATGGCATCCTGCCTCAGAAAACATGTGCCTTTTAGCTATCATGGCTAATACCCATCAATAGACCCTGTACCGACTTACGGTATCAACAGTAAGAACAGGACCAGCTTATTTTAGTGCATGTGAATGGTTTTTGTACCCCTGAGCAATATACTCTGGAGTCTATGATTTATGGTTGTAGGAATACAATCCCTTTCTATGAATTCATAATTGCCCACAGGATCTGAGCCACTGGTGGTTCTATAATTTTTTGGTGGAATGTATGTGTTAACTAAACTTACAAGGAGGGGCCAGGGCTTAAAATGGTGACAAAGCTGCAACATCTATCCATGTCATCCTGATATTTATATTCTGAGAAATATCTTTTTCAGGTGACTGAGGAAAGATGATGCTGATAGACGCCATGAGAATGAATATACTTCGACCTTGCCTAAGGCTACTTAATGAGTTCATTCAAGGCAAAGCCACGGCCTGGCTGCTCAGCCACCATGCTACATGGCTCCAGTGGGTGCGAAGGATCTTGGCAGAGGCAACATGCTTTCACTGCCAGTGCTTCCCCATCATTTCCCGTTACTCCTTGAGGTTTGGGGTTTGTTTGGTTTGTCAAAGATCGTGAGGCTTCAGGGTAAGGGGGGGAATCTGGATAATATTGGAGCCCTTAGGATATGGTAGGCTACAGATTTTTAAAAAATGAAATCATAAAAAGAATTCCTTTCCATTACTCAATTCCCTCGATCCCCAACATTTTTTTTTTTTTTGCTTGTTATCATACCTGCTTCTCATCATCTCTGAGGTAGATTTCACAAAGAGAAATGGAAGAAAGGTGATGAGTTGGAAGAGATGCATTTTCAGCCCTGTTTCAAAGAATTTGGCTTGCTTTCCCATCAGAAAATCCCCTAATAATTAGTTAACTAATGTGACATGTGGATGGAGTTTTTCCGTGGCTAATTTTCTAAGATGATGTTAGGGAAGATTTGGGCAAGATGGCTGTCAAGTGGAGGCCTCTTCAAATAGCTCTACTTAGTGAGCTGGCCGTGCATATGCAGAGACCTACTGCATTTCCCATACTCTCTACTTTTGATTTGGGACCATTTGCAGAGGGGTTGCGAAAATGGCTCAACTTTTGCAGTAAGCCTCTACATACAACTAATCTACACTGTGAGGATAACTTAGTAGCATAGCATTAAAGTACACCACTCGATGTGGCAACTGTGAGATGTATAACAGCCCTTCATTATAGAAGTTATGGGTGAATAACACGAAATGGGGCAGGGGAGGGGCTTAATCTGCTGTGAGGTAAACCAAAGGAATTGCTTTATGCTGATTTGGTGCTCCATTAAAGGGCAGCAGAGTGGGAGAAAGGCAAACCATATACAACAAGGAATTCTCCTGTTCTCAATTAATCACAATAACTGGGAGATGCACCCCTAAGTTCTGTTTACAGTTACTTACAATAGAAGCGGAACAGGGTTCAGCTGCTGAACTTGGGTTCTGAGGAGGCTGCAGGAGAAAGTAGTAGCAGGGAAATGGAGAATAACCTGAAGAACTGTCCAAGGGCTCAGCATACAAGACATCTATCTCTCACTTACCCACTGAGCTTGAACCTTCCAACTGGGACAAGCAGGAAAAGATGGACTACAGACTAAGAATTTGGGTTGCAAGGAGGAAAAGATTGATATCTATGAATTCTAGTCAGTATAAACTTCCTGTTCCTTCTCTTCTACTGCAAGGGTGGTGAAACTTTTGCAGCTCAAGCAAGGAGCTTTCAGGAGCTGCCGTAAACAAGTGGGCCCTCAAATCCAGTACACTGTAGCTTAAGTCTCTTGCTGCTAGTCTCTAAGCATTTCAACCTTTTAGTACAGGGGAGAGGCATTTCAGCCTTTTAGAATGGGGGAAAGTGCACACAAGCCAGGAAACCACCTGTCAATTAGCACTCATAGGAGGTGCATAAGGCCATCTGGGGACCCCGCATGGGCCAGACTGGGACCTCAAGCCTGAGATTTCTCACGGTTTTTGTGCATTCTAAAGGAAGCCAGGCTGGCTTCAGCTTTTCAGGGAAGCCCTTGGCAGCCCTCCTTCGGAATACCCTATAACTGTCCCGAGGCAGAAGGGCAGAAGAATAGCCAGTGAGGGGTTTACAGAGTATACCACCTAAAATAACATCCCAGATCAGTTCCTCACCACCAGAGACCCAGCTGTGTTTTCTGTTGGTGTGCCGAATGGTCAAGGTGAAGAGCCTAGTTTCAAATAAGCACTGGGTGGTGGTTCTGGCTCTCCGCAGGAAGACTCCTTAATATACCCTTCCCCACACCTAGCACCCACTAATGCCTTAGACAGCAATTCTCATTGTCCCCAGCAACATGGTGCTTGGCCGGTGGAAGTTGCAGTCTAAGACAATTGGAGAACAGCAGGTTGGGCCTGCTGCTTAATGGATCTAAGCTAAAGCAAGTATCCAACCTTCTTGGTTCCTGCTGCCAGCCATGCCAACTGGAGTCTTTTTTTAATATGCCATAATCTAGCCTGGTGGCTTCACTCTAAAATTGGCTTTGGATCTCAGAAGGGATCATTTTGAACTTGGTGACTGAACGTATTAGAAACTTTATATATAAGGAGAACAAACAACTTGCGAGGAACAAGGCCTGAGACCAGCTGAGACCCCATAATATCTGGCCTATGTTCAATTTTCATTGGTAGAAGGGGCTGTATTCCTCTTAACAGGGAGAAACTAGAATCTCTGAGACTGGAAATAATTTTTGCCAGGGGAAATACAGCCAGAGAAAGTAGGTGTTAAATATCAGAAGGAAGTAGCAGGTAAAGCTACTACCAGCTACTTTCCCATGTGAAAGTATCCATCTTTCACATGGGAAAGTATCCATCCACCTATCCATCCACTGGTTTTATAGTGATTTGCCATTCCATTTACAAGTTAAATTTACATTTGAGGACAGGAGTCTGCTGCCACTGCATCTAGTTCTACTGTCAGTACAGGCAGGACTCATTAAGGAACAAGCCAATCCAGATGCTCATAACCTCCAAACTCAGAGGTTTACAGGCATCCTATGCAGGGTAATTCTGGCTAAGTGTCATGGCTTGGAACACGATGGGATGAGGCTGATGCACCACTTGAGTACTTCATATGGTAGTGATACTAGTTGCCCTCCCCTCCTCACCCCCCAGAATGCCCCCAAACCCATCTCTGAGGTTACTTTTTCAAGCCAGTTCTTTCCACACCAGCTGCAAGGCTGGTGGTGGGTGAGGAGGAGCTTCAAGCCCAGAGGCCCAGCTAGAAGGTCACAGTGCCTTTTCAACCTCATTGCTGGAGCTCTGAAAAATCCTATGGTCATCTTGATTCTGTGATATGACCACAGGATCACACTGTTAATAATAATTATTATGCTAATAAATGAAATGGAAAATGAACTTTGAATGAAAGAGGGGAAATGTAGTAATTCACATTCTTGAAAAGAGAAACATCACAGTTAAGATAAGGAAGGAAGTGGCATGCTAATAGTTTCAAATCTGAAAAAACAAGACTCTAATTGGTTTACAGGGATAACGGGATTGGAATAAAATAAAAGATCTTTCAGTTCTATGGGATTTTCTACATAGGGCTTCTGCTTCGGCATTCTTTGTGAGATAGAGTCCTCTACACGTTTTTTCAGGGTTTTTCTTTCTCTGGTTTTATGCCCCATGAAATAACCGCTAGGTGGTGCCATGGTACAGCAGGATTGTGCAAATATATGAAGGTTTCATGCCACCTTTCCCAGAAATACCAGACTTTCCTCATTAGGAAAAAAGGCTATGGTGGTTGCAAAGAATTAGAGAAACCCTGGAAAATGACAACATCATGTAAAGTACCCACAGACTGTCGTGAGGAGCCATGAGTGCACAAGGAAGTGCCTCATGTAGAAAGGTTTAAAGTCTCATTTTCTAATTCCAATCTCCTCTTAGTTCCCACATGGATTAGATTGGGATCTACAAGGTCCCATATCTATTTGCCATTTGGCATCCTGAGGTCCTTGGGATAAGGCAGGCTACAAATCTCAACACATACATTTGTTAATAAAGATCTTGGTGATAGGAAGACAGTTGCCTCGAGGAGAAATTCCATGCAGCTTCTTTCTTTTGTTCTTTTTTTCTAAACCAAGCCTTGATGTATGGTCAGGCTGTCTGAAGAGACAGTTCACACAATATGGAGGCACCACACATCCGGAAACAAGAGGTCAACCAGAACGTGCCTGTTGTTTTAGATCAGTATAGCAAAATATATGCTTGATAAGGCCAGAGAATGAGAGAGAGAATATGAAAGAGAAACAGTGAATGTCAGATACTGGAAAGGTGTTAACATTTATGCTGTTGTCCAAACAGTGCCAACATGCTATCAATGCAGGAGAATAATGAGGCAGAATGTAGCGAGTACAATTTTTGCTATATGGGAATTATCTAAAGCAAGGTGAGAAGTTGTTTATGAGAAAGGTGGAAAACAGTCGCCAAAAAGAGAACACAGACAAACACGTGGGGATGGAGCTTTACCCAAGTCAGAGGTCCACAGTTTCTCCAGCAAAACTTGCAAGAAACCAGCACAGAAGAGAGGGGGAGCTCCTGTTCTTTTGTGGGGGAGGGGGGAAGCTTTGTGTGTTATAATGTCCAGTGCAATAATATAAGAATGTCCATGCTACACCTCTGGAAGCTGGTTCTATTTCTCAGCAGCATCATTAAAAGTGGGCTTTTAATGTAAAAGACCAAGATGAAGACACTTGGACCAGCATCTGGAGGCCAAGGCTTTCTATGTCCAATCAATGACCAACCCAAATGCCCTTCTCAGGAGCTGAAAAGGTGGGGAGATTTGACCCACTCAGATACTCCTGTACAAGATGGGGGGAAAATGAAACCATCTGATTTCTTACACCTGAGTGACAGGTGACACCCTCAGACTGGAGTTCATCTGTCCATTCCCCTGCCCTTATCCCAAACACACAATCTTGGGTGATTTCTCACTCATCCTACCCTGAGATCTTCCAGACATACCAAAACTGAACCATGTGGACAAGGCTCCCCAAGAAGGCAATTTCAGTTCTGAGCATTCAGATGAGATGAAAATTGTGCCTTGCTAAGGGTGGTCCAAGGATATTTCTTGCCCCCTCATCCACCTCCATAGCCAGTTCAAGCACTGAAGAAATATTGCAGGCCCTACTCATAATGAGCAGGGAGGAGAGGAAACCCACTTTACAGACCAGACAAAGAGAAGAGGACAAGGGAGAGGCTCTTCACGGTTCAGTCTCCCGGAGACTTGGAGGTATTTTAGAGAGAGCCCCTGTTGCGCCACCACTTTTCATGCAGCATCCAAGGGTTGGGTAGGGCGAAGTGGACAGGTCTCATTTAGGAAGCCAGAAGAGGAAGGACGGTGGTGCAGACCTCAGATCTTACTGTTCTCCAGGTGTGAATCAATGTGTTTTATCAAAGCATCATCTGGGTAACCAATGGGAAAGGCCACCTGGCAGAGAGGGCAGCTTCGGATGTCAGAGTCCACCGTCTCCATCAGCAACTAAGGGATACAGGATTGGTAAAGGAAGCCAAATTAGAGAAAGGTGTCACTTTTTAAAATACCCCCCTGCACCCAATATATATGATCTGTTAATTAAATTAGTATCCTGAAAAGCAAATCCATCAGGCTCAACTTGGCCAGTTGCAAAAATCACTGAATGGATGTAAAAACTGTTTAGTTGCTAAAATGGATTGGCTTCTCTCACAGAAAAGGGGCCACAGTAACAGGGCAGGCACAGGATTAGTCACTTTGAATGGTGCTATTTCATATAATATGGTGGGGGTCCAAAAGTATACTATAGAGGCATTGCTGCCAAATGTAGCAATTACTTGTAAATTTAGATCTAAAAGGTTTAATTTCAAAACAGAATATATGCACTTAAAACATGTTGGGAATAAAAATATTTTGATTATCTGACTGTTACAAAATCAAATTATTTTAATTCTTTATTTTAATTCTTAACTCTTGTTTCAAAGTCATACATAAAACAAAGTAGATGTGTTGGCCATAAGAAAAATGCCAGCATCTATACAGTTTAACATTTATTAGGCCAATTTAAAGATCACAAAAAACATGCTTTTGAGATCTTCAGGTCTGTTCCTCAAACAAAATGTTATTAAAAACAGGTTCCTTGTTTAGTAAAACTTGTCTGATTCACCCAGGTTTTGCACTAAAAGCTGGATTTTATATTTTCAAAAATTGCCTGCTACTTTCTTGTTCCCCCATGATTCTAGGTGCACTGAAAGTAAAACCATCATATCTCTTGGCAGAATACAATACGCATGTCTGCAAACCCTCCGCCTCTGTATCCTCGTAATACTTCAACCCCTTTGGGCATTTGCCTGAAAGAGTGAGAATTAAAGTAGGCAGAGGGTCAGGTACACATTCCCTCACTTGAGGAATAATCCTATGCAAGTTTTGGGGAAAAAAGCTCCAAAAAAGACCTGGCTGAGGCATGCTGGGAGTGGTAGGGTTTTTTCTGATTAAACATACATAGGACTGTACCTTTAATATAAATGATCAAAATATGACCTTAATCCAGGGCTTGCACTATAGTATTCACATGCATATGAACACTCAAGCATACAAGGTAAATAAAAATGGCAGAGCCAGCAAAAGGACAGCATTTTCAAACAGGACCATGTGAAGATGCAGATAACAGGGAATTATAGTATGTCATAAACTCAGACAAGGAGCCAGAATAGCACCACGTCAGGCTATATTTTAAGGGATACTGCAACAATTTTGAAGCAAGCTCTGAAGCCAGGGTGGGGGACAAAGTGGGATATTCATCTAGAAGTCTGAGGGTTGTCTTGTTCAGAGTGAATTTTAATAGCCAGAGTTTAATAGGGACAATTTTAATTTCTTTTTTTATTTAATAGATATTTACCTCATTGGTTTTACAAAACTGTTGCTCAATGTACAGTTACCTGCCCTGAACTTAAAAATAATTCAAAATATGGCTCTCTGGCAAAATCAGCAAGGTTTTGCCTATAGATCATTCCAAGATGGCTGCTTGACCACATAAATATCAGGCCTCAAAAACATCAATCTTTCTCTACCTTGATTCAACCTTTCTTCTCTGACATTAAAATGCTCAGCATCTAAATACTCATTCTAGAATCCTCTGAAAGTCTTGCCAAGTCCTGGCTTGTAAGTCAAGCAAATTTAGGCAATGGAAGAGTATTTGTGCCAATGCCCATAAGTGATGCTGGCCACTGCCTTTGAACTGGGGCGAAGGAGCAACGCAGAATGTACACGGCATTGGATGGTGCTTACATTGATTGAGGGCCAGGACTGGGCATGTTCAGCCCTGCAGTACGAGGCATCAGTCCGGTGCATGGAGGTGTCGGGGATGGGGAACCCTGCACAGAAAGAGGCGCAGCGGATGCCCCCTGCTTCAGGGCTGGGGGGACTTGGGAGGGCCCAGTCGTCTTCATCCGAGGACTGCTTCTCAAAGCGCAAGTGCTCTTCGAAGGCGTCTCTAGCGTAAACCTCGCCGTAGGGACGGTGCTTTGGTAAGGTGGACGCTTCCGGCTGCAGCCAGAGAGAGCGGTTCTGCTGGTACAGAGCCGCATCGCTCACCTCCGAGTAGCTCCGGCGGCCCTGGAAGCTTGCTTTGATGTGGTGGCTCGTGGGTTTGGAGTAGCCCAGATCCATCATGCTCCTCTCACCGCCTGGAGACCTGTGTTGCGAGCTGATGGCTGGAGATGAACAGTTTGGGGCTGGTGAGCAGCGCTGCTGGGCAGGAGATTGGCTGGGTGGTGGGGCTGGGGAACGGCGCTGTGAGACAGGAGACTGGCAGGGAGGTGGGGCCGGGGAACGACGCTGATGTGCGGGCGACTGACAAGGCGGTGCTGGGGAGCGTCTCTGGAGGGCTGGAGACTGGCACTGAGGGACAGGAGGTCTCCCTTGCTGGGCTGGGGAGGTACATTGAGGAGCAGGAGAGCGCCGTTGCTGGGCGGGAGAATGGCGCTGGGAATGGGGAGAATGGCGCTGACCTGGAACGGAGTGGGAGCAAGCAGGAGAAGAATCATACGTTAGAAGGAACAGATCTCTTGAGGCAGCAAGATTCGCAGACACAGACACGAGCACACACAAAGCAACACCTGTCTGTCTTCTACACGTTGCCTGGGCAGGAAAAGAACGCCAAACCCTCTTCACCTGTTCTGTGATATTGAGAGGCTGCTTGAACCCTTATGGCCAGAAAAAGCTGTACTTCCATCTGTAGTTACTTCTATCCTGCTTTAACATGGGCTTATAAGTTGTATGTAGCAAAAGCAACACTGGTTTATGCACTGACTCATTCTCACAGCAGCAGAGGACACGCACTCATTAAAGGGTGGTCTGCTGACATAATAGGTGCAGAGGGCAAAAAGGAGTCTCTGAAATCCTGTGAAGTTTGCTTTGCTCAGGATCAGAATTATCAAATTGATTTGATTAATGAAGAAGGACAGGGTGAAATACGTATATTTAAGAGCAGATTGCACTTCCTTTGGTCTTTTCAGTACGTTTTTCAATTGCCCTACACACATGCACACACGTGTGTGCACGCACACACACAAAGTCCTGTCACACTTTTAAGAAGTGCACATTATCCACAGTCATAACTTTATGCCCAACAGTCAATTTTCCTTTGTACTGCTAACAAATCCTGCATATACCCAGCGTTCTCCATTTCCCTTGTGCCACTCACCACCATTGATGGCCTGCTCTTGCATAAATGTCCGGAGAATCTGGCTTTGGAGGGAACTCAGTTTCCTCAGGTGGCATAACTCCTCGGTCAGCTCTGTGTAGGCAAGAGCCAGGTTTACCCTAACAAAAGAAATGGGGAGAGCCCCAAAAACATATAGGTTGCAGTCTTTGTAATTAGCAGACAGTTGATTAGAAGGGTGAAAAATGAGCTGGTTTAATTCAGAAATTCTACAAGCAGCTGGATTGATGAGGGCAGTGTTTGTCAATCTTGGACTACAACTTTCATACTTTGGGGGCAATGATGGGAGTTGTAGTCTAATTTGGAGAGTACCAGGCTGGGAGGTTGGACCAGGGCAGTTAGGAAGTTCATATTGACTGAATGGCAGTCTATCAGTAATTCTTTTTGTGGGAGGAGAGGGTGGGCTTGTAATAAAATCCATCAGAAGGGAAAGCCATACTGCCTTTCAGTGTGTAACAAGGTTAAAAGAAGCACTGTGAAATGACCTGTCCTTTTCCATATATAAAAGCTCTAAGCCTGTATTTTCATGCAAGTTAGATAAGGCACACTGAAAATACATGAGTGGTTGTGTGGTACCTCTGAAGAATCAAAACAAAAGGATGCTTTTCAACTGTCTTGCCTCACAGGTTTGGAGGTGCAAGCACACTAACTATCATACCACCCCAGAGTAGTAAAAATAGAGCAATAAACAATTATAAAAGATATATTTAATGGTGCTATGCTAAAGTACCATTTTGTTATCTTTTCACGATACTCCAAACCTGGATTGAGGAAGACTTTGCGATACCGTGATTAAAAGTTAGCAAAATATCTAATTTTGTCTAATGGTAGGACTAATTCTTTAGGCTTTTTGAGATGGAATCATGCAACTCCCTGAAATCCAGTCTGCAAGGACCCACAGCTCACTGGCTAAACATCTGTTTTGCTTGCCAAAGACCACCAAGTTCAACCTCCAAAGTTCTAGATAAAACAATCCCAGATAATTGTATTGGGAAAGATCTTTGCCCAGAGTTCTTAGAATACTGCTGCCAGTCACAGCAGCTAAATGGACCACAAGTCTTGCTCAGTCTAGGCAGCAATACCTGACCAAAGAGGTATGATCAAAAAGGTATATTTGTAAGCCACCCAAGAGCTTTGGCTGTTGGATGGTATTGAAAAAAATCAAACATAGAAAGGAATAGAAAAACCAGGAACAGGGTTTACTACTTCATCTGCTGTTTGTGTCAACTAAGTCATTATGTGATTGCTTTGTATACAAACATGACTGGGTTCCATTTATGTGGAAAGAAACCACCCAGACATGGCCCAGACATGTAATTCTTCCAACTGTAGATATGCATGAAGAAAAGAAACAAATTTGATACAGACACAAAATGAGATTTGGGATGCAGTTTGGATAATTTTGACAAACTCATCCTGAGGTCCACCAACTGAAACTAGACAAGAAAATGTGGCTCAGGGTACCAGTTTAGTTACCTACTAGCCTAGGAACCAGTTACTCTATGAACTAGCCTTCCCCAAACTGGTAACATTCAAGCTAATGAGAAAAACTCAAGGATGATCTGCTATGAAAGTCATAGCAACTTCAATCAGATGTGGTGGAAGGCAAACCAAAAACTGAGCAGATCACAAAGGAAAGGCACTAGGGGCTTGGCAAAAAAGGATAGGTTTCCTTCTCTTGTGTTTGGTTTTTTTGGGTTATTTTAAAGACAGCTTCCTGTCTAAATTTTTCGTATCTTTGTCTAATCATTTTCAATTGGTCAATGTTAAAATTCTCAATCCTTATTCCTGAGTTACGCTCAAACCAGAAATGAAGCCATATGATTCAGAGCAGGGCTTCCTGCTCACATTCAGGTATGGCATTGCTAAGAGAAGGATGCAAAAGTCCAGCCCTGTGAACACAATAATGTTAGCACAAAGAGACGATGTGAAACTCTTCCTTCCTTGAGGGGCTGACCCACTGCCCATCAACGCCCTGACAAAATCATCAACTCTCACAAAAGTCTTGCCCTGAACTTCCATGTCACCTTCAAATAACATATTGAGTACGTTTATGAGAATGGAGAACCTGTCTGATGAGGTTACCAAAGGCATGTCACCAGGAGGACATCTTACACTAAGAAAGCCATCGAGTTAAGCTGAATAGCTGTGACAAGAGGGGGGGAAGATACAGGAGACGGGGTGTACCTAACTCCAACAGACAGCTACTCCCTTTCCTACCCCCTTGTTGCCAATTGTCTCTTCAATGTTCCTGAGGGGCTAAAAAAAGGTTGATTCAGTTCTGCCAAAGGAAAATTAGATTTTATTTTTTTTCACTCTCGAGTTTAAAACAGAATGAGAAAATCCCCTCTGAAGGTGCGATAGTTTCTCCCAATGTTTGGACGCTTTGGTTGAGGAGTTTTGATAGGCTACGAAGCAAAATGTCTTGAAATATCTGATTATGAATGACTGTTGTTGCCTGACAAGCAGTGATGCACATGAGACAATGCACATGAAAACAAAAATAAATAAGAGCAGCTCCCAACTGGGGCTGGGGATGTATTCTATTAATACAGACAGCTTGTCTATCTTTAAACAGCCTTCCCCAACCTGGCATGCTCCAGAAGTTTTGGATTACAACTTTCAGCATTCCTGATCATTAGCCATGCAAGGTGGGGATGATCGTAGGCAAAGTCCTAAACATCTAGAGGGTACCAGGTTGGGGATAGCGGATCCAGAGTCACCTTTGTAACTATAGCAAGGGGTCTGCTTCTGTCAGCTTTAGAGCTTGCTACCCTCTCTTCTCCCTTCAAGCCCAACCTCCACATTTTATTTATTTAACCAATATCTGCTACTTCCACCCAATCTGGGGCTCCAGACAGGCAATGACCATGCTGATTGGGAATGATGGGAATTGCAGTCCAACACACCTGGAAGTTTGGAGAAGAGTGGTTTAGCAAAATTCCAAGCATCTTAAGGATACAAAATATCAAGGGTCCATAAATGTATGTATCACAAATGCATGTGCATCTTTCACTCTAGGGAGAGTCCCCACCTCTCTCCTGCGCCTAGAGCAAGGCGGGGACTCTCCCTCACAGTCCTGACTTTAGAGACATTTAAAAGGTACCTTCCTTTTAGTTCCTATTTGTCTCTCATATCCTTCTTTGGAAACTGGACAAGGATCAATCCACAGCTCCCCATCTTTGTACCAACTTCAGAAGTGCCAGGGCAGTGCAGCTAGACTGGCACCAATGGAAACTTTTCTGCCAGCTTTGGAAGACAGATTTTTATTAGGTACTCTGCAAAGTAAGAAAGGGTTCAGTCCTCCTTTCCTCACATGCTACAATTCTGATTATTATTCTCCCCTCCCCAAGCCTGTTGCTACTTGCTTTTTTTTAAAAAAAGTACACTATAAATGCAAGGATTAATTTAATGGGATGTTTATTTGGCTCTGAGATGTACCATGTCAGAGAAATTTCCTCTCCCCAGGTAAATTGGTCAGTGTGGAGGCAGGCGCCCAACAGCGCTGGCCAGTCATGCCATGCCTGGAGCTCAGACAGGACTCCCTTCCCCTTCCTCATGGGTGTGGGAAGGGCAGGGTTATGACACACATTTAGCTGTTCAGGTCAACCAGAATGAGTGACCTCTATAAAACAGGCCATATTAGACTACAGCACAATGCTGTTGTCAACTCCCCATGGATTCTCATGCCAGCCCAGAACCCTGCCCATACACCCACCAGGCTATTCTAATGCTGGTTTACTGCAACACCCATGGCACAAGGTTTCTTTTGATGAGTGCCTGCACATTTTTAGCTGGTGCCAAATGCTGCTGTAAGAAGCCTTGCTGTGTCAGCAGTACTTGAAAATGTGCTGTTTGTTGGCACAATTCAAGATGTTGCTTACTGGCTTAGGGTCCCAATATCTAAACTTGTAGGGGTAAACAACTCTGGCATGCAATTCCCTTCATCCACTGCCATTGGCTGTAGTGCCTGAGGCAAGGTTGAAACAGCTGGAAAGCCACAAGCTATTCACCCTTGATCAAAAGCACTATTGTTCCTCTCCTCTCTGGATCTGCCCAGTCTCTTAAACTGGATTAATGTGGGTACAGGAGAGGTGCAGTTAGGTAATTTCAGATTCTGGACTCTATGGTCTTACAGGGCTCCCCTGCTTAGCTGGTAAACAAACAGAGATAATTAATGTGCTTCAAAATTGGGAAATCCAGCCCTGCTATGCTTGGGGACTTTTCCTGCTCATTCTGCTGAATGAAGCCTTGCATATCTCCTGCCAAGTCCTTCCCTGAAAGTCCCCCTCCCCATTGTGGCACCCTGATGTCTCTACCACAAGAGACTGTTTCTCCCCACCATCTGTTCTACCATCACCTTAAGACACTGTTTTCCAGGCAAACTTTCTGTTTATCTGTGGCACAGTAGAATCTTTCAATTTAGTTTTGGTTGTTCCCAATTATGGTGTTTTGTGTTAAAAATGCTATATGTATATTTTACATAAATTCAACAAGTGCATTTTCCCCCATCATGGAACCATAGACATATAAAACCTTCATGTGTTCAGATTTCTCTGCACTGTGCAGTAATTACACAACCAGAAATTTTGGTCAGAAAAGAAGCAGGTAAAGCTAAAGCAGTGCTACCGTGCAAGTCCGCCTAAATGATGGATCCTAGGGAAATACGTTTCTTGCCCGCATGGTTACAGGACAAAGAAAAAAAATATTCGACACCTATTTCATACTTAAGAGAGTGGAACTGCTACTACAAATGTGGTTTCATAGTCCCAACTGCAACCACCAGAAGTTAGCACCGAATACAACTGTGTGGTCTAGCTACATGCTTGGTTAAGCTTCAGTTCACCTAGAAACTGATGAAACCACAAACTTTGTATTTCTAGGCCCCAATCCAGAGAAAAATGGGTACAGAATAGGCTGCATGTATACTGTTTATGACACAGCAACCCACATTGGGTTGTCAACCTTGTTTGTTTCAGAATTGCTTGTTAGGCCATCCAAACCTGACATTGTTTCCTTTGTGTGGTTTGTTAACCACACACAAGCTGTTCTGAGAACCTATGGCCTGTTGCTGGGTCTGAACTCCAAACCCAGAAGAGTAGCTTACACATGATTTGCCATAGATAGTTATAAAGCAGCAAAAAAGCAGGCCAGTCCTCAGAGGGTACCCACCACCTCCAGCCTGGCACCCAGTTTCACAGCGACTGGCTTCATCCCCTTGTGAGTTGTATTAGCCCAGCACAGGTGATTGAACTACCTCTGGTTAAGTATGCATACCCCCAATTTGGGAGCATAACAATTAGGGGATGGATTTAAGCTTTTTCCTCTCCTGTTTTTAAGCTGAACCACACATATGAGGGAGCAGAGCTTTTAAAAAGGGAGGGGAAGTATCCTCCCCCTTCCAAATCATTCCTCATGAGATTTCAGGATAAAACAGGAATGGGAATGGTTAAATTCTTCCTTCCAAATGACCATAGTCCTGAACTTGGGGCATAAGCATTTAACCAGGGCTAAGTTGATGAGGGATATGAGCATAGCCAATAGGGAGGGGAATCAGCTGCAAGGAGCAGCCAAGTAAGCTTTTCCTAAACTGTGCTCTTCAAGACAGGTAAGGAAGGGTGAGAATCTAATCACAGCAGCAGTATAGAGGGGTTGTGCTGCAAAGGCCCCTGGCCACTGAAAGTGGGCTGCAGGGGAAGGGGAGCAAAACACATGGCAAGCCAGCAATTGCCTGATTGCCTCTCAGCAACAACGTGGCTTAGCAAACCATTACGGCTTATCTTGATGTGCAAACTGGCCCATTAAGTCCTTACAAACAGATCTGTAAGGTAGGCTGATATTATCAAGTCCATATTATGGAGGCACTGACTGAGGCTGTGAGACAGCAATTTGCTTAAGGCTGCTCAGAAAGTTCATGTGTGACCTCTGATGCAATCCAGAAATATCTTGCCTTTAACCACTTTTCTACTTCCGTTTTTGATAAAACTTTATGTACTTCACAAAATTATGCACACAGAGACTGAGGAAATGTGTGTACATTATCTGGTTGCACAATGCAGTTTCTGAACACTTGCAATCTCTTATCTGTGCACAAAAATTATGCTTTCCTGTGTAGATTGTTTTAGCTGGACTGGTTCAAATAGAGCTTTGGTCCAAGAAAGCTGAAGGGTGTAGATGCATAGCTGTTTTCAAAACCAAAGATCAGCCTTGGGATATGTGAGGGGATAATACTGCCTCTGAGCATGTGTGATACGGATTTCATTATCTTCCCCTCCCCTCTTAAAGAGTCATAGCCTCTCCAAACATTAAAAGTTCAGAATGAGTGTTGCTGGTGCTGATCAAGGATAGCAAGAAACCAAAATACTGTATCTGGTTTTGCTTTTCAGCTCAGTTTGTAGACTTTTAAAGTTTCAGACCAGAGGCTTCCTTTGCCTTCTGTGAATTTTGGGTCCTTTAAGCCAAACCACCCTTTTCCTAAACATATGGTAAACTAAATGAGATGGGCTTATTTCTGATCAAAGCCCCAAATGTGTGCTTTGCTGCTAGCAAAAAGCTAGTCACAAGAACAAGAGCAGAGGAGAGAGAATAGTGTGAAAACGGGCAGCCAGGGCAGAAGATGCTTTTGTGTTTCACACCCCAGATATTTTGCACCCTCGCAGGAAACTAGTGCAAAATAAATGTACCTTTTACAATTAGTTTCAAAAGCAGAGCAAGAGCTGTTCATAAGTGGTGGTGTGATGTTCCTGTACAGCGTGAAGGGAAAACTGCTGAAAGTTAAATTTAAAAATAATCATTGAAGCAAGAGTGGGGTGGGTTTGCGGTAGGAGTCTGCTGTTTTAAGAGGAAAAGCATCCTGGTGTATGATCCAAAAGTGGGTCTTTTCCAAATATTGTTTTGGCTTGTCTGAGACCTGGCCAAAAGAAGCATAGCTCTGAGAAGGGATCAGTCTGGGGACAAATTCCCTCATGAATTTTTACCATTTCTTCTCCCCTCCAGATGACTCACAAGTAAATGTGTGAATTGATGCCACAAGATGAAACAGTGTGAATAGTCTCTCTTTGATGATCCACTCACAGAAGATGCCCATGACTAGACCACTCAGCCAACTCATACAGAACATGCATGTGTGTGAAGTAGCTGAGAGATTGAGGGATAGTCCAATTACAAAGATTTTCTAACCTCCAAAATGTTTAGTAACTAGGTGCTGCAGGTACACTTCCTTCTTGAAGTCTTCTAAGGTTACAATCCCATGCCCACTTGCTTGGTAGCAAGTCTCACTGAACCCAGTAGGTCACAAATTGCATCTGAGCAGACATTTATAGGGCCATCTATTAGTACTGCCAGCACATGTTTTCAGACAATAGACGTTTAAAGTAACACTGAAAAGTTCTTTATTATTTTATGCAACCCCCGCCCCCCCCAAGGAGGTTTACATCCTCAGTAAAGAAAGTTAATATAACGGTAAACACATATGTAAAAAGCAGTACTAGTTAAAAAGTAGTTCTACTGCAGGGATAATAAACCCAAACCAAAATAGAAACCCATAGAAATAGTTCAAAAGCTTGATGAAACAGAAAAGTTTCTGTTGGGTTGCAAGCCTTTATACACTTTTTTCTAATTGGACATGCATAGGGCACAATTCTAACCCAGAAAAAGTCTTACTGTTTTCCACTCAGCCATATATAGGATTGTGCCTTTAAATGTACTGATCAGATTTCTATATACTCATAATAATAATTTCCATGCTTACAAGCATTTAAAACAAAGAAAACCAAAACAAAACAGGAGGGAACAAAGTCTCATAACAGAATTGGTTTAATAATAATAGTTCCTTTTAAGAAAAGCCCATAAAAAACTACAAGCTATTTTATAGCATTTCTTTCTTTGAAAAGATTGAGTTTGTTGTTTCTGTAATTTGATTATTTTAATTGGCTGTCCAAGGCATTTTAATTTTTTTGTAAGGTGCAGATAGGCAAATATTTTAATTTGTTGATAAAATACTTAACAGCATATTAACAAAATTTAACTTGTTAATAAAATATTAAAATTTCTAGCTTGCCCTTTCCAAAGGTTTCGAGTAGATAATATAAACTTAAAACTGCATGCATATAACAAGATGCATGCACAGAGACACATACACCTCCACCCCTGCCTTCATTTGGATTTTTGCTCCCCAATGAAAATGATCATGAATTAGTTTTTCAAATTTGAACAAAACAGACACAAGAATCAATATGTTTAGATTAAGTTGCTGCCCACATCAGTAGTGTTTCTTCCCAAGGGAATTCCAGAATATTACTGTGTCCAAGAAGCAGCACTGGCTCTGGCCCTCGGAGGCTTCCTTTGCAGCACTACACCCCTTTCACCCAAGCACCAATTGCTTGGTGGTTTCCTGGCTTTTGTACTGTTCCTCCCCAATTCTAAAAGGTTCAAAGGCGAACTTGCTAGCCCTGAAAGCTTTCTGCTCAAATAGGCTGCTATTTTTAATCCCACTTCTTTTTCCTCACCTGCTACTGGCAGGTGGCCCCTGAGAGTGTCTCCAAAAATGGACTCAGCCCTAGGGTTGAAAAAGACAATGTCCCTTCACAATTTTGAAGAGCGGTAAATTGTCCTTTAAAAAAAACCACTTCTGCATCATCTGTAGGGACATTCAAGGGTGTTGGCAGATTTTACAGTGGCTCTTTAAGCTGGCTGTGATGAAAAAGACCCGTTCAGTTCAGTGAGCTCAATTGTTTTAAACTACTTCTAAGTATCTTTACCACTGTTAAGCATACTTAAGTATGACTAAATTCAGGTCCAAATCATGATGATATTTTAAAAATCAGGAATCAACTTTGGGTGGAATTTACTGCTAAAAAGAGGGGGGAAATCACAATTTTCTTGCTCACAAATCTTAAAATCCATGCAAAGAAAGAAAAGCGGAGTGAGGGGGGAGGAGAATGTTGTCTGTATGGGGTACGGAGGCAAGCTACTTCAAAAGCAAGTTCAACGGGTTTAAAATCACTGCCATTGGTAAAAGTCATAATACTGCTACATTGGAACACATTTGATTTGGTAATGCATAGAAATAGCCATCATTGGAAAGACCTCATAAAAATAATTTGGAAAAAAATCAAAATATTGAAGCTGAAATGATGTCAGGGCAACAAGTTGGGACACATTACAATGCTGTACTAAAGCAATCGATTGGCCCAAGGACTTACTTCTAAGCAAACATACTCAGGATGGCATTTGATGAACTGGATGCTAGCCCATAGCTTAATAAATCTCTTAGGCCATATAGCACAAGTCTCTCTGTTGCTGTTGCTACTACAAACTCTCTTTGGTAGGGTATAGGGAATCCAAGTGTGCTGGGGGAAAAGGTATAGTCCTTGAGTCACTGGAGATTTTCACAGTGTGGGTACTAGCATTGCAACCAGAGCTCCACACACAAATGGCCCTGTATAGGATGGTATAGGATTGTAGCCTTCATCATACACACAAAAGCACTCAAGTCTCCAGGGCATGCATTGAATCTATTGCTTAAAATGTTTTAAATAAACATACATGGACCAAATATTTCTGGTTTATGTTTTCCATTTCCAGAGTTGCTGTCACAAAAAGAAAAGAATGGGAACCAGGTTCTGAGAAACTCCTCAGGTCTTCCTTGAATGTTCTTACATTTCAGCTGGTGGTACAATTTTCCAGTAACGGAAACCATCTAGACTTGAAATTGGCCCTTCTATGGTTATCACCACATTTTGAATACTAGACTTCCCATGGTGTGTTTATTTGTTTTTAAATGCTAAATTCACTATTAACCACCTGCATATTAGCATATTTAGTACTTTTTTTATTAACCTGCTCTCAAGAGCCGCCACCAAGTCAAGAGGAAATAACACATACGTAAAACACTCGGAAAGTGAACAAGTAACTTTTCCCATGTAACAAGCCACCTTAGTTTTTGAAGAATCTTATTTTCTTTCTTTCCTTCTTCTTCTTTTTTTAAAAAGAAAGAAAGAAAGATGCAATCCCTACTCTTTATGGCTCTGGAGAATGTTGCATATGCGTCCACATAGGTTCAAGAAAGAAGAGGAAGAAGAGATGGCATTCAGTAAAGAAAAGCTTTGCTGACTTTTTCTCATACTGAATACACCAGGTTTCCCAACCTGGCACCCTCCAGATTTGTTAGCTGGACTGCAGCTCCTATTATCCCCAGCATGCATAATTGCTGGCCATAAGAAAAGCTTGAAAGTATTCATACAACACCTCATGAAATCTCAGAAGTAAAGGGAAGTATTAAATAGCTTTAGCAACAACCTGTGCAATAGTTTGCCCTTCCCATGAATAGCAGAAGTGAGATAAATTTTGTCAAATTAAGTAAATATGCATAATATTGATTTAAAGGCATAGTTAAAGAGAGTGCAAATTTCATTTACTTATCAAAATGTTTATACTGCTCTATGGCAGTGCTTTTGAACAGTTCACAGTACAAAAGAACAGAACAAAACAAAAATACCAGATTAAACAAGCATCTAAGAAGTAAGACCTAAAGCTAAATTAAGATGTCCTGTTTGCTATGATTCATCTCTTTCTCTCTTGCTGCCCCTCAAGCTTATAATAGCCTCACAAAACACCTGCATGCTGGGTAGCCACAAGTTTGCCAAAGAACAGAAAATGCATTGCCAAAAAAGAGGATGAAAGAGTGTGCAGATTTGCATAAAATTTGGCTATACTAATTTATAGCTATATATGCAAATTTAGAAATAATAACTGTAATTTAAATAAAATTCCAATGCATCCCCCCCCATAGCAGGGAAAACTATGAGCAGGTAACCTGGACACCTTGCTCAGCCTGCTGTCCAGATGCTCACTGTTGATGGTCAACTTCAAGGATTGCTTCTGATGGTCCTTGATCATGAAGCTGGAATTGCACTGGCCGGCCCTACAAGCAGATGACTGTTCTCTGTGAAGTTGGTCACATGGGAAATATACCTCTTCTCAATGCCTCCTCTGGATCTTCCTTTAAATCCCTCCTAAAATCCCACTTTTTCTCTGAAGCGGTTGATACAATCCCCTAGTATCAACCTACGTGATTGTTTTAGTCTGGTACCAATGCCTGGCTCACTAATGCAGCACAGAGTCCCAAACATTTGTCCTGACACTATTTCTGCCTCAGTATTTCCGATTTTCCTGAATAAGGTTTTTTGAGGGATTGCAATTTGTGTGTGTTACAGAATCAAATGCATTCACGGTTCTCACCTGTAGCAGTGGCTTAAACCTGTTCAACTTGCTTTTAAAATGTTTCCCTACCCCACGCAGACAATATTCTTCTCCCCCTATTCTTTCCCTTTAACTGTCTCCACAGATGATATGATTTCTTAAAAGGACATTTTACTGTTCTTCAAAAATGTGAAGGGACCCTCCCATAGTCAATCATAACTAAAGCTACATGGAACTGAAATAACACATGTTCTTCCCCTTTTTATGGCTGTCACGCTTTCCTTTTGTTGTCTACACATGACCTTTAATATGCAGAGCATGCTACTAATGTGAGTGGGGTTTTCATGCTTAAACACAAGTTGTGGGAGGATGCACCCTATTTGGACAGGGACCCTAGAATGGCAGCTAATGGGCTTTAACCTTTTGCTCACCACTTTGTAATCTGCATCAAGCTCAGAGGTCCTGCCCCTGTAATCTGCATAGGGCAGAGAAAGCTCTCACTGAAGAGGGAGCAGGGCAGCAACCGGTCCTCTCATACTCTGCCTAGTTGTGCCATGCACACCAATTAGTATGCTTATTATCATAATTCCATAAGATCTGCATTAACACAATCTCTTTATTAGGCCAATCCAATGACAACAAGCCAGTGTGCAAGCTTTTGGGTTTGCCAAAACTCTTTACCCAGCTAGATGGTAAACAAAACAAAGCAAGTGAGTGGGGCAGGCAGAGAGAGAGCGAGTGAATGATGAAGGTTTTGCTTTAATACGGATGATAGCCAACACGACTTTGAATGATCGCAATGCCTGTTGCACTCTTATGAGGGCAGAAACTTGTTTAAGCACTGTAACAGCAGTTAAAGATATTGTTCTATCCATGTTTAGACAGAAAGAAGTCTGGCTGAGGAACACTACTATCTGAAAGACTATTTTTCATCTACGTATGCATCGGATTGTGCCTTGCATGAACTTTTTGGGGTATATGATTGTTAATGATCAGAGAACTTTTTCTCAAGAGGCACTAACAATTGGAAGATGATTGTTCAAGGGCTGATCATTCCATTATCCTATTCTGTCTTTGGACAATAGTCCTCTAGGAAGTCCACACAACAATTATTTTAAACAATATCATCATAAAATGATCATTATTAAACTTCAACAAAACACAACCATCCCAATCATATAAACAACAATAAGCAAAAGCCATTAATGACCAGAAGCCACAAAATACAGTTAGTAAAATCCTACCAATGGTCATTCAGTGATTGAATAAACAGAAAAGGTTTCATTTGACACTTCCAACCCACCAAGGTTAGTGCCAGGGGAGGGGAATTCTGTAACAGGAGCAACTATAGAAAACAGTGTGACATTGCTAACTACCTACCTAAATTCAGAGCACTACTTCTAATGAAGATCTTAACTTTTCCATTTCTGGGCAGAAAGGAAACATAGCAATCAGTCCAGATAAGGCCAAGACCCAAGTTCTCACCCGATGTGTGAGTGTCAAGGAGAAAACAGGTGGTGAAGACACATATGAATTCTGCCACTGACTGGAAGTAGGAGCCTGGAGTGAGCTGGTGGCAAGTGGGTGCTATGTGTACTTTTGTGTAGGAGCAAACTGTTATTACAGCATTGCAGAGTTGCATTAGTCTTTTATGCTTAGCATGTGCATTTGCAAACAAACAGGTACCACACACACCCAAAATGCATTAAATCTCTACTGAAAAGGTCATCAACAACGTAGTCCTATATATACCTACTTCCAAATAAACTGGTATAGAATTGATCCCTAAACTCTTCGTCTTGCTGCCCATGAAACCTCTCAGGAAAGGTTTTCCCTTTTTCATAAGAAAAGACTGAACAAAATAACCCTCAGTCCCTGCACACACACACACACACACAGGCGGTTGCACCTTCCTAAAGCACCTCCATTGTCTCCAGCAGTGTAATGGAACAAAGGGTTTTCTGTGTGGTTTGACTGTGGTCGGTGAGAGTTTGACTCTATAGCCACTGCAGGTGGAAGGAGAGAAAAGCAATGAGCATGTCTCATAAACAAGATCAGCCCATACACAACCAAATAACAGAGCAAAAACCACAATGTTATCTACCATCACCACATGGCTGAGTGGGCAGAGGAACAGAGCTGCAAGGGGAGAGGAAATGGCCAGGCTGAACTATCACACCACCCATTAAAAAAAG
Source organism: Varanus komodoensis (assembly GCF_004798865.1). Lineage (NCBI taxonomy): Eukaryota > Metazoa > Chordata > Lepidosauria > Squamata > Varanidae > Varanus > Varanus komodoensis. The sequence continues at coordinate 1,558,436 of NW_025336011.1, read as the reverse complement.
GATAGTAGAAAAATGGTTGGGGCACAATACCTCTGTTAGCCGCACATCATCCCACTGCTGTTTCGTTTTTTCTTTTCATTACGCTTCAGCACTTACATATTAACCGGCACAGGAGCAGGGGAACTGCTGGGTGTACCAAGGCCCCTTAATGATGAAGATTGCCGAGAAAGCCTTTGTGGGCATTTGGAAGATGGAGAGCAGCACTACAAGAAAACTCGCAGTATTCGACTGCAGGAAAGGATGGGCTGGATTTCTGAAGTATAGCAGAGTCAAGGAGCCAAAAGGCAGACAGAAGATAAGACAAGTGGGGGCTCACCAAGCTCCTTTCCCAAAACCAGGGCAGTAACAAGAGAGGGCTTTTTCCCTCTGCATTGGCATTTCCTGATGAGGCTTTTATGGTGGGACAGTCCTGGCTCATTCATGGAAATTTACAGGGTCCCAAGATGATGGGTGTCTTCCATTCATAAGCCTGCCTGAGTTTCCCCACTGCTTCTTTCACTCTCCCCTCCCACTGCAGAAGAAAACATTGAGGAGGAAAAAGGCAGAATAGCTGCACAATGTCTGCAAGCACTAACATATATTCACCCTGAGTAGGCACATTCAGCTACTGCCTCAATGCTACACTTTATCTCCCTTGGTGCCTTGCCAATCACCAAGGCAGGAGGGTGGAATATGGGTTCCTTCAGGTGCTGGTGGACTGCAACCCCCATCAGCCCTAATCATTAATGTCAATGGCAAGGGCTTAGGGAATTTGCAGTCCAACCACATCTGGAGGGTTGCATGCTCATCATCTTTGCTCCAAGCTGGCATACATGCATACTGAGGGTAGATCCTTGGGGTGAGCATGCAGGAAAGGAAAGCCTTCCTCCAACTCATGGTTAGAGTCTAACTCCTGTTTAATTACTGCTTTCCATGCTCCTAGGCGGCATTCTTCCTTTGAAAGTGGTTTTGCTGGGATTAGGGTCTGTGTTTTTTTGCACAAGTCTTCAGAAATTTAACCACAGCTTCAGAAACCCCTAGTTTATTCAGCTTTGCCATCTCTTGGTTTGGTTTCAAGAAACAGGATTGTACTAGTGACCACAGAGCAGCAAAACAGGGTTACAAAATGCATCCTATAATTTGCTTAAAGTTCCCTTGGCAACTTTGTACATTTTGGTTTGTTTGGGTTCACATTTTTGTGTACTTGTTTATGTTAAGAAAATAAAAATTTCCAAAAAAACAACCCCCCCCAAAAATGCAAACATGTTTTTATTATATATATATATATATATATATATATATATATATATATATATATTTTCTAGTGGGACCAATGCAGTAGTCTATTACAGCAAATACACCTGGTGCCTTGGTTTAACCATGACACAAGTTTTCATAAACTAGATCCTGAATTTCATGACTTTTGTCATGAGTTTAGCCCCACTGCCATTCCATAGCCATCACTATATGCCGGCCAAAGGGAAACAGTTTGTGCAACTGGTGAAACTAGTCCTCAAATATTTATGCTACAATGAATGTATTAGTCTTCAAAAGCCCCACAAGATTAGTTATTTCTGTTCTCCCAAATAAGGTAGTCCTCTTCAGCAGCAGAATGTGACCTCTAATCAATTGCTGCAGAACAGACAGAAGAAGAACCACCACCAAAATTTTAAAAGATATGTGCAATGCTTAATGCTCCTTAAATGGGCTAGGCTGAACATGTCTGCCAAACTGTCACTGCCATACATTCACCTGGTCAGGCATCATTCAAGAGGCTTGTGAAAGCTGTCTTGGGATGAGTGCACATGTTGTGTCACCTGCACCATGACCAGTTCTCCACACAAAGTGAAAACACTCCAGGGATCTTTTTTACTAACTTAAGTGAAAACACTCCAGGAATCTTTTTCACTAACTTAAGTGGGTAGCCATTGTGGAAGAATAAGACATAAAGCTTCAAGAGTCCACTCTTCTTCTCAGGGTTTCTAAGGGAAAGAAGACGTTCCTACTTATTTCCTCCATCCCCCATCTCTACTAGGCCCTACTTTGAGTCAGGCTTTTCCTAAGCTAAGCTAGATGCTCCACAGATACCACCTCTATCCAATGAGGCTCTACCCTCTGATTAGTCCTTCGCTTCCAGACTCCAAGAGTCTCAGAACAGGCAACTGGCACCTGCAGCTGTTACAATGCACAAAATGAGCAGGCTCTCAAATTATGGCTGATTATGTGGTGACTTTGGAGATTTAATCTGGGAGTCGGAGGCACTGCTTTGCAGTGGTTCTGCTCCTATCTCAATGGCCGATTCCAGAAGGTGGTGCTAGGGGACTATGGCTCTGCGCCATGGCAGCTATGCCATGGAGTACCGCAGGGATCCATTTTGTCCCCTTTGCTATTTAACATCTACATGAAACCGCTGGGAGAGGACATCAGGAGGTGTGGGCTGCGGAATCATCAGTACGCTGATGATACCCAGCTCTACCTCTCGTTCTCCACCAATCCAGGTGAGGCAGTGGCTGTGCTGAACCGGCGCCTGGCCAAGGTAATGGGCTGGATGAGGGCCAATAAACCAAAGCTCAATCCAGACAAGACGGAGGTCCTGTTGGTTGGCGGATCGGGCTTCGGGGAAGGGGAACTGAACTTAGTCCTGAATGGGGTTGCACTCCCTCTTAGGGACAAGGTCTGCGGCTTGGGAGTGCTCCTCGACCCAGAGTTTTCACTGGAAGCTCAGGTGACAGAGGTAGCGAGGAGCGCTTTCTATCAGCTTCGGATGATCCACCAGCTGCGCCCCTACTTGGAGAACGACTGCCTGGCGACAGTGACACACGCGTTGGTGACTTCCCGACTTGACTTCTGTAACACGCTCTATGTGGGGCTGCCCTTGAAGATGGTCCAGATACTTCAACTGGTTCAAAATAGAGCTGCCAGGCTGCTGACAGGGACTGGGCGTTATGTTCACATGACTCCAGTTCTCCGTCAGCTTCACTGGCTCCCCATTGAAGTCCGGGCCCAATTCAAGGTGTTGGTTATGACCTATAAAGCCCTTAAAGGCTTGGGACCTGGTTACCTGAAGGAGCGCTTACGTCCATACATGCCCGCCCACCCCTTGAGATCAGCAGGAGAGGCCCTTCTCCGGGAACCCTCCATGAAGGAAATTAGGAGGGTAAGTACTCGGAGGAGGGCTTTCTCTGCGGTGGCACCCAATCTATGGAATCTAAGACCTTTTTATTCAAACGTTATTTTAATTGTTAATACTATTTATTTATTTTATTCTTTGGCCAGGGTGACTTAAATTATACTGTTTTATATTGTGTTTATTTATTTATGATTGTGAGCTGCCCCGAGGCTTCTAGATAAATAAATAATCGGTCAGCTCATTTTATTGCTGGCTGGCTGAATATGACACTCATTCTAACTTCTCCCCAGAGTTGTTCTCATCTTTTTGAGATCGTGAACTTATCTGGAATTTTAAGACTGTGTCACACACACTCACACGAAATGAACACCATGAGTGGGGAGGCTTGTTCATTCACCAAATGTCTTCTGTGGTGGGCACAGCACAGGATAAAACACTCTTATCTCAGAAGGCAAACTGGTGAAATTACAAGACAAGTAACTTGCTCAAGAACCCAAGCAGAAACCAGGGAAAGGGCCGAGGTCCAAAACAGAAAAGCACTTTCTTGAACTTAAATAAAGACAGCAGTAGAGGACGCTTCACTTTGCAGCATGCCAGCCTCTTAATTTAAAAACAACTCTTAAAATAAATAGGCATCAAGAGAGGTGTCTAGGGATACCATGATGGAGCATCCAGCAATATACATTTGGGCTGGTTTCATATCTATTCCTATATTCCAGCATAATCTAACCAAGCACACCCTCTTGAGTTTGGACTGTGGAGATGCACAGTGGCTGCCCTTTAGCTGCACACTATTATTCCCCTTGGCCTCTAAAACCCAAGGAAAGCGAAAGGGAAGCATTGAAAGAAGAAGCATACATGAGTTATGTCTCCTCTTTTGGCAGTTCTAGGGTGAAGCATGTAGGGGGAATTTGTGTCTCCAGAGAAAGCCATTGCAAGCATTGGAGTGCGATACGTTTAGACCCACAGGATGCAACCCCACCGGGAAATTCTCCTGCAAAAAGCCCCACTGAAATGAGCAGGAGTCTCTCATACAACCCCCATTTATTTCAATGGGCTTCTTGCAGGAGCATTTCCTGGCAGATCATGGGCCATGGTGATTAGTGGGAGGTAGGCAAGCTATCTGGGTTTTCAACTGCCAAAACGTCTTGGGCTAGGACTTGAAGAAATGCAATTTCACAAATCAATCGCTGTTCTTTTTTATTATTTTGACCCTTCACAATACATTCATTTAATTAAAATTAGTTTTAGCCTACCTTTAAAGGTGTCAGCCTCTCAAGGAGGCATAGAACACAATGGAAAACACACACTGAATACAGCAAAGAGCAATAAAGATGTTAAAGAGAAAACAGTTGAACAAGCAGATCAAATAAAAACATCAAACAGGAGAAATGGTGACTCATTGCTTGCTGGCAATGTGCAAAATTGCTTGGAATATCTTTCAAGCATAGTGTAAGTCCTTTCCTGAAAGAGTTGGGTGTTGCATTAAGTCATGGATGGGGAGGGGGTATGAGGTTCTGTTTTAATATTTGTAAGACCATAAGATGCTGATACTCTTCCTAAGCCTTTGGAATTCCATGAATTGCAAAATGAATGCATATATAAAAGTTAAATAACCAGCAACTTTCAGCAAACTACAGAATTTTCAAATAACATTTCACCATAGAGAATGAATGGCAACCATTTCATTGTATGCAAACATTTATAGATCAACAGTCCCAAGCTGTAGAACAACCTACCACAGCCCATTTTTCCGCCCCCTGACTTTCTGATGTTCTACCAACAGGGTAAGGGTGCAATCTAGACAGAAGACATTCTACAACCAGTCCTTGTTGGGGCATGCTGGGAGTTGCAGAGCTTCTCCTATATAAACATGCACAGGATTTCACCCTAAGGTATTTCTGTTTTGGTATGCTTTTATCACCGCTAGCTGTTAGGGTTTGCTACTGTTTTCTGTTGCTTTCTGCTTTTTCATAGTCCTGTATGGACCATTTTACTTGGTTTTTTAATTGTACTTTTATTTTACTATAAATCATTTGGGTAAAAACGTATGTCAATATTATAACTAAATTAAAAGACTGCCCTGCTGTTGCCATTGAATCCAGCCACAAATCATGTTTCTGTCCCTCTGTGTGGCTCCAACCTGGGTTCTGCTTCTTGGACACACTAGAGTGTGACAGAATGTTGGTAAGTGGCATAGATTAAGATCAGTTAAATTGAGAGATTGATATCAGGCCTTTCTAGTAATATCCTTTTACTGTTATTACTATTTTATACTTTTGTTTTGGGTAATCTATTATTTATTTTTGCTTTCTACTATGATCTTTGATAGATGGCAGTTATTAAATCTAATCTAATATTTTCTACTGTTTTCTTGACCAAGTTATAATCACTCAGACTTGACTTCTCATCTGTAAAATGGGAACAGTAAGAGGTACTAACCCAGCAATAAAGGTTGCCTGCACACTTATAAACAATATGTCAAAAGTGACTTTAAAGGATATCGCAGCATAAAGTGTTTTTACCTGTAAAGGCCAACTTCATCTGATTATTACATGGATGACTGAAACAAAATATAAGAACTGGGTTGACCCAGTATTAATGCCCAGACTGCCTGTGAACCATCTCATATTGTTAATTAGCAAACAAACAACCCAAAAACTAAAAACATACACATAGACAAACTCTGAAAGTGGGCATTGATCTGGACACATACTATTTCAACTGCCTTGGCAACCAAATGGTTTGTCCTTAAATAATGAAAGAGCAACTTTCTGGACATGGAATCCACTTTGCGGGATCCGCTCAGGTCCCTGTTGAAAAAAGGTAGGCGCTTTTCTATTTTCAGGGGCATTTCCTTCTGACTTGCATGGGTACTTCACAATGCTTTTACCATATTGCTGGTTTGGCTTTTGATATTTTAATGTCTAATGCACTTTGTATAATTACTCCATGCTGTTTTATTGTACAATTTCTTGCAGCACCTTATGACGGAAAACACAATTTATAAACGCCTGAAATATTAAGAACAGCCTTCTACAATTTACGTCTTTAACTAAATAAAAGCAAATGGAAACATTGTCTGCATATTTCTTCAAGAAAATACATGGGTGCTTCAACTTAAGACTGGCACAGTTAGCATTGCCGGTCTGTGTCAAACATGTGTAATGAAACTCCCTCTCTCTGTCTCCACTTTGAGCTTTCGTTTTCCAATAAGAGAGAAATGAAAGGAGCAAGGGAAACAATGAATGAGGAGAACGTGATTAAAATTTACAATTCCCTCCGCTTTTTTGTGGGTAAGGTTTAAGAGAGAAGTGACTAGTTCAGGAAGTTAACATGACCAAAGGGGGAAAAGGCATGTAAAATATATCTATATCTATACATATACACATTCCGTGCTGCCAAGAAATGAGAAAGCAGTTTACAAAAAATGGAACTGCAGTTATAAGAAAACCAGTTACAAGAAAGGTAAAAGCAGTGGCGTTGTAATCCCCTCTTCTCTAGGACATGGCCGCAACATCTTGGGAGGGACATTTTTGTTCCTATCCATCTTCCATTCCCCTGCAATGGATAACTATAGCTATACAATTACTATACATGTCCCCATTCATTAGGCTAACATATAAATGAGCATAAAATAATGTTCATCTCTTGATGACCTCAATACAGAATAATGGCATTTAGTTATCTATTTCTTAGATGTCTTTGTTGCCTGTAGCCAGTAGGTCTCAGCGCAATACACAATTGTTCATATAAATCACATTAAAGCATAAAAAAGCAATAAAAAACAAGCAACTCAAGCCATGGAGGCAGTTATGAATGCTGGATCATGATAGATATAATTTTTGCAACACACATTTAGTTCAAGGTATCCCAAGATGAAGAAACAAATGAGGGCTAATTGAGTGAAAGGTGCACACAGGAGTACAGCCTTCTACTAGTAGCTAGTTTTGGAAAACCATGGAGACATGCACCAATTATGCCTTTCTGAAAATGCAAATAGGCAGATGTCTTATTGGTACCAGACTAGGCCCTGTGGTATAGAATTGAGAAATGACATAGTAGAAAGCACTTCCCTGATGTGGCACTGTCCAGATGTGTAAGACACAATTTCGGCTGTTGGACTGAAGATAGTGATGTTAGCATTGTACAGTGCCTATCTACCCTCAGGTATTTTAGAAACAAATGCAATAAGAAAACCAATAAACACACCTATAAATATCCTTAACTATTTGCTTATTTGTTTAGAGAATAATCTTATGGAGATGCCTGTAGCAGAGGCATCCCAGTTCCTGCTGCTCTGCATTTTTGCTAGATGGCTGGTTTTCATCTAGGGAGCTGTTTTGGGGGGGACGGGAAAGAGACTGGAGTGGCTTCAGGATACTTTGCATCCCAGCCACTCTAATCTTCTCCCCCTGCCCCCCTGCAATATTCCCTTTAACCCACCTGTAAGGCAGCTTTCCCAACTTTAGGCAGCAACAGGTGCAGAGCTTCAGTTTCTAGTTCTGAGGTCAGAGTACTGACTCCACCTTCAGAGGTGGGAATCTAAACTATCCAAAGCCCCCCCCCACACACACACACACACCAGACAATGTCTAGGAGTAATAAGATCAACCAATAGGCCAAGCTTTCTGGGTGTACACTGAAAACATTCAAGGCCAATATTAAAAGGACGGAAGGAAGCATAAAACCAGATTAAAGGTAGTAGCAAAACAGAGTACTAAAAGCAGTAAAACGTGTTCTTTAAATACCTCAAAGGATACAAAGGTCTTCACCTAGCGCCCAAAAGACGATGACATAGTCACCATGTGAGAGCTTCTCCAGAAAGAGTATTTTACAGAAAAGGCCTCCACCCTGCCTCATTTGGAGAGAGAACTCGGACAACAATTTTAATCAGTGAGGCTGAAAGTTCATCTTAATACTACTTAGCACTTTCAAATGTCCAAAGCACTTCATGTAAGATCTTGCAACAACTTGGTAAGGTAGATCAATATTATTAACCCCATATTGCACTGAAAGGGACTTCACTACCTAGAGAGTTTGTGACAGAGCTAAGAATGAAACCAGGGATGACTTCATTGTTCTTACCATTCCTAAATAAAGCACTACAGAGGTACAGTGCACTATAATACAATATCAAAGGCTATTTTCATGAGATAAAAAGCTGAAACATTTTTGCTGGGTAAGTAAACAATTTTTGTCAGATTGTATATGTTGGTTTAGCATGTTTATGATGAGATTAAGCTGTAGATAAATTATTTTTAAGTGAGAGAGAAATTTAGTACTTTACTTATGTATTTTTAATACAAATCCAATTAACATGGACTTTTACCCACCCTGAATGATCTAGTAATGCAAAAGTCAACTAAACTGAACTAATGTGTTAGTTGAATGTAACCTGTTCCTTATATTTTTCCACTTTTTAATGACAGGGTTCACATGATGTGACAATACATCATGAGTGCAAACCTGGATTGACACCCCCAAGGTGGCTTGCTTGAAGGCTTCACTGTACCCACAATGGTTTGTTGCATCATTTGAATCCTGGTGATTGAGCCTAGTAAGTACTAGGAATCAACTAACAAGCTTCTTAGCAAGAGCATCAAAATCCCCTTGCCATTCTTGCTAACTCTTCCTGAGCGCCCTTAAGTGCCAACTACCCCACACATTTCTAAGTAGCAGTTGGGGGTGGTTGACATTGACTTGCTCCCCTTCCAGGCATGATTGTGAGTGCTTTCAGTTTGTTTCCCCCCTTTTTACTCTTAAAGTCATATTGTATTTTGAATTGCACAAGGGAGGTACCTTGGAGGGGCTGTCCCTCCTTCACAACCTATTTTTTAAATTATTTAAACAACTGCTTTTAAATTATTAACCACTACTTTTCAGTTACGGCCAGGATAGTACAGAACAAAACCAGGTCCAAATTTACAAATTTCAAGCCACCAACCTGCCCACCGCTAATTAAGCCAGATTAGTAACAGAGAGAAAGCAATTTCTGGAAGAGGCCACTTATCAAAGTTTGGAAGCAAGGCATAGGGTTGGGGAGTACAGAGAAGAATAGACACATTTCACACACAAGTCAACTGAGACAAGAGGCAATTTAACTCAGTGCAGACTTTGGATTACATAATCACAAGAAAACCAACAAAAAAGCAACAGTGGGGAGTAAGTGTAGCCCATGTACTTTGCTGCATATACATTTTGTAGAGCTGAAGTGTAGGGGCAGGGGGAAGAGGCTTGAGAAGCACACATACATAAGGAAATACTTGCCAGGCCAAAATGCACTGGGGTTTTTTTCACACAGTCTAATGACCTTTTCCAATCATGGGTCATTGAGGAAATGATAAAACCAAAACAGGAACTGTTACATTTTATATCCAAGCACTACCTACACATTTCTCCAGACACCCAAATATTTTTAAAATAAAGAACATATATATAGTCATGTGCTTTAAATCTCCTCCTTCTCTCCTTGCTTTTCACTGTAAAGAAGGGTAGAGTGGAATCCACTCCATGTGATCTGATTTGGAATGGTCATCTGCTTTCTGTTAAATGGCTGGCTTGGCCCTGCTATCCAGCAAGGCAGCCAGCCTTGCACCTCTGTGAGCTCCTGTGCCCGTTGCCCCAAATGGTCCCTCCCTTGGGGAAAGAAGAGGCTGTCTCTGGCTGGCTGGCTGGCTGAGCAGAGCCCTCTTTAAAGACATCCCTTCTGAATGATGGGTACTAGCACAGCCTGGCGCTAAATGGCAGATGGACTCCAAAGCCCTTCTGCTTCAGAAAAAGGCTGCACAGTGGCAGTAATGCTCTGCACATGTGCAGGTATTCACACATGCATACTTGTGAATCTGAAGCTGCCACAAGGTCTTGCATGGTAGCACTTTAAGGAGTAGCCAGTCCCCACAGAGCCCCACACAGCCCCTGATAGCTCAGAAAGGAAGGGTTTATTTTAAAAAGTACAGCAGGTCGAGGAGAAGTGCATTGCAGTGTGGCTCCCTGAGAGCCCTCTTACTGGGACCACCACTGTGGGTGGGAGAAATGATACAACACTCCCTTGGCCTAAAATGGTATCAACACTGAAGCTCCATAAGACTCTGCAGGGAAGTCTGAATGAAGATGTTAGTGCAGGTGTTAACAACAGCAACACATTTGAATTAAATACAAATATTTACTGTGTTTTAAAAACAAATAACACATCCTTTATGTGACCCTAAGGATGAGAAGCACATCCTTAGGGTCCCCTTAATATGCACGCCAAGTTTCAGGTGTCTAGGTATTGCAATTTTGAGATATGGCACGGATGGATGGATGGACAGCCAAACATCCTTTTCTTTTATACTTGTCCCAGTACAGGGCAAATAGGCTGTGACTACCCAGTACTGAAGGAAAGGCTTTCTGCTCACAATCCAAAAAGACTATATTATTACTTCCCATATATCTTAGGCCAGTCCTTGACCTCACAAACAGCTGCTGGGGCTACATTCTGGCCCCAGAATGTAGGGGCCAGAGGGGCCAGAATTACCTGAATTACCGTGTCTCCAAGTTAAGGCTTCTTCTAGTTTCTCTCCTGGAATGTCAAATACAATCATATGGACCATTCTTCTTTCCACTGATGGAGCTTGTTCTTAAAACAGCCTTCTTCAACCTGGTACCCATCAGATGTGCCCTACTACAATTCCAACTGTTTCCAGCCAAAATTATGGTAATTGTAGTCCAACCTATGTGGGAGGCACCAGACTGAGGATACAGAATTCAGAAAGTGACCTTATCTCTGCTAGGTTTTGTAGTCCACATTAATTCAGACTTGCACAAATCTAACCCTGTGGCTGTTTTCTTTTTTGTAAACCTCCATTAAATCAACAAATTTCCATATAGATTGTACAGTTATGAAAACAGAAACA